>NC_138206.1:91664627-92074627 GCF_964194415.1 Vipera berus | reverse complement strand
ACTTCTGGAGGTAAAGTTCCACTGATTAATTGTTCTAAGTGTTAGGAAATTTCTCCTTAGTTCTAAGTTAGTTGTCTCCTTGTTTAGTTTCCATCCATTGCTTTTTGTTCAGCCTTCAGGTGCTTTGGACAATAGATTGACCTCTTCTTCTTTGTAGCAGCCCTTTGGATATTGGAATACTATCATGTCACCCCTAGTCCTTTTTTTCATTAAACTAGACATACCTAATTCCTGCAACCATTCTTCATGTTTTAGCCTCCTGTCCCCTAATCATCTTTGTTGCTCTTCTCTGCACTTTAAGAGTCTCAACATCATTTTTTATATTGTAGCAACCAAAATCCATGGATCCTCTATGGATCAGGCACACAAAGCCTGTAGTCTAACAAGCAACCTCTTGCTGTTTTTTTATGTCAGTGAATTTACTATTACGTTGGATCACTTAGAAACTAGGTCATAAAATCAAGCAACAAAAAATTAGGCTTCCTATTTGTACATCTTTTCTGTTTTCTGATTTTATTGCAATTTATTTGATTATTGTGAACAACCAGAGATGCTGAAATTCAGGCAGCATACAAGTGATGATGATGATGACACACTAAGCCAATGCTGCAAAAGACACCAATCTTTATATCAAAATGGTTTTTTAATTGAACTTACTTGCCTTTGCCAGACAAATTATGGTTTTAGCAAGCCAGTGTATTTTGCCCCTGAAATTGACCCTATCTGTTGTTCTTTTGGAGAGGTTTGCTGCCAACAAGGCAGCTGACAATGGAGGTTAACTGGCTAGGCTTCTTTGAATTACTGTTAAAACCACTATGTCAAATCTTGCTTAAGGGACTAGTGAGTCATGACCATGACAATGTGAAGTTCTTGCAAGCACATGTTCTGTGTTGTCTGCAATTTTTTTAAAAAAAATATCAAATGAATTGGAAAAAAAGATTGAAAGTAAAAGAACAACATTACGAGGTCAGATAAACTGTGTTGGAGGCCGGAAATTTTAGTTTTGATTTCACTGAGACAACACAGCAAGCGGAAATGAATGAGACGGGACGGGGGGGGGGAAATTTAGTGATTACATGGTTAATTAAATGATCTCAAAGAGAAAGTATTCCTTGGATTTCTTAAAAAAATATGCCAAGTTTGACTTCACTTGCTTGTTTACTTGCTAGATTTATATCCCATATTTTCTTCAGGAGCTCAAGCAACATTTTTTTCTATCATAACGTGACACACATACAGCTGAAAGAGAGATGGCCCATAGTTACCTAGAAAACTGCCATGGGTCTCCCTTATCCTGCTCCAATACCCTAATCTCTGAACAAGTTGTAACTACTACCGTAAATCAGCAGCATAAAAGATTTCTCATTCTGGAAGAATATAATAAGTCTGAATATACAAGGTAGTTTATTTCTGTAATATATTTCTTCCCCCCCACCCCCAAACTTTAACTTTGGTGCTTTTTTATGCGGCAGGGGGAAAAAGGGTATATGTTAACCTCCATTTTGCATTGTGATGCCAATCCTGCTTCCTTGCCTTCAATCTTCTAATCTATTTACTAAAATAAGGCACCTGTTAAATTAGCAGCCTACCACTGACATACCTCACTGCCTCTGTCATCTCTTGTAAATTTAAAGATTTAATTTGCTAGTCATTTATTCAATTTGCAATGCAGTGTTTCATTCAAAGGACATATAATCAATTAAAATGGATCACTGGCTGCTTTATGAACATCTCACACAAGACAAATACTAATAAATGACCATATTCTCACTCTAGAATGAATGTGAATACTCCAATACTTGATTTGCAAGGCAAACTGTTCCAGTGCATTCAGCGTAAAGGAGGGTCTCCTAAAGCTGCATATGTTTGTATTGTAAACTCTGTCAAAGTACATTTCCGGAACTTTATTGAACAAAAAAAATATTTTAAGACTTCCTCACTCTCATCACATGATTGGCTACTAATATAAATTTCTCTATAGCTGCTTGGATTGGATACAATTCACAGTAAGTACATAGGAATATATTAGCACAGTGAACCCAATGTCTGAATTGGCAATCCAAACTGAATAGGTTCAAAAACAGGGGCAGAGCATTCTAATTAATTTCAGTTGGTAAGTTTGAACACTACAAAGATTCAAGGGTTCCTGAGCACAGCACGTTTTATAATATAACATTTCTTACAGTTGAACAGACATGCAATATTTTTTTTATTTCTTTGGGAATAGAGAAAACAAGAGCTATTAAAAAAATGGTTGTTTATTAGAGGAAATGGGCACACCCTTTTGTTTCCTGGGTGGGGAGAGGCTTGCCTGGAAATAGTGTTTTTTCACTTTCACATGGTCTGTGGTTACACTTCAGCACCACTCTTTCTGAACTCTGTAAATGATTAATTCTGCTACTCGATACATGCAAATCAGTTGAACAAGCGTTGTTAAAGGAGCTACTGAATTATAGCCACACTATTTTTTTAACCATTTATAGTTTCCTAAATTAAACCTCTCAGCCTGTGATCTGAAATGCATCCCATGAAAATGGGCTCTTATGCTCTACTCTTGCCATAAAAATGAGTATATTATCCTATCAGAAATAAAAAATATAATCCAAACATGATAGTACCCATTTGATATTCAACTTCTAAAACTGCAGAGCATTCTTTTGACATAGCCTAAAAGAATCCAATAGTTAAAAAACCTAAAACCTAAACCAACTGTTAAAAAAAGGAAGTGTGCTCATTGCAAATTATAATTTTCTCCTTGATAACTGTATTTCTATGAAAACATCAAGTTACCTTACAATTCTGACAACGGAAATTAAATATTCTTAGATTATTCATTCCTTGAAGAATATTCTTGAAATCAAAGTAAATCATAGGGTTTGTAGCATTTGTGCAAACAGATCTGATTCCAGAGGTGCCCAGATGATATAAAAGTGTGACTCCTACTCTATGCCAGGTTACAGATTATTGTGGCCAGATGACCAATTCCAAAACAGACTTTTAAAAATTCTCCAAACCCAGAGAAGCATGTTCTTTTTCACATTTTAATTCATGGATCTACACTAATTCTGGAATCAACCTAGACATTCAGGCCTGGAGACAAAAAAGTGTGAAGATACACCAGGACAGGCATATTTTGGAATCCAGATCTGTTGAGTATCCAGGAACGGTTGATCAGGAGGGTAGGGCCTAATTAACTCATATGGGGCACCTGCAGCATTGCACCTAATAAAAAGTGAGCACTGGAATTGTATACAATAGCATTTCGCTTCACCCATTGCTTTTATCAGTGAAAAGTCTATTTTGTGCTCTACCCACATCCTTCCTGCCAGTAATTAAATATGCAGGTGGCTGTTATGAGCTATTCACAACAGGCAATTTCATTGTGGGTAAGAAGCTAGATCTCTTAAGGTTCAAGCCTTTGGAATCTGTACTTCTCATTTTATCAAAAAATCAATCTGGACACGTCATCATGTCATTAATTTGTTTTTTTTTATTCTATTTTTATGACTGCAGTATTATGAATGTAAAGATCAGGCATACTGAAGATTTTATGAGTCTTTTATATATCATAAATATCCCATAGTAGAGGAAAAAGCATAAAGATTTTTATGTGGTTATACTCTACTTTAACCTGCTGAAAAACTTGGAATTTTCTGGGAATGTTTCCCGTCTCCTAGGTCTTCCAATATCTGGCCCAGATCTGCATCATCTTAGAATGAGCTCTAAACTGAACTGAGAGTTCATGTTAGTAAGAATAGCCATCAAAAGAATAGAACATTTGCAGACAAGTGTTGCTGCTTTGATATATATACAGTATATGATAACTTTTAAAATTGAGTGGAAGAACTGTCTTTGTAAAATGATTTAATGTTAATAGAAGTCTTTCTTATTCATCTCAGAAGTGCCAACGGGATAACACGTAAAGCATCCATTAAATCTAGTTCAAATTCTGGTGACCATATGGATATCAACACTATGGAAATAATTGGTACTGCCCTCTTTTAGGATGTTGTTCTTTACTTCCCACTCCAATCTATAGATCCAGGAATTCTAATATTTTCCATCCAAGTACCAACAAGGTCCACGCTTGATTTTTTTTTTAAGGTCAGTCAAATAACATAAGCAATTTTTACCATCAATGAGTAAGAACAGCCTCACTTTGCATACTTTAATGGTAATCTCACCCTATTCCCAGCTCTGAAATAGCCTCTTCAGGGACAGTAAGTTGGGAGATAGTTTATTATCTTTTAAACACTAAAGACATTGTTAGTCTTTCAGATCTTTTAATATTATAAAGCTAACTATGACAGAACGCAATGGAGACTTTGAATTCCTATTAACTAGTTTGGTCTGTGCTCTATATAAATCATTACAAATTGCACATTACATTGTTTAAACCATTGCTTTTAGATTAAATATTTTAGAGACATTTTAAAATTATTTCAAAGCTACCTATAGGCAATCTATACATTTTCAGACTAAATATACCTAAATGAAAAATACAATGTTTCCCCAAAAATAAGAGCCTGATCTTATTTTTTTTGCCTCCAAAAGAGGCACCAGGTCTTATTTTGGGGGGATGACTTACCCGCTTACCTTAGGACCACCACAGCCAGGCCTCCCACACCTTGACACCTGTTGCACCACTGCCTGAATGTGAGTGGTGGCACCAGCGTGATCAGCGCAACGAGCGATGCAGTCTCTTTCCATGAGCAGCAGCACCGGCGCAACAAACCACGAGGTGCCCTGTTGTGATGCGCCACATGGTGTGTGCACAGAATAATTCAATCAGCAGGTATCAGAGTGTGGGAGGCTTGGCTGCACGATCCTAAGGTAAGTGGATGTGGGGCACATGGGGCAGCTCCAACTCCCCCCAGCTTGAATTTTATGCATGCGCCTCACCCCAAACTAGGGCTTATTTTGGGGGTAGGGCTTAGATTAAGCGCACAAGTAAAAATCAAGCTAGGTCTTATTTTGGGGGGAAATACGATACATTTTTTATGTATTTATCAACATTGCACAAATTCAAAGTTGTCCTTTCAATTGTCCTTATCAGAGAGATAGAACCATAAAATACAAGAATATAACATAATGCAAACCACTTGAAGTAAATATTTATAATCGAGCTCCAAACATAAAGAAGCTGGCTTTTACGAAGCAAAAATAGAGGAAGTGATAAGTTGGATAAAAATACTCTAGCATTTATAATTAGTATTTAAAATCCATGTCCTAAATAGTACTCGTTTTTGTAATATACTGCAAAAATAGGAGCCGTGTTATAAATACTCAGCAATCTCCAAGAAAGCAAGTCCCTCATCTGCTTGTGTATCAACAGTATAGTGATTACTGGCAACACATAAAGGCCATATAAATATTGACTCACTTCACAAGACAAAGAAGGTTTCTCATGTCTCACAGGAAATAAATACTATGAACATTGTGTTTGTTTTCAACTCCTGCTGTTATATTAGCTAACTCCAAATCCAATCTAACATGTATTAATAGCTATTACATATGCTGCAAAAATAATAGCTGATGGGGCTATTTTGATGTATCAGAAGATGGCATTTTATAAAGTGGTGTAAATAAAATAATATCAAGGTATTCTGATTTAAATTCTAACACTGTAATAGACAAAGAAAATGAGATAAAAAACAGGAGGCTAGGACAAAAAGGAGAAATGTTTTATTTTACAAAAATCTGTTTTACATTCATTCAAATTTATCTGACACTTAAACCTAAATACATTTTAAACAATATTCTTTAATTATCTACAAAGATACAATGAATTTGGAATAAATCAAAAGATATTTCAATGGTGATAGCAATACAGGAGTTTTAGATGTTATTGCATCTAAACCACGGGTGTCCAAGCTTTTGGCTTGCCTGGGTTACACTGAGCGAAGAGCAATTTGTCTTGGGCCGCGTACTAAATATATAATATATTTGATGTACAAGCAGTCCTCGACATACAACATTTCATTTAGTGACTGTTCAAAGTTACAACAGCATTGAAAAAAGTGACTTATGACTATTTATCACACTTACAATCACTGCGGCATCTCCATGGTCATGTGATCAAAATTCAGATGCTTGGCAACTGATTCATATTTATGATAGTTGCAGTGTCAAGTAATCTCCTTTTGCGACCTTCTGACAAGCAAAGTCAATGGGGAAAGCCATTCACTTAACAACCATATTACTAACTTGACAACTGCAGTGATTCACCTAACAATTATGGTAAGAAAGGTCATAAAATGGGGCAAAACTCACTTAACTTTCTCACTTAGCAAGAGAAATTTTGCTAAGTACATCAAGGACTGCCTATATATCCATCATATAAGAAGTGTTAAAATTTTAGATTTTGTAGGGCTGCATTAGTAGCTGTCCAGGGCCACATGTGACCCAAAGGCTGGACATGATATTCCATGATATTTCAGATATTAAATGAAGGTCCAATTTTCTAACACATTTCAGTAATTATATTAGAGTATGGAAGACGTATGTAACTGAGTAATTCAGGCATGTCAAACTCGCGACATCATGTGGCGTCGTGTGACATATCGGGACTTTTTCCCCATTGCCGGCAATGGGGTGGGCATGGTTTCAGCGTGATGCAGTTTGACATGCCTGGAGTAATTCACCAAACTGTTACACTAAATTAGAACATTTTGGTATAGAACATAATTACCAGTTAAACTTACCATATCACTAGCATATAATAACTGTTCGCCCACATAAACTATTTTTATGGTCCAAATGTTCTTTGATTGCCTGTTAAGACAGGCCAATTGAACCCATATTAAACTAAGACATCCTTGAAGTATTTTGATAGATGGAGAATTATTTGTAGTAAGCTTGGCAAATGAATCAGAACTGCATATTTAAATCCAATTAGTAACAAAAGAAATACACATTTGGCCAACACTTGCTCCCCAAATTTGAACTGCATCATATCAAAAGCATCCCTTAAAACCAGGAGGGGCAATTAATTTTCTCAAGGGGCTACCTGAGAAACTGGGACTGTTGTAGAGGGCCAAACCAATGTAGCCTGAATTTATGTCCTCAAACTCTGTTAAATCAACTCCTCAGGCTGCCCCAGGCAAGTGGAGAGCAGGCACAAAAAGCGCTTTCTCTCCTTGTCCTCCAGCAAGCCCCAGCCAAGGACCGGATGGCGATCGCACAGATCTAGACCAACTCAGCTTCTCTCACCCGCTGCAGCACATTTATCTACATTTGACTTCTAATTTCCAATTGACCTCATGCAGGCTGGAAACGAATAACCAAATATGCAGATGTTGCTCAGGGGCCGTAAAATGCTCATGTCTGCTCAAAACTATCATTGCTGATTTAATTTCCCCCTCCCTGAATTCGTACCTAAAATGTCTATTAGTAAACTAATCAGTAATTAGTAAATGAATAAGTCACAAACTGTAAGGGAGTGGTCTTATAGATAAATAAATATATCTGACACTTTTGGCAGTGGTTTGTTCTCCAAGCTTGTTTCAATTTAGTTTCTGAATGTTGTGTTACCAGAAGCCATACAATCAAAGCTAATACCATCACTAGTTTGTATACTTTGGAACAATAAAGTTCAAGGAATCCCAATTCATTAAAGGAAGTTGGAAAAACTTTATTCAAAAAACATTATTATAAATCTCTGACAGAGGATAAAAAACCAGTATAATCTCACTTAATCAAACAACCATCAGGAACATTTGTCATGTTTTAATTGATTTAGTAATGTCTATTGTTTCCTGAAAGATGTAGTTTGATAAACAGCTTGGTTTTGTTAAAAATAAGGAGTCTAGTAGACTAACAAATGTTACAAGGTAGGAGGTTTTGTAAACTACAGCAATGATAATGTAGGTCAAGTGTGTTTGAATACTGCAATGCACATATATAATTGCAGTATTTATGCAGCTACAGTATATTATTATATGCTTGGAATAATTTTGGTACCATTGTAGTTTGCTGCAGATGCCACTGGAAATTCTAAGAAATGTGTATTATATATGATATAACATGATGTAAACATTCCCTTGAGTGTATATGTTAACAGCACAAAAGCATCGTCAAAGCATATATAAGGGAAGCCGCCTGACAGGAATACACGCGGGAACTTTGACAGCTGTCAAAGTTCCCCGTACTGCGCAGGCGCCTCCACTGACAGCTCGCGGCTGTCAAACTCCGGACCGTGAAGAAGACTGAGCTGTCAAAGCGTCCGCCACACTGCGCAGGCGCAGCCACTGACAGCTCGCGGCTGTCAAAACACCACACCACGCGGAAGCCGGAGCTGTCAACAGAAGACGACGCTGATTGGTCCCTGCCTGACACGGCGCCAAAATAAATACATCTGATTGGTCCTCGCTACCAGCTGCCGGCTATAAAAGCCGGACAAGTTATTCTCTGTCTTGCCTTGCTCTAAATAAACTTGTTGTTTAACTAGCCTGTCGTCCCGAGCGGTCCTTCGGCTACTTCACTGGCGACGAGGATGGGATCGCTCCGGAGCTGAAGTCACGGCCGAGGAAGAGAGTTCCCGGCAAGAGCTGACACGGAAGTTTTAACTTCCATCGGAGCAACCCAGGACCGGACGACATGGCAAACTTCGGCCGTGTGAGGGAGTTTGATACCCGCCATCCCGAGAGATGGCAATCACACCTCGGCCAAGTTGAAGGATTTCTCCTCGTCAGTAAAATTACTGACGACCGAGCAAAGGCCGCCGCCCTGCTGTACATCAGCGGGCCCCCGGTGTATGACGCAGCCGTCGGGCTGTTCAGCCCAGTGCCCATCACGGACGTCTCCTACGCGGACCTGGTGGACCAGCTGAACAAGTACTACATGCCGGCTCGCTCGGAACTGTACTGGCGGGTGCAATTCGCACAAAAGAAACAACGGCAGGACGAGCCCGCCAACGAGTTCATCGCCGGGGTCAGACACGCCGCGCGGAACTGCTGCTTCCCCGACCTGGAAGACCGCATCAGGGACCAGGTGGTGATCGGTCTGAGGGACGAGAAACTACAAAAAAAACTGACGTCCAAACCTGACATGAATCTGGCTGAGCTGACCAGGGAGATCATGGCATATGAACACAGCCACAAAAAGAAGCCGACGAACATGACCCCGGAGACCCCGGCGACCGTCTACCAGGAAAGCGCAACCTTCAGCGACAGCGGAGAGTCGGTAGATTTCACCGATGGAGAAGCCCTACAGCGCAGGATGGAGCACCGACAGCCGAGGAGGGGAAAAACGTCGGACCGCCGAGGAGTCAGGGACCCTCCACCGCCACCCCCGCGTTACGTGCAACGAGCCGCCTGTGCCAGCTGCGGGGGCAACCATGCCCGTGGAAGCTGCCGCTTTAGGAACGCAAAATGCCACAACTGCGGAAAGACTGGCCACATCAAGCCGGTGTGCCGCAGCAAGGGCCGGGACAACGTCAATGAGGTGGAGGCAAACCCCCCAGGTAGGCCAGCTGCCCAGGCCAACAGGGAAACCCCACCAGGCAACCGGGTTGAGACAATCGATAGGGTAAACTGCATAAGTTCCAAGGTTAAGGTCTGGGTCAGAATTCAGGGGGTGCCTTGCCACATGGAGGTGGATTCAGGGTCAGCGGTCTCCTTAATTTCGCTAACTACCTATCAGGAGATCTGTCAGAAGGCCGAAGACAAATTCCCCTGAAACAAACTCAGGTTCACCTTGCAGACTTCCAGAAAACCCCTATTCCGCTGGAAGGGAAAGCCAAGGTCCTTGTACAGTATAAGGGGTTCAAAGGCACCCTGGAGGTTTTAGTTACGCCAGGGAACCGTACCAACTTGATAGGGCTTAACTGGTTCACGCCACTAGGCATCGCCTTATCTGGGGTTAATACCATTCAAACACCCAGCCTGGAAGCCGTTTGCGAAAAGTACGCCGACGTTTTCGAGGGCACTTTAGGGAAATATACAGGTCCCCCCATTTCCCTGCAATTAAATCCAGCAATCCAACCAATTAAAATAAGAGCTAGGAGGGTACCCTTTGCCCTCAAAGAAAAAATTGAAAATGAGCTTGACCGACTCGTGAGTCTAGGGGTGCTGGAGCCAACAGATGGGGGAACCTGGGAGACCCCTATTGTCACCCCAATCAAACCTAATGGCGAAGTGAGAGTATGCGCTGACTATAAGGCGACAGTCAACCTAGCCCTCAGCCCCCATGCTTACCCGGTGCCAGCGGTAAGGGACGTATTTGCTTCCATCCGCTCTGGCACCATTTTCGCCAAGCTCGACCTCTCGCAGGCATATTTACAGCTGCCTGTCACAGACGACACCGCGGAAGCGCAAACTATTGTCACCCACCGCGGTGCTTTTAAAGTTAAGAGGCTTCAGTTCGGCATATCTGCAGCCCCGGGTATCTTCCAGGGTATCATGGAAAAGACCCTGAAAGGAATACCCGGGGTCTGCCCCTATTTCGACGATGTTCTCATCGCCGGAGAAAATGAAGCTAGTTTAGCTGACAGGCTGTCAGCTGTGCTGAGCCGGCTCAGAGAAGCCGGTCTCAAACTTAAGCGGGAAAAGTGCTCCATTGGAGTCACTTCTACAGAATTCCTAGGGTATAAAATCGATAGCCAGGGCATCCACCCCACCTCTGAGAAACTAAGGGCTATTCAAACCGCACCCAGCCCTAGGAATAAGCAAGAGCTTCAATCCTTTTTGGGACTGTTAAACTTTTACCATGCTTTCATTCCCCACAAAGCCACTATTGCAGAGCCTCTCCATAGGCTCCTCGATAAGGGTACAACTTGGTCCTGGACCAAAGAACATGAAAATAGTTTCCAATCGTTAAAAAAAAATTATCTGTCAAAGCTCAACCATCACCCTTTTCAGAGAAGACACCCCAATATGCATCGCTTGCGATGCCTCTCCCTACGGAATTGGGGCAGTCTTAAGTCACCTATTCAAGGATGGCACACAACGACCCATAGCCTTCTATTCTCGCACTCTGACCAAAGCAGAAAGAAACTATGCACAAATTGACAGGGAAGCCCTAGCGATAGTAGCAGGGGTCAAAAAATTTCATGATTATCTGTATGGAAGACCATTTACGATATTTACAGATCACAAACCCCTGCTAGGCATATTTACTTGGAATAAAATTACACCACAAATTCTCTCCCCGAGAATCTTAAGATGGTCAACGTTCTTAGCAGCCTATTCTTATCAACTAATACATAAACCAGGTAAGGAATTAGGACATGCTGACTGCCTCAGCAGACTGCCCATACAAACCAGGGACTCAGATCCAGCCCCAGCCAGCCTAATTTTAGCAATCTCTCAGCTTCCAGAATGCCCCCTGACGGCAAACATTATAGCTAATAATTCAGCAAAAGATAAAATACTTGCCAGAGTCCTCAAATGGGCCACAACAGGGTGGCCAGCTCAAAACCCACAACCCCAATTCCAACCTTATTATAACAGGAAAAACGAGATTTCAACACATAGAGGATGCCTACTATGGGGAAATAGGGTCATCATACCAGAGAAAAACATAGACCAAACATTACACATTTTACATGAAGGGCACCCTGGAATTGTAAAAATGAAGGCAATGGCTAGAAGTTATGTATGGTGGCCTGGCATAGATAAACAAATTGAAAAGTATGTGGGTGGGTGTTATACCTGTCAGGAGACCAGGAGTGAACCCCCCCAGGCACCGATCCATAAATGGGAGACTACAAGGAACCCCTGGTCACGTATACATATAGATTTTGCAGGACCTATCCAGGGCCAAAGTTTCTTAATAGCAGTAGACAGCTATTCCAAATGGCTGGAAGTCACGCCCCTTAGGAAAACAACGTCCGCAGCCACTATTCAAGCCTTAAGAAAAATATTCGCAACGCACGGCCTACCTGACACCATAGTTTCCGACAATGGACCTCAATTCACCTCTCGTGAATTTCAGATCTTCGCTACGAAGAATTGTATTAGGCTGGTCACGTCGGCGCCGTTCCACCCGTCGTCGAACGGAATGGCTGAAATTATGGTACGATCCACGAAAGAAGCATTAAAAAAATTCGTTAAAGGGAACTGGCAGAGGCGACTCAGCCAGTTCCTCTTGTCACAACACACAATGCCATGCTCCACAACGGGCAAATCACCAGCGGAATTAAGATGGGGGAGGAGGCTAATAACACGTCTCGACAGACTGCACCCCGACACATACCCAGAAGAAAAACAGCACCCCCACCCCGGCCGCACACTCAACCCTGGTCAATTAATATGGGCAAGATCATACACAGATAAAAACAAGTGGGTTCAAGGGACAGTAATAAAACAAACAGGGCCCATCTCATACCTCATAGCTACGCAGGCACAGGGCAACATACGCCGCCATATTGACCAGCTCAGACCCAGACAACCGCCACACAATTCCAAGCAACCAACCAACGCCGACTTACAACCCCCACCGGAAATGCTGCCTATCCCAAACCAGGAAGTTGAACACCAAAACGAAGAACCAGAACCAGACCATCCACCACCCCTTCGCCGATCATCCAGGAATCGAAGACCACCCACCTACCTAAAGGACTATCAGTGGGCAGGGTCAAACATCCAAGAGGAAAGAAACGCACCAGGGGAGGGGTAAGGGGTGTATTATATATGATATAACATGATGTAAACATTCCCTTGAGTGTATATGTTAACAGCACAAAAGCATCGTCAAAGCATATATAAGGGAAGCCGCCTGACAGGAATACACGCGGGAACTTTGACAGCTGTCAAAGTTCCCCGTACTGCGCAGGCGCCTCCACTGACAGCTCGCGGCTGTCAAACTCCGGACCGTGAAGAAGACTGAGCTGTCAAAGCGTCCGCCACACTGCGCAGGCGCAGCCACTGACAGCTCGCGGCTGTCAAAACACCACACCACGCGGAAGCCGGAGCTGTCAACAGAAGACGACGCTGATTGGTCCCTGCCTGACACGGCGCCAAAATAAATACATCTGATTGGTCCTCGCTACCAGCTGCCGGCTATAAAAGCCGGACAAGTTATTCTCTGTCTTGCCTTGCTCTAAATAAACTTGTTGTTTAACTAGCCTGTCGTCCCGAGCGGTCCTTCGGCTACTTCAAAATGGTTAGGAACAAGTGTGATAAGGAATGGTAACAAAATGTACTCTTGCTGTGGAAGATTTATAAACTGTCTTATAGATAAGATAACCTTCTTGTCATCTTTTACTATGAGCACACTGGCCCACATTAAAAATGAAATTCTGTTGCCTGCTCTAGAAAGTATATATCTACCCATATGCATACATACCACATATATACACATGATACATACATACATACATACATACATACAAATATTAATCACTGACCATTTTGAATACATAGCAGAAAGAGGAATAGTGAGAGTTCACAAAGTTGATGCTATTATATTTTTCTAACATAAGCTTGTAACATTTTCCATGTATAAATATTAGATTTATCTGGAACAATATTAAGATCTAATAAATAAGCTCTCCACCATAATTATCTGATCCATAGCTAAATTAGTACTTGAATACTTAAAAGTATTCAAAACACTTAGGATAAGCTATTGTTTTGATCACTAATATTTTTGTTTCACTACAAGGCTGCTAACAGATTTTAAATTCTAGAACTTTTTCCTATCAAATAGTATGAGTTTAAAAACAAAAAGAAATCATTGCATTTTAAATTTCCCACTTTAATAAGCATTTCCTGCTTCTGGAAGTATAGCAAAGCCCTTTTAAATGCAGTGAAACTATTAAAGTGAAGGTAAGTGAAAAAACTGTACATAGAAAAACTGGAATTTAAAGGAAAACAGAGAAAAACTTTAAAAAACTTAGTTGTTTGCATGGTCTTTGGTACAGAAAGTTTGTGTGTTCCATATTAACAAGCCAATGGTTAAGGATTTTAGAGAATATTAAAACTGTTGAATTTAAGATGAGATTAATTCTGTAAAATAGATATTTTCATGTTTAATGCATAACTCAAAAATGTTCAAAGAGGATTAGCTGTCAGCCTCAGTATACTTGAAATATAAAAAGAGGAGGGGGATGTACTAAAACATATAATATGGTCTTCCTATATTACTGTTCTTTGGAAATATGTTTAAAAATGCACTGTGCCTCGACATGGCTAAAATCATATAATTATGGTTTGTTTAAATAACTGTTAAATAAACAAAGATCTAAGTGTGAATTTATTCAGTTTTATCTGTATTGACATTATAGATCGTATCATAATTTCCCATTATGTCAAGCTATTTTCTACTTGGATACAGTCACAATATTTCCAAACATATCCAAATAATTTAATTTAATTTAAAGACTCTTCCCCCATGTTCAGGTGAAACAAGGATGACTTTGGAGTCTCTGTTCTCCTTCTGAATATGATTTGTCCAGCATCTACAATGAATGCATCTCAGTGATCACTAGTTGATCAATTGATAACCTTATCAAGTAAATTCCAAACGTTATTCTATGTCACACAGAATATCACTTATAAGCAATAGCTCCTATTTAACGAATGTCAAACAAATTATCTGACACTTCATAATATTTCCTCTTTCCACTTGGAAGAGGATACAAATGCCAAGTTAACATAGTATATTCATTACAGCACAGCAACTTTTTATAAAGTTAATTTCTTGGGATACATATACAGATATGATTATTCAGGCACTGACTGAAACATCCTCCATACAGTTGCACTGATGTATAATATTTTCAGCAACAAAAATAATGGGATCCAAGAACATTTTTCTTGTAATTGTTACAGCCATCATAATCATAAAGACCATGGAAGAGACAATCTCACCTGTACTTCTGAATCAGCATCAACATGTTGCAGTTGAAACCAAGTGTCTCGATTATGATATTTCTGCAAATCTTCCTTCAATATTGCTACTTTTCCTGAAAATACATCAAGTTGAATGCATCATGATGAATATAAATATTGTTATATAACAGCCTTCCCTGCCTTGGGATATACAGCATTACAACTGCAATTCCCATAATTCCAAGCAAAAGTCTATATTGGCTGGAAAGTCCAAGAATTAAAATCCCAATATACCCTTAAAGTTGCAAATTAGGGAAGTTAGGTAAAACAATCTGTAAAATTATTTTGTTTTTTAAAAAAAGATTTCTGCAGAGAAGAAAACTACATGTTTTAGATACTAACTGTCCAATCAATGTTTAAAGAGAAATTATGAAATCAATGAAGTTTACTAATAATGCTATACAGCAAGTTCTCCATGTTGGAGAAAAGCTTATTAACACCAGTAGCTAGCTTTTGGAAAAGCTAACCATCCAAATATTTAATCACTAACAAGGGTTCTTCAGCTGGGATTAGAGACCACAGCTTTTATCTAGAATAATTGCATGAAAATTTAACTGCAGCTGAAAAACTTTCTATACAAAATGAAAGTTTCATGCATGTTGACCAAGTGTTATTTAATTATATAAAAATGAACTTCACTTTTTGTAAGTTTTCTATAGCTTATTCATGTGATCAGAAGACCCAAATCATCTAAGAAAACTTATCAAAACTTATCAAGTACTTGGAAAAGGGTTTGTTTGACAAGTTTGTCAGGGGCACATTATTCCAGTTACTTACAATGCTCTAGATTTTATCTCAGCCCAAAAGCTTCTTCTATCAATTAATAAAACTCTCTGGAAACAGCATGAGAAGATAAATTGCAATAAGAAAGGCAAACTGGAAGATCTGAGAGACTGCCTTGCACAGCTTTCACACAATGTGATTATTAATACTATGACAAAAAGTAAATTGTAAATCCTAGTCAATAGCATATTTTCCTATTGGGCAATATTCTTGCCATAGTATTATCTTGTTGACCGAAGGACGTAGCACCACTCTATCTAAACACTGTGCTTTAGAAATTCTCATGACTGAATTCTGGATTTATATTTGCTACATAAATGAAAGCTTTGGCTTCTCATCTGTCCTCCGTTTGTAAATTAGGCCACAAATAATTGTGCATCTGTCACATGAAGGGCACCGGGTATAAGACTCTTTTATTCTTTCAGATAAGTGCTAAATGATCAGATGATGTAGCGTGTTTCCTGTTTTTAACTGAAGGTCATAGAGGCTGAACTGTTCGTTGCATGGCTGCTAAGAATTCTGTTGTTAATCTATTTCTCTAAGTTCCCAGCATATGGCCTAAAGCATTTTCAAAGCCTCTTTTAAATGTCCCATAGTTAAGTCAACCCTTTCTCCTAGAAATTGGCTTCAACTCCTGATACATTCATGGACAGGGTCACACAGTTTATTGGCCACTGTGCAACTTTCAAGATATTTTTCATCTTCTCAATCTATCCTACAATCTTGGTACTCTCTGAAATCTTCCCCTCCAAATATCAGCCAGGCTGAACCCCGTTAAGTTTCCAAGCACTAACCAGTTCAGACAGGCAATGTCTAAATAGTTCATTAAATTTTATTTTGAATGCTTTTATTATATTAAAAAGGAACCATTTCAATACTTTCAGTGTCCTGAAAATAACATTGAAGTCAATTCAGATTAAATACATTGAATTATTTCAGAGATGTATTACAGATAGTCCTCGACTTACAGCCATTCATTTAGTAACCATTTCTAATTACAATGGCACTGAAAAAGTGACTTATGACCATTTTTAATACTTACAGCCGTTGCAGATCCCTGTGGTCACATGATCAAACTCTTGACAACTGGTATGTATTTAAGATAGGGGTCACCTTTGTGAGTTTCTGACAAGCAAAATCAATAGGGAAGCCAGATTTAATTAACAACCGTGTTACTAACTTAACAACTACAGGGATTCACTTAATAATTGTGGCAAGAAAGGTTGTAAAGTGGGATAAAACTCACTTAACTGTCTTACTTAGCAAATTGGGCTCAATTGTAAGCCGAAGATTAGCTTTATACTGGTAATTGTGTGGATCCTAATTAGACGTCTATGCATGGAGAATTGCTTTCCATTTATATACAGGGCTGAATTCCAGTGGAGCATCAGGGAAGGAAAGAAGCCATTTTCAGGATTTCAACCCTTCTCTAAACCCTTCCCAATGTTTAATGGGATTCCTCATCCTTCTAAGCAGATGTAAATAAATGAAGCTGCCTCTCATTTCCTTGGCAAGAAAATTCCAAAGGTAGATATTGTGTTGATTATTCCCATTAGCAGAAGAAAATTGATTACCCACATTCATTATTTATAATAATCTTTCCCAATCCAGTGAGATGGATTACATCCAGTTATATTATATCTTGAATATAGCTGATCAGGGAAGGCTGATTTAAAACTTATGTATAAAATTTAGAATGAAATGTATTATTATGGTTAATTGCACAGTTAGCCAGATGTTTTGACTAGATTTGGCATTTTTTTCCATCTATCAAGTCTTTCCCAAGGACCTGGGATGGGCAGATATTGTTGTCTGATGATATTAAAGGTATTGTTGAAGGACATTAACTGTTCCAAATGAAGCTCCCTTTTGCAATTGACTGATGGGGATTTGGGAGGCAGTGTTCTGTTTCAGCCTACGACCGGCCCTGTTTGTGTGTCAGGGACAACCCCTTTTTCTTTTTTACAGTCAATAGGCTGGAAAAACCCAACCCAAATTTATTTACAGTTCAAACAAAAAAGCAACAGAATATTTCCTTCAATAAATGAATCAAAATATCAAACAAGAGTCAACAAACAAGAGTTAAACAGAAGTAGCAAGAACAGACCAGGACTCTCTTAGAATATCTCCAAACGGTTGCCTTCAGCAACCAGCCCCGCCCACACCTTCCCCTTTTATATCAGTCCCAAGGCGTGGCTTCTCACTGCCTTCTCCTCCTCTCACTGAGTTGCCTCATTTTCTCTGCTCTGCTCTGCTGGATTGCCTTCTGCTTCTAGCGTCTCTGAACAGATTCAGCTGTGACTCTTCTGAGTCCAACACCTCGTACTCACACAGCTGAGCCTCATAAGGAACATGACTGGAGGGGCCAGGCTGAGAGTCCTGCAGTGCATCAGAGCCTCCCTCTGACACCAAAGGCTCTCCAAACCCCTCCTCCTCAGATTCATTGGACTCAGCTGTTGGGAGCACAGGATGACACTGAATCACAACAGGCGGCAGTTCTTGGTCCAACTTACTTTCTCAGATAGTTATGTCTCTCCACTGAAAACAACTAATAGATTTTGATTTGGCTTACTGTGAGCTACCTCCCCTGCCTATATATTCTTTGGATGCAACTAAAGACACCCCAACGTACAGATGGACAATTTTGTACAAAAAGGTGACAGCAGATTTTTTTCTTTGGTATTGTGAATTCACAGGTTCCTCCTTTGTTGCACTTGGATACTATTATATTTTCCATGCTCTGCACAGAAAAGGGCATTTACTTTGGTATAAATGGATAACCTGCCCTCAATAGTTGTAACACAGAGATATAATAATATGCCTTATCAAGACTGTTCTTCCAGGGGTTCAAACACTGAAGTTGTGTCTGTGGCATGTGTATTCCTAAACTGCCCTCAATTTCATGCCTGCTGTTTATTGAATCATTTGTTGGCAAACTCTGACAATTACCTCACTCAGTCACTGTGAGATGAATTTGTTGAAACACAGAGAAAGGTCAAGAGATATTTGGTTATATCAATGGACATAAGCAATACCCTAAAAGTTTGGGATCTGTTTATTATCATAAATCCTGACTTTGTTAAGTCTATGTGAGTTCTGGTTTCAGGCTGGCAGACAAGTTTCAATCCATCCATTCATCCTGGATGAAAGTGCCTTATATGGAAGGAAAACATATAGGTATGGTATATTGACAAAATGTTTCTCTTTTTGTATGTCACACTAGCATCCAAGAAATAGTAATGAGCACTATCTGGGATTGCCATGGTGACCGACTTTGCATTATGCAAGCCTGTTACATCAAAACAAAAATAGAGACAGTGGGAGAGGAAATGGGCAGCTTAGTGTCAATCTAATCAAGCAGCCCAGAACAGCCGTAAATCCTACATTTTCAACTCTTAACAAATATATAGACAGAGAAGACAGCCTTACATTTCACAGATAAAGAAAAAACCCTTTGGAAAGTTTTTGCAAACGAAGTCTGGTAATACAACCTTGCAATACAAATATATAAAATTGAATGTGTTGGATAAAAATTAAGACCCAGGAAGCAGGTTTTGTTTCCTCTCTTTTTTTTTCCTTTGGGACACATACTGTTGTTTTCTTGTTATATTATTTTGTTTGTAATGCACACTGCCCAGAATCTTTATGGGATCTAGCAATCTTATAAATTTGACAAATAAATACATTCCCCACTAAGTTTCCCCCCACTCAAACTTTTCTTTGATTTCTTTCTGAATCTCAATATGCAAATATGTATATCCTAGTGTTGCCATTTGTTAGTTTATCCCATACAACTGAACTTTTTAAGATTAAAAAACACTTTAATATTAAAACATTTACATTTAACCAGAGAAGTATACAAGATAGCCAAATAATAATAATAATAATAATAATAATAATAATAATAATAATAATAATAAGAAGAAGAAGAAGAAGAAGAAGAAGAAGAAGAAGAAGAAGAAGAAGAAGAAGAAGAAGAAGAAGAAGTTGGAAGGGACCTTGGAGGTCATCTAGTCCAACCCCCTACTCAGGCAGGAAACCCTATACCATTTCAGGCAAATGGCTGTCCAGTCTCTTCTTAAAACCCCCAGTGTTGGAGCATTCACCACCTCTGGAGGCAGGTTGTTCCACTGCTTAATTGTTCTAACTGTCAGGAAGTTTCTCCTTAGTTCTAGGTTGCTTCTCTCCTTGACTAGTTTCCATCCATTGCTTCTTGTCCTGCTTTCGGGTGCTTTGGAGAATAGCTTGACTCCCTCTTCTTTGTGGCAGCCCCTGAGATATTGGAACACTGCTATCATGTCACCCCTCACTCTTCTTTTCGTTAAACTACACATACCCAATTCCAGCAACCGTTCCCTATATGTTTTAGCCTCCAGCCCCCTAATCATCTTTGTTGCTCTTCTCTGTACCCTTTCTAGTCTCGACATCTTTTTTACATCGTGGTGACCAAAACTGGATGCAGTATTCCAGGTGTGGCCTTACCAAAGCATTGTAAAGTGGTATTAGTACTTCACGTGATCTTGATTCTATCCCTCTGTTAATGCAGCCTAGCACTGTGTTGGCTTTTTTGGCAGCTGCAGCACACTGCTGGCTCATATTGAAGTGATTGTCCACTAGGACTCTGAGATCCCTCTCACAGTTACTACTATTGAGCCAGGTACCACCTATACTATACCTGTGCATTTGATTTTTCCTGCCTAAATGTAGAACCTTACTTTTTTCACCATTGAATTTCATTTTGTTAGATAGCGCCCAGTGTTCGAGTCTGTCCAGATCCTCCTGTATTTTAAGCCTATCTTCTGGAGTATTGGCTATTCCTGCCAGCTTGGTGTTGTCTGCAAATTTGATGAGTTCCCCATCTATCCCCTCATCCAAATCATTAATGAAGATATTGAAGAGCACTGGGCCCAGAACAGAGCCCTGGGGCACCTCACTACACACTTCCTTCCATGTAGATGCAGTTCCATTGAGGACCACACGCTGAGTGCGGCCTGTCAGCCAGCTACGAATCCATCTGGTGGTGATGCTATCTAACCCACATTTTTCTATCTTATCAAGTAGTAGGTTGTGATCTACTTTATCAACTGCCTTACTGAAGTCCAAGTAAATTATATCTACAGCATTCCTCTGGTCCACTAATTTTGTCACTTGGTCAAAGAATGTAATAAGATTTGTCTGGCATGATCTGTTTTTGACAAACCCATGTTGGCTTTTAGTAATGACTTTGTTTGCATCTAGGTGTTCGCTGATTTGTTGTTTGATTATCTTTTCCAGAATCTTCCCAGGTATTGAGGTCAGGCTGATAGGTCTGTAGTTTCCAGGATCTATTTTTTTCCCTTTTTTGAAGATGAGAACTACATCAGCTCTCTTCCAGTCCTCTGGTAGTTCCCCAGTGCTCCAGGATCTTTGAAAAATATAGTTCAGTGGTTCTGAGATCACGTCTGCCAGTTCCTTGAGAACTTTGGGGTGAAATCCATCTGGTCCTGGTGATTTGAACTCGTCTAGGCTGGACAGGTGTTCACTTACCATTTTCTTGCCTATCTTAACTTGCATTTCTATTCTGTTTTTTATGGCACTGGTTTTGGTAGGTTGGACTGTTTTTTCCCTTTGTGTAAAGACAGATG
The DNA here is from genome assembly GCF_964194415.1 of Vipera berus. NCBI lineage: Eukaryota > Metazoa > Chordata > Lepidosauria > Squamata > Viperidae > Vipera > Vipera berus. The sequence goes on along the minus strand of NC_138206.1, from coordinate 92,053,386 downwards.
CAAAAAATGAGTTAAATAGTTCTGCTTTCTCCCTGTTGCTTGTCACCTTCTTGCCACTTTCCCCCACTAATGGACCAATCATTTCCTTAACTTTTTTCTTGTTTTTCATATGTTGAAAGAAGCATTTTTTGTTATTTTTGACTTTGGTTGCAAGCCTTAGTTCATTTTGAGCCTTAGCTTTCCACACTTCATCTTTGTAGACATGGGCTATTTGCTGATATTCTGACTTAGTTATGTGCCCCTCTTTCCAATTCTTATATTTGTCCTTTTTATCTTTCAATTTATCAGAGAGTTCTTTATGCAGCCATGCTGGTTTCTTTTGAGAGCTGTTATTTTTCTTCTTTGTTGGTATTGTACTAGACTGGGCCATTATTATCTCACTTTTCAAAATTTCCCAAGCTTCTTGAGTTATTTTCCCCTTTAGGATTCTCATCCATGGAATTCTTTCCATGGTCTCTCTAAGTTTATTGAAATCAGCTCTTTTAAAGTCCAAGACTCTAGTTTGGCTGTGTTCTATTGCTTGTGCCTCCAGAATGTTGAATTCCAATACTGCATGATCACTTCCCCCGATGGTTCCTGTGGCTTCGACATTTTCTATCAGTTCATCTCTGTTTGTGAGAATTAAATCCAATATGGCTAATCCCCTAGTTCCCTTCTCTACTTTTTGGGAGAGAAAGTTGTCTGCTAGGTTTGACAGGAATCTGTTTGATCTTCCACCTGGTGCAGAGTTTGTCTCCCAGTTGATATCAGGGTAATTAAAGTCCCCCATTACTATTGTGATGTGCTTCTTACATACCTTAGTTAGCTGACTAGCAAAAAGTGTTAACCAATAGGACTCTGGATTTTTTCCAGTAGATTCAGGACTGAAATTATAGCATGGCATCCGCAGTAAAAGTGTGATGACCTAATTGCATCAACATTGCCACTACATACTAGTCTCCTAACTTAATACACAGGTATATACAATGCAACATTTTTATGTTTGCAGCTTTTGCAAAACATACTTTGATGACATCTATGGAAATATGAGAAATATGCAGCAGATACTTGACTATGCTTCAGTAATTCAGTTAGGTCAAGATCAATGTACAATCCCACCAAAAAAAAAAGACTGAGGCTAAACTTTATATTATGCTTTCTCACCTTAATAAAATCCTAATTCTTTATACCTGCATTATGTCCTATCTTGGCAGACTTGCAGAAGCCAATAAAAACATAACAAAACATGTTCTGAATTGTAAGAAGGTTTAAGAAATTAGAAAAAGAACTGCATTCCAGACCATACAATTTTACAGGAATATTTTAAATGAACACTTTCTTTTCCTCATTTCCCTACCCACTTTTCTTCCTTTGCCTGAACTTTGCTCAATGTTTTCCTGACTGCTACAATGCCTTGAGAATTCCTAGCAGCACCTCTGCTGAAGAAGGAAATATCCTAATCCTTAATCCCTTTGTTTTTTGCTTCCAAAACATCCTCCTGACTCACTCCTTTTGTTTTCTGCTTGTCGGAAGGAAGGAAGGAAGGAAGGAAGGAAGGAAGGAAGGAAGGAAGGAAGGAAGGAAGGAAGGAATTAATTTCCAAAATGTTCAAAACTTACTTTCTTCATATGTTCAAAACATCACCAAAACAAAATGCACTTTTATTTAAAATGCAATTCAAGTGAAACATTCAAACTAAAATTAAATAAAAGTTTAAAGGAATACATCCATTCAGCATTAACCAATATTGATGGATCTCTTTATCTATTAGTTCATAGCATGATCAGATTAACTGTTTCTTTTCAAAACAGAAGTACTTTTTGAAAAGCTTTATTCATCTTACTCAGAATAGAACTTGTACAGATTTTTATTTCGAAGGAATTTTATCCTTATTATTACTTTATATAGTTATTTAAGAACATAACTGTTATATACTGGGTTCGTTGCTTGATTGACGAGACGAGGCGAGTGAGTTCAGCAAGAATCATTCTTTAACTGCTTACAGGAACTGAACTGAGAAACAGGGCTGCGAATGCAGCTATTTATACCCTGGCCTCTAGGTGGCGGCCAATAGGTTTAAAGCAACCTATTACCACCCTAGAAACAGCCAATGGTGGCGCTGGAGACGGGTTGTCTGAGAAGCTGGGAGCCGTTAGCCAGCTTCCCTGCTTATTTATTTATTTATTTTTATTTTATTAGATTTATATACCGCCCTTTCCCGAAGGACTCAGGGCGGTTTACAGGGTATTTAAAACAATGAGTACAAAAGTTAAAAACAAATTAAAAAAGATTAAATTATCCCTAAAATTAAAAAAACCCTGTTAAAAATTCTCAGCCTGGGCCAGAGAGCTCAAAGAGCCAGGTCTTCAGGTCCCGGCGAAATGTGCGAAGGTCGGGGGCAGTCCTAAGCTCCATGGGCAGCTGGTTCCAGAGGGCAGGCGCACCCACAGAGAAGGCCCTTCCCCTGGGTGTTATCCGCCGACAGTCTTTTATCGGCAGCACCCTGAGAAGACCCTCCCTGTGGGAGCGCACTGGACGAAGGGAGCTTGATGCTGGCAGCAGGTGTTCCCTCAGATATCCCGGACCCAAGCCATTCAGGGCTTTATAGGTCATCACCAGCACCTTGAATCTCACCCAGAGGGCAACCGGAAGCCAATGCAGCTCGTGGAGTAGAGGTGTTACATGGGAGTATCGGGAAACCCCCATCACAACTCGCGTGGCCGTATTCTGCACCAGCTGAAGCCTCCGAGTGGTCCTCAAGGGCCATGTAGAGAGCGTTTCAGTAGTCTAGACGGGAGGTCACGAGCGCATGAGTGACTGTGCATAGGGCATCTCGGTCCAGATAGGGTCACAACTGGTGAACCTGGGCAAAAGCCCCCCTGGTCACGGCTCCTATATGATCTTCAAAATTGAGCCGTGAATCCAGGAGGACGCCCAAGTTGCGAGCCCTATCAACGGAAGGTTGCTTAAACAACCTTCCAGCAATTAACCCCATGATACTCTTTAGTAAGACAAAACCCAATACATTACAATAACCCTAAGAATACAAGATATTTTATTCAGCACTGTTGATGACAGCTGTGTAGACATACAGAGCTTTTCCCTAGTTAAAATAATTAAGATTGAAAATTGAACTAACATAGAAACACATACCAATGATTGAATCCCTGCGGAAGACATCTCTATCGAAAATGTAAAATGACAGATGTCGAAAACTCCGTGGAATTTCACAGTAAAAGTCTTCTCCATAGAAAGGGCTATGTAAAACAAAAATAAAACACTTTAGTATAATAGTTAGAAGCTGGAAATCATCTACTGTCAATTTTCCCATTAAAGATTTTACCTGGCACCTTCAATTTGCCTACTCCTGTCTCATTCATACCACAACTGCCCTAAGGCCTGTCACTTCTTAAAGCTATAAAATTTATGTGGCTTCAAAACATAATATATCACACCTTCCAAACTGCTTTGAAAGTTGGATCTTTTTTACAGCTTGATTCTTGAAAGTGGAAATCCAAAACTGCTTTTTCAAGGATGTATACATATACCTTTATTTTTCCAATGTTGTAAACCTTAAAAGAACACTATATTGCAGTATAATTTTATATATACATAAAGCATTATTCCGGACAACAGGCCTTGCATTTTTATAGAAAAAGAAAATGTTTATATACAAATTAAGGTAATTTGGCCATTCTCACATTTCAGACTGTATATATACTGACCTAGAGATACATCAAACTTCTTTTTCTTTGTTACAGAATTGCCACAAAATAATTATAAATACCACCCGTTTTTTTCAACATAATTGTTTAACACTATCCCATTGTTCAGTAAACAATCTATCATAAAAAATAGGAAGTAGTCAGCAGGTTATATGCATTCCATGTACAAGCAGTTGGAATGCTATTACAAACATATTAAAATAATAGCTGCATATTCCTTTATTTTTTTCCACACTCTTTTTTAATTCTCTTGTGAGGGGGGACGTGGCCTCCTGCTGCCATGATAACACCTCTCCTACTTTCTCTGAATTTTAGTACTTTGTCTTATCTCCTTTTCCATTCCTTCCCTTTTTACCAACTTGACAATCTATGGGCACAGCTGAAATCACTATGCAGTGAGCACCAGCCTTCCTTCTATCCTGGAGTCTGCTAAACATTTTAGGACTCTAACTCTCAACTAGTATGGACAACCAGAGGCTCCACATTCAGAAGGTTGATATTTCTACTGCACAGAATATTTATTCTAAGGGTACTTAAAGTGCACCTACAAATGATGTATTTCATCCCCAGATAATCATTTCAGGGTTTATATTTAGAATGAGGAAGAAAATATAAAATAAAATCCAATGGAGAATACAGTTGAAGAAGTACAATTTGAAATATCAGTTCTCATTACTAGGTATATTCTGAACATATTCAGAATCCTGGACAAGCCATTTCAACAGTATTTGCTGTCCGATCTGACTAACTGGTACTATGTCACTCGTTTGTGGGTGTCTTTCCCCAACTAGGAATTAATCTTATTCAGCACAAGTCAAAAAATAATTTTATATTTCAGAAGAGCTCTTGAACAATTTCTCCTCTTCCAGGCTACTTAAAGTGCTATTCTCTCCTACAGAATTCAAGTTAATACTGTAGCAACTGTTGCGAGCCTAGACCTTTTACGGGTATATCTGTAACTATGATCTTCCTAATTAGCAATGAAGCTCTAAATAAGGAAAAATTCATTTGAATCAATTTGTTCTTGAGACTTTCCGTGTTGAAAGACAGCAAGCCCAAAGGGAAAAAAGCCACACACAGTTGTTGGGAGTACCTATTTTTTTAAAAAAAGTCTTATTTTTACAGAATTCCTGAAAGAATACATATGGGAAGGTTGTGACATTCCCACCAATACTAACAGTCATATGGGCAACAAAATCATGTTATTCAGTGGTTTCAGAAGAACTTTTAGAAGCAGCACTTCCTATTTCTACTTGTCCAAAGAAAAATGCTAGAAGAATGCAGCCAAATTGACACTGGGAAGATCTTCAAGAACAATATATTCTTTGTAAGAGAAAGCTGACCCACAGTGCATTTTTCTGACTAAAACAAGTACCTCTTGAACTATCAAACTACTATAACATTGTTTTAGAGCAGTACAAACCACATATTTTAAATATCAAAACAAACACCTACAGATGCAAATAGAAAATATTTAAAACTAGATTCAAAGAAAGAGAAATATTTAGATAAGGAATTGAATGAAATCATGCAAAAAATAAAACCAAAGTTTAGAACCATACCAGGGCTTTTAAAAACAGCCTTTGGAGCCTACCGAAAACTGAGCGCAGAGGGAATTGCTTTCTTTATGCAGAGAATTCATAACAAAAAGCTTTACTCTGAATAAACCCACCACCTTTACTTTTTCATGATAATGGGACCTATAGAAGAAGAATGTTTGAATGTCACAAATTGCACAGAAATGTATGTGTGATAGGAAATTCATGATTTGATATTTACTACAAGTTTCAGTGAATTCTTGTATACCTAACAAACACCTGTATTTAAAATCAGATTAAAAATTGATTACGTTTATATTGAAACTATTATGCAAATATCTATCAATTAATTTCCACAAATCCTTTCCTAATTTGAAATTGTCAATTACTAAGCTCATTCACAAAATCTGACTAAACTATGGTTGAGAAACAGTAAAAATCAGCTTTATGGCCAATAGGATTCATTAGTTTTCTGGACTTATTCTTAATTGCAAGATATTTCACACACATACTCTTAACTAGTTTTTAGATAAATTCCATATTCAAGGCTGTAACACTTTTTTTTAGTTTTCTTTTAATGTATTCTTTTACAATGAAAATGATTTGGTAAGAAAAAGTAATAAACATGTAGATATAATAATTGTCATTCATAACTATATTTTTTCATAATTTAACCTTTTAGCTCTGCAAAATATTGAATTTCACTATAATGTAAAACCTAAAAGCAAATGTTTTGGAGGCTTTCTCCCTCAATTATATTATCTTACAACAGAGTCTCTCAGGTAGCATTTGATCAGTTTATTAAAAATACTGTTACATTTCTCAAAAGGGAAGAATTATGAATGCAGTTACATTGCAACCTTTACAGTAACTAATAATAAGAGATCCCAAACTGAATGTCTCCTATGTGGCTTGTAAATGAATTTTAAAAAGAAAGTAATTAAAAATGTCACAGCGAATGTTATATTCTGTGGCAGGAATTTACATCATAGAGTTAAAATAGAAAGAAACCAAATATATGTATGAAAAGTATGACATGCAATGTACAAGTAATTAGTAAAGCATATGCAAAAGTTTAGGTTCCCTTAGTCAAATTGCATGTTTCAATGAATTCCTATGAGTAGAAACTGACACAGCTTCTATACTGTGAAGTTAAATGCATCTTTCTGCAAATGTAAATGCACCCTTGTTTTTTCTGTGTAATTTGTTTACAGATTCAAAGTAAGAAATATGGCATATGCAAAAACTGGGCATCCTTTTAGGCAGTACTTTGTAAGATCTACTTTGATAGAAATAACTGCTTATCAGTGTTTCATGTAGCCAATTTTTAAAAATCTTTCTATTTAAACCTTGGATTCCCCCCCCCTACTCTTTGCAGATGTCTTCTATCTAGCTCAGAAAGATTCTTAGATCTACTTGCATGCAGTGCAATTTGGGGAGCCTTCTCCACTGAAAGTTCTTTGTATGCATTTGATTCTGCTGTGATTCCCAGCAAGTATAGTCAATGGCTGGTCTCAGATAATGTAAGGTAGAAGGTAAAAAAGACATGACACTACTTCTTTGTGCATTATGCAGTTAATTTAAAAATAACAATAACTCTGGAACAGTTTCTTTTGTTCATGTCAATTCTTTTTTGGAATTTTTTAAAATCAATTTTTTTCATTTAAATTAAATTTAAATGATTTCAATGCTTTAAATGCTTTTTTGATGTTACACAGCATGTGACTTTTTAAATTAGAAATTTAGAAGTGAACATTGGTAGGACCAAAAAGCAATGCCTGAGACATCTCAGGAAAGTAATAGAAGAAATCTAAAAGGTCTCACCCTTTTATTTACCTTCTCTCTTAAAAAAAGTCTGGATAAAAGCAATCTCTTCCCAATCTATTTTATCAGCCAATAGCTATCTTTGGCTAGGTGTAAGGCTCAACAGACAGAAAATGGAAAAAAAATCCTGATGTTTGACTGCCTGACTGGTATTGTGTCAATTGTGGTTCAGATGTAAACTCTGACAGAGAAAGGGAGGAACATAGTATGCACTAAGTAAAGGTAAAGGATCCCCCGCACATACGTGCTAGTTGTTTCCGACTCTAGAGGCTGGTGCTCATCTCCGTTTCAAAGCCGAAGAGCCAGCGCTTGTCCGAGGACGTCTCCGTGGTCATGTGGCCGGCATGACTGTCTAGCGTGGTCATGTGGCCGGCATGACTGTCTAGCCAAAGGCGCACGGAATGCTGTTACCTTCCCACCATAGTGGTCCCTATTTTTCTACTTGCATTTTTATGTGCTTTCGAACTGCTAGGTTGGCAGAAGCTGGGACGAGTAACAGGCGCTCACTTTGTTACGCAGCACTCGGGATTCGACCAGCCAAACTGCTGACCTTCTGATCGACAAGCTCAGCGTCCTAACCCACTGAGCCACCGCGTCCCTATAGTATGCACTAGTGCAGGACTTTTCAACTGGTGTATGCGTACTACCAGTGGTACTTTAGCACCTGGCAGGTGGTATGCAACCCCTAGCCAAGTATAGCTGGGGAGAGAACGAGCTAAAGTGGCGCCGCACAGGCCTGGAGGAGATCAGCTGGAGCTGCAGCGCTTGGCAGAAGCCCCAGGATCTGAGCGCGTGGCTGCATTCTGGTTGGCGTTTCCAGTGCACCCGGAGGAGAAAAGGAGGAGGAGGGCAAAGAGAGGAGAAGCTATAAAAGGAGCAGGTTTTGGCGGGAGAGAAAAAGAAAGCATACGGAGAAAGAGAAGAGACTTTTGTTAGTGAAGGAGAGAGCGAGCAAGTGGCCTTTGCGAGCAAAGAGTGACTGAAAGAGCGAGTGAGGGGCTTGTCCAAGCAGCGTGAGGGTGAATGGGAGTGAGAAAGAAGCTTGTGCGAGCAGCGTGTGAGTGAATGAGAGCAAGCAAGAGGCTTTTGCTAGCAAAGGGTGGGAGGGTTGCCAGTGAAAGGTGAGAGAAAAAGGGAAAAGTGAGGGGGAGAAGGGAAAAAGAAAAAAGAAAAAAAAGGCATTGACTTCTGAGTTCTATTGTTGCAGTAGGAAGCATTAACATTGAACCTTAACTTTTTACTTTTCCATATTATAAACTAGCCATTTCTATAACAAGAAATGATTCTAAGCAGTAAAGCCCAAAATCCCCCCCCCTTTTTTTAGTCATCAAGTTTTTGACACCTTGCTAAGCACTGGTGGTATTCAAATTTGTCATGTCCTAAAAGTGGTGCAATCTGTGAAAAGGTTGAAAAGCCCTGAACTAGTGGTCTATTCATGTGGAAGTATATTCAAGAATTAAGACAAAACTTGTTCAAGCTGTTGCTGCTGCTACATTCAAATGCTTCTCTAAAGAGAAAGAAGCTTGAGGTGGTTGCCCAGGCACTGTAATGTTGGAAGAACTTTGTTTTGTTGTATAGTTATTAGGGAACAGCTTTCATGCATGAGGGGATTTTTTTCCTGTAGTGTACATAATCTTCCATACTTCTAACTTTGCAAAGTGTGTATCTGACTTCTCCATGGGAGACAGAATATTCCCAGCTTCTGAACACATTCCATAAGAATGTTGTAATGAAATTCTAAGAGGAAAAACTTAATCTAATCTGATGCCAAAATGTTAAATGTAAAGCATAATGTATGCAACATTACGCTTTATATGTACATAAAGAATCCATCAATTCCCTTTGGTTCACAGGAATCCTTTAAAAACCAAGTATTCATGTTTTAAGCACCTGTCAGAAAAGAAAAGGATTAAAAAATAAGCAAAACTAATACATCCAACCTCAAGTAGAGTAAGTTGTTTAAGATGATGTGTCAACTCATATGATAAAAATTGTTTTAATATTTTATGTTGCATGTCTCATCATGTATCTGTCACTGGATGTTCTTTCACATACTGAAGTACTTCTTTAAACTACCCTATTAACACAAAAGAACAAACTGAACATTATGCATGCCTGGTAATGCTAATCATGGATGTCTTCTCTCTGTTTTTATGAGCATTTGTAAATTCTCATTAAATATTAGAAGTTTGAGACAAGGACATCTATGCTACTTTAGTTCCCAATACCAAAGAGTCCCCCTCCCATTCCAGGCATATGACAGTTATGAATCTGCTTGCTAAAAATAAGTGCAGACCAATGTCTATGTGGCTGATGAAGAAAAGGCAGAAAAGGATTCTTATAACCTAACTGGGTAGCAAATGTTTGGGACTGCAGACTTTAAAGATGCTGTTTGGCATGAGGTCCAGAATTACTTGCAACCAGTAAGTGAACTTGTGCTGCTGTTTGAACCTTCCACGTTCTTCTATGTGACAATTCTGCTACAGTGGAAAACTGCATATTCATATAATTATTTCCTGAATATAATATTCAGCAATGAAGGCAGATCTTGTTACCAAATGTATACATTAATTTAAAGATTCTGTCTTTCTGTCCAAGGCCTGTTTCTAAAAGCAGGAAAGGGTCTTTTTCTGTATTGTTCCCAAATGCCTCTCTTGAGGCTTAGGAAATCTGTAAAGACGCAGCCACTTCTGTTGGTGCTTAAGTGTTAGACAATTTTAGACATAATTCTTGCTTGGCCAGTTTCTATCCATACATTAATGGCCTTATCCTACTCCTGTTTTCCTGGCAATATGCACCATAATTTCACATATGGAAAAAGGCTGTTGTATCTCCACAGACCCTAATCTCACTCCACATCCCTACAATCACTACGGAGTCTCTTCCCCACAGCCATCTTCATTCATAGTGGGTGACTTTGGGTCAGTCACCTTCTGTCTGCCTAGCCTGGTTCACAAGGATGTAATTGTAGGGAAATACTGGAGGAAGGAATGGCATTTTGTATACTATCTTAAGCTCCTGAGCAAAGGGAATGTACATACATCGAATATATTAATACAGAAGCAAAACATAACAGAGTAACTTTTGTTTTAACAATTGGAGGAAGAAAGGTCTTAGGGAACTGTTGATTTTATTGAGCATTACTGTTTCTGCATTATATTTGTGCTCTATTACATATATTAAAAATTGCTTGATGACAGTTCCCAGTTCACAAAACAGAATACTGTGCCTAAAATAAATTAAGGTACAAATGCTGAAATAATTTAAATTCAGTGAAATATTACCATAGTGATTTCTCCACTATTTTGGTCCTGAAAACTTCTTCCTGGTCCAAGTTTACTGTACAATAACAATCCCGCATTTTGTTTGGCCCTGGATACGTAGGAAGATTCTTAGCTTCTCCTAAAGACAAAAAAAGAAGACATTGAGTGCTGATACAGCTGACAGATATTCATCTCATAAACTGATGTTTTAACTGAATATATCCTAACATGTGCAATATGCTTTGTTCAAGTTGGAGTACACATTTAAAAGGTTAAGTGCTTTAAAACTAAGGTATGAAACTAAGTGTATCATACTCCTGCTAGAGAACTGTTTGCTAATCATGTTTGATGGACATTTTCACATCATGGTGCCTCCATCTTATCCCCAGCCCAGAGCCACCCTTAATTGTTCCAGTTGTCACGATTTCCTTCTTCTCCCAATACAAAATTCCCATGCAGACAATCTTGGGTGCCTCAAGGTGAACCATGTGAAAACAGCTATCACACTCAGCTCCAATCAGCCCATCAAATGACACAGGGAAATGCCACCTTCCCATCCACTGCTGGCTCTGTGTCTCTATAGCCATTTTCAGTTTATCTGCAAATGAAACTGGTCTTGATTTTTAAATTCTCAGAACTGTCAGCCAGGAATCCTGCTATTTGCTGTGGGGGGGGCGGTATAATTTGTGTGTGGGTGTTCACAGTTTGTACTAGGAAGATCTTAAATTAGGAAAAGTATATGAGTCACACATACTGTACATGCAAAAGTGGGATGGGGATGGGAGAGAAAGGACTTTATAGTTTGTGCTCTGGTTTATAGTTTGTGCTTTATATTTCATATCAGCTCTTCCAATCACTTTGGCCAACTTTGGGAAGAGGGGTTGGTTCACCTTCTATTTCTCTAAAAGGACTTTGAAATGATTACAGATGCTGCCCTTTAGAGAAATTACAGGTTACTACAGATTTCTGGTATCATCATCTATGAAATCATTGGATTCTAAAAATAAGTAGAGCACAAGGCAAGGTGGCACTACTATCTACATAATGTTATGCTTCATGCTAGCTTGAGACTGCAATAGGAAAGGTGACAAATTATGGAATGATCTAACATTTGTATGAGTATAGTCTAGGGAAATAGCACATATGCAAAAATGTCAAAAACATGGCAATCGGATAAAATCTTAAGAAAAATTATGCTATAGGTTTCAGGTTTCTCAGAACTAAGCAAAATTATTCAGTGAACTCTAATGTTCTTCTAATGCCATAGATTTAATCCCCAGAAAACAAAAGCTACATATCAAGAAAACAAAGATTTTGGATGAATATCATAAATAGAATACATATCCAATATATGAACTACTCTTGTCAATTATTTTAATAATCATAAAACTATGAATAACCAAATTGTAGCTATCTTTTGGCAGAAATTACATAAAGACACAACTAACAAGCTGGATGCAACTTTCAATTTAATCAGCTTTCTCACACAACAAGAGGTTGGCAGGCAAAGCTCACATTATGAATAGGTCAGTTGAAAATTGAGGGTTTCAGCTGTTAAATCACTGTGCAAAAAATGGCTCTGCATGATAGGGTTTAAAAACAGCAGGTTTTTTTTACCTTTAATAGTGAGAGAGATGAGGCTGTAACTGCACACATCAATACACATTCATTTAGGAATTTTGGTATTTCAAAATAAAGTAAGAGAAATAATCCAAAGGAAGGGAAAGTTTAATCATCATTTCCTTAAAAATTAAAGCTTAGTTTTAATGTGCCAATTGGTTATACTTTTTTGCATAGACATATCTATTGGATTCCCCCTAACAGAAAAGAGCTGGGATTGATAGGGATAAAGTGCTATTATGACTTGAATTATGCATTCAAGTACTTTAATTTGTAAGGCTTTTTTGATCATAGACATTTTGGATTTTAGTCTTTGCAGCCTTTGGGCATTATCTCATTTAAGACTGAGGCTATCTACAACAGCAGAATTTAAAAGTACACTGCTTCAAAAAATACTATTTCATGCTTTTTTTTGTTTCTGATCCTTTATGATTTATAGAAAAACTACCAGCAGCAGTATCCTGCCAAAAATCCATGAAATCCACCTTCTTCCCTGCCATCCCCACCATTCTGACAATGGGGAAATGGTTTTAATAAGTTTTGAAAGCTTAAACAATATATGCTTTATAAATGTACAAAAAGTTCCTTTTAATAGTCTCAGATATCTAAGTAGAACACAAATTATGCTGGTCATTTAAGCAATCTTTCCTGCACACTTTTTTATTTTAATCTCTCATCATCTTTGCCTTAAAAAACCTGACATAAGGCGTAAAGGCCCTCTTCTTCTATGTACGTTATAAAGTTGGACCAAGAAATAGAATTCCAACTTATTCTTTCCCTTGTATGACATTTTGGCATTTGCACTCTTTTTGATCTCGACTGTAAAAACTACAGAACTGTGATCTTGATTTTTTAGTTCAAACAGATGTTCTTGTTATAAAGTGGAACATCTTAATTAGATGCAAAGCATTAAAGTCTGTAAAAGTCTTCCCAGTTCATGTTCTTCTGTTTATTCCCAGAAACACGCATGCTATTTTTACATATACATATTAATAAAATATTCCATTATCATGCATGATTTTGATTTCAGGTTTAAGTTTTTTAACAGATAATCATTTTCTGGCCCACCAGCAGAGAGATATATTTCTGGGGTGACTTTTAAGTCTCTTGAGGCATTCCTGTGGAAAGCTCACTGGCTTAGTATTTATCCCTGACAATGAGAAAGGAAGAGCATTTTGGCTATCTACAAGGAACAAATGGTGGAGGTTTTCAACCCATGCATTCCAGAACTCTGTATTTCTCTTGACCTAGCAACTACATCTAACAGAAGCAGTTATTTTAACTTCTACATGTATCATTAGATGGGAAGTTTTTTAAAAAAAAAGGGAATGCAGAAGGACTTTCTTACTTTTTCTGCTTCTGCCCTACTCAACATAAATTAGCAAGATTAAAGAAGTCCTTAATTCTTCCTCCATGGAATCACTCTACTTACTTCAATAAGATGTTATATTAATATTGCTTTTTTACTATTTATTTTTATGCTTTTCTATTAAGAACATAATAAAGAAAAAGCAGAAATGCAGTTCATCACTCTGTTCCCAGGTATATCCAGGCAGCGAATGAGCACAGCATCACCCTGCTATTGGTGCACAACCACTAGTATTTGCATTATATTATCCCGATGTGGGTAATTACAGTAATTATCATGACTAACAGCTGCTAGCATTATCCTTCATTTTTGAGTCCCATTAAAAGTCACTGAAGTTGTTTGCCATCACTTTATCTTATGTGACATAGGATAATTTCCTTTATTTATTTTGAATTTTCCACTTTTTTCAGGTTGCAGCATTATGAAATATAGAAAAATGTTGCCATTCACTTTCTTAAAACAACATGTTAGTTTAGAAAATTCTATGTGCCTATTTTTGAAGCCCCAAGTCCCAAATCTTGCAAATTTTCATGACAGAAGAGTTATTCCAACCTGTTGATTATTTTGGGCATTCTTCTCTGTCCCTTCTCCAACTCCATGATATCCTCCTACATATCCAGCAGCTAGAAGGCCAGCTCATTCTTATCAGAAAACTGAACTCATCATTTACAGAGGATCTTCTCTCTTTCTCTTCCCTTTGTTTTTTCTCCTGCTTTTGTCAACAATAGATTACAGCTTTCCCTCCCAATTCCTCTTTTCCTCTTTTTTAAACTCCCCTGGCATTCATCTGCAAAACCTATGCTGAGTGTTACAGGTTGTCTGCTCCACTTCTATAAATGTTAACCTTTAAATGTGAAGGTATCAAATAACTTATCTCTGTTAAAAATCACAAAGAGACTGTTAATTCTGTTAACTGTTTTTCTGTTAATTTGCTTAAATCATTTTAAGGGTAGTAATCATCTTGGGATAGGGTATTCTGTTAAGTTAAATATACACTGCATTAAGTTCTTTTATTGGTCTGGAAGAAAGAAAAATCTATCTACTTCCTCTGCAATGAATCACCAGGCGTAATTTTTCTAACTACTATCATAAGGGCGGGATATAAATGGAATTAAAATAAATAAAATAAATAAATATTCTACTAAAAAGCTTCACAGGTTTAGCTTTTCCTATAAAGAAATAGAACCCAAATCATAAATCATACAATCTCTGTTTACCGGTTTTACATAGTACATCATCTTTCATGAAACCTGAAAATCACAACTTTTTCTGGATCTGGTTCACACTCCAAATATGGTAATATGACAAAGCTGTTACAGTATTGACTTTTATTTCCAATTCAATTGTAACCTTCATTTTTCTTCATTGCTTATTTTGTACAAGTAATAGTTATTGTAATCCCAAAGATCGTGCAACTTAAACTGCAAATAAATTGAACCTTAATTGTTATTCATTCACTTTTAACTTTCCAGCCATTATTTAGGTTGTTATTGTATTGTTTAAATGTTAACACAGAAATATGCTTTTGGATATTGTTTTTGCTTTTCTTATGTCAACCTTATATTTATTATCCCACAATTGGTTTTTATTTTCTTCCTATGGGTACGACTCCTACTTTTAAAGGAATATGGATTTCCTTAGTGCTGCTTATGAATTATATTGTTACCTTCTGAATTTGTCTCAGCCTTTCCTAATCTAAAGCATGCATTTATTTAGTTTTATTACAGTGGATTGAAGCTAATTTTTTTCTTTCAATTTCTTTTTTTGTCACTTTAATCATTAAAAACATTAACGTTTTCTTTTAAAATGAAGTGCAATTATAATGAGATAAAATTAATTTAGAAGTCTGATGGAATATAATTCAACTAATTTTTTTAAATGTCAATAAAACAAAGCAAAACAAAAACTTGAACTAAACTGTAGAATTGAACTATTTCCAATTTGTAATCAGTTTTAGAAATACATTAATTATCTTAATTAGAGGAGAGGAACATTTATCTTATCCTATCACACATGCAGTGGGCCTCAGCATCCTAAACTGGCCTATTTTTATGTTAACGAAGCTGGCAATTAATTTTAGGAGAGAGAAACAAATCAATAGAAGTCAGTCTAAACAGTTTTGTTGGAAAAAATGAATCTTGCAGTCTTTTTTCAGCTCATTTTGTCATTTGATTTTGTGTTTCTAAATCCAACCGTTCCAAATGGAATGAGAAAACTATTATCTTGTAATACAGGCAGTCCTCAATTTACAACTATTCATTTAACCACTGGAAGTTACAACAGCATTGAAAAAGAACTTATGACTAGTCCTTGCACTCACAGCCATCATTCCCATGGTCACGTGATCAAATTTTCGGTGTTTGGCAACCAGCAAGTATTTATGATGGTTGCAGCATTACCACTGGCAACTTTCCCAGCCAGCTTCAAGCAAAGTCAATGGGGGAACTGGATTCACAAAATGACTGCATGATTCACTCAGCAATTCCAGTGATTCACTTAATAACCATGGCAAAAAGGTAAAATTGTGTGCGACTCATTTAACAACCACTTTGCTTAGCAATGGAATTTAAGATAGATAATCTTTATTGTCATTTTTACTGTGGGCACAATGGCACATTAAAATGAAATTTAGTTGCTTGCTTTCAAAGTGTACACATACATAACACACATTTAACCATATTATAAACAACATATGTATAGATCTACACTCTACAAGTAACAGATCCGTTGTTAATAAGGCTCCCCTCGTTCGTGACTTGATCGAGGAGGAACGCGTGGATCTGGCATGCATTACGGAAACCTGGTTGGGCTCGAAGGGAGGAGTCCCTCTGATCGAGTTATGCCCCCCAGGTTTCCGTGTGCTACACCAGCCACGGGCTCAGGGTAGGGGCAGTGGGGTGGCGGTGGTTATCAGGGAGACTTTATGTCCGCGGGAGACCACCATTGTCCAGATTGGCGGGAGTCCCTCCTCCTGAGATGTGGTTCTCGGGTTCAGATGAGCTTGTTGCTTACATACCTGGAGCCCAGCTGTGTGGCAACAGCTCTGCCCGAGCTGCTCGACACCCTCTCAGGGTTGGCGGCGGAGTTCCCCAGGCTCATAGAGCTGGGTGACTTCAACCTGCCTTCCCTGGGAGGGTCATTGGAGTTAGCCCGGGACTTCATGGCTTCCATGATGGCCATGGACCTGACCCAGGTAATTCAAGGCCTGACTCATGTGGGGGGTCACACTCTCGACCTGGTGTTCCTGTCTGGACAGTGGTTGGATGATTTGGGAGGGGGTTTACCAGTCGTTACTCCCCTGTCATGGTCCGACCATCATCTCCTGCGGCTGGTCTTCTGTTATGCCACCCCCCGCTGCTGGGCGGTGGAACCAACTAGATGGTTCCGCCCCAGGCGCCTAATGGACCCTGAACGGTTCCAGATGGCGCTTGGGTCTATACCCATCGCCCTCACTCACAGCCCAGTTGATGCCTTGGTGGATGCCTGGGAAAAGGTGGCCACTGAGGCACTCAACTGTGTTGTACCCTTGCGACCTCTGACCCGGCGCAGATCCCGTTGGGCTCCATGGTTTTCTGCAGAGCTCCGGGAGATGAAGCGTCGGAGACGGGTCTAGAGAGCGGTTGGAGGTCCAGCCGTTCCGAATCTGACCGATTGCAGCTAAGAACCTTTATAAGGTCTTATCTTGCTGTGATGAGGAGGCTAATTACTTCGCTGCCCTCATCACATCCGCAGATAATTGCCCGGCCGCCCTGTTTAGGGTGACTCGCTCCCTTCTTAACCAGGAGGTGAGGGAGGATCCCTTACAGGGACGGGCCGAGAAGTTTAGTCATCATCTGATGGACAAAATCGCTCAGATCCGGGCCGGCTTGGGCGGAGTCTGATGCGGAGGAATCGGACGGTCTTGAGCATGTTATCTGGACTGAGTTCGATCCTGTTTCCCCTGATGATGTGGACAGGATCATGGGGAGGCTGAGCTCCACCACCTGTTTGTTGGATCCGTGCCCCTCCTGGCTGGTTTATGCGGCCCGGGAGGGGACACGAGGCTGGTTCCAGGCAGTAATAACTGCTTCTTTGAAGGAGGGTGTCTTCCCCGCCGCCTTGAAGGAGGCGGTGGTGAGACCCCTCCTCAAAAAGCCTGCCCTGGACCCGACTGTTTTAAATAACTATCGTCCAGTCTCCAACCTTCGCTTTCTGGCGAAGGTTGTTGAGAGCGTGGTGGCGCATCAGCTTCCTCTGTTCCTGGAGGAAACTGATTATCTGGACCTGTACCAATCGGGTTTCAGGCCCGGGCACAGCACGGAGACGGCATTGGTCGCGCTGGTGAATGATCTCTGGCAGGCTCGGGACAGGGGTTGTTCCTCTGTCCTAGACCTATTAGATCTCTCAGCGGCTTTCGATACCATCGACCATGGTATCCTACTGCAGCGTCTCAGGGGGTTGGGAGTGGGAGGCACCGTTTTACGGTGGTTCTCCTCCTATCTCCTGGGCCGCTCGCAATCGGTGTTGACAGGAGGGCAGAGATCCACCCCGAGGCCTCTCGTTTGTGGAGTTCCTCAGGGGTCGGTTCTCTCGCCCCTCCTGTTCAACATCTATATGAAGCCACCGGGTGAGATCATTCGTGTTTTCGGGGTGGGGTATCATCAGTACGCTGATGATACCCAACTTTTTTTCTCCACCCCGAACCAACCCAGCAATGCCCTCGCTGTGATGTCCCATTGCCTGGAGGCGGTCCAGGTCTGGATGGGGAGAAACAGGTTTCGCCTCAATCCTGCCAAGACTGAGTGGCTGTGCATATCAGCATCTCGGTTTAACCAGACTATTCCATCTTTAACAATGAGGGGTGAGGTGTTACCCCCCGTTGATAGGGCTCGCAACTTGGGCATCCTCCTGGATTCACGGCTCAATTTTGAAGACCATATAGGAGCCATGACCAGGGGGGCTTTTGCCCAGGTTCACCTGGTGCGCCAGTTGCGACCCTATCTGGACCGAGATGCCCTACGCACAGTCACTCATGCACTCATGACCTCCCGTTTAGACTACTGCAACGCTCTCTACATGGGGCTGCCCTTGAGGACCACTCGGAGGCTTCAGCTGGTGCAGAATGCGGCCGCGCGAGTTGTGATGGGGGTTTTCCGATACTCCCATGTAACACCTCTACTCCGCAAGCTGCATTGGCTTCCGGTTGCCCTCCGGGTGAGATTCAAGGTGCTGGTGATGACCTATAAAGCCCTAAATGGCTTGGGTCTGGGATATTTGAGGGAACACCTGCTGCCAGCATCAAGTTCCCTTCGTCCAGTGTGCTCACACAGGGAGGGTCTTTTCAGGGTGCCGCCGGTAAAAGACTGCCGGCGGATAACACCCAGGGGGAGGGCCTTCTCTGTGGGTGCGCTTGCCCTCTGGAACCAGCTGCCCATGGAGCTTAGGACTGCCCCCAACCTTCGTTCATTTCGCCGGGACCTGAAGACCTGGCTCTTTGAGCTCTCCGGCCCAGGCTGAGAATTTTTAACTGGGGTTTTTATTTTTTAGGGATGATTTAATCTTTTTTAATTGTTTTTAACGTTTGTATTGATTTGGTTTTAAATACCCTGTAAACCGCCCTGAGTCCTTCGGGAAAGGGCGGTATATAAATCCAATAAAATAAAATAAATAAATAAAATAAATATTAATCACTGTCCATCTTGAATACATAATGGAAGGAGGAAGCTTTAGAGTTCAGAAGGTTAATACTGTATGGAACAAAACTGACTGAATCTGGATGTTCTGCTTTGAATATCACGAAGCCTCCTCCCAGAAGGTAACAAGGAAAACAGGTCATGAAGAGGATGTGTAGTGTCCCAGACAATCTTATGGATCCTGCTCAAGCAATGCTTATATGCTATGTCCTGGATGGAAGGGAGGGAACTGCCAATAATCTTTTTGGCCATCCTCACTGCTCTCTGCACTGCCTTCTTGTCTGAAGCAGTGATGCTTCCAAACCAGACTGTGATGTTGTATGACAGGATGCTCTCAATCGTCCCACTGTAGAAAGTGGTAAGGATAGAAGAAGAGGTGCTTTTCTCATGTGATGCAGAAAATGCAGGCGCTGCTGTGCCTGCTTCACCAGTGTCTCGCTGTTGAGCGACCAAGCCAGCCTACTTATTAACTGCACACCCAGGAATTTCATGTTGGTAACCATCTCCACAGGTGAATCATTAATGCACAGAGGAGTGTGGCTGTGCCGTTTTCTGAAGTCGACAATGATCTCTTTGCTTTTTCCGATCTTTAAAACTAGGCTGTTTTCGTTACACCAGTTCACCAAACCCTCAATCTCCTTGCGCTAAGCACCCTCATTGTCATCTTGAATAAGGCCCACTACTGTTGTATCATCCACAAACTTCACAATGTGGTTGGTGGCAAACCTAGCACAACAGTCATGGCTCAACAGGGTGAATAGCCGTGGACTTAGGACGCAGCCCTGAGAACCTGTGCTCAAGAAAATGGTGTTAGAAGTATTTGTTCCAGTTCGCACATACTGGGGCCTGTGCATTTCTGATCCTAATTGTTGTCATGTCAACGACTACATATATGTAGTGTATGTGTACACTACATACTTGTAGTGTGTACCATATCTTACACTTCTATTTTCCTTCAAAACTGTAATCCCAAATAGATTTTGCATCACCAAAAACCAGCTTTTCTTCTCTAGTCTTAAATCTAGCCTAAAAGTCAATATGACAATTCTGATTTTATGTGTTTCTTGTTTCAATTTCCTCTATCATCGAAAGCACCAAATACTATACAATAATATAATATATTCATATATTATAGGAACATTAGTGCTCAATATAAAAATGGGTATAGTACTGTGACAGAGCTCAGACATTCTTTAGAATAGGGGTGTCAAACTGCCAGCCTGCGGGCCTGACGGGTCACAAGGAAACCACGCCCACCCCATTGCCAGCAATGGGGGAAAAGCTCCGATACATCACGCAATGTCATGTGACATCATGAGTTTGACATGTCTGCTTTAGAGCAATGTTTGTGCTAAAGTATCAGTTTGCTGTGCTAAAGAATAACTGAAAATATATGTAGGCCTACCAGACATATAGCAAATACTTCACCAACTAAAGTTACCGCGAATTATCTGCTAACAT
Source organism: Vipera berus (assembly GCF_964194415.1). Lineage (NCBI taxonomy): Eukaryota > Metazoa > Chordata > Lepidosauria > Squamata > Viperidae > Vipera > Vipera berus. Next base: position 92,032,935 of record NC_138206.1, on the reverse strand, counting down.
TTGTACTCTGTGTTGTTTAAAGAACTGACAGCAAAATACAAAGCAATATTTTAAATTATGAAGAACAATGCAAAATAACCTCTGAAATCTTGTAATTGCTTACTCAAAAAGTATACCTGATTAGATGGGATTTACTAACTTATTTTCAGGATTTACTAACTTATATTCATCTTAAATAAGCTAACTTATTTTCACTGTTCTGAAAGGAAGCTGTCAAAGAAGCAAAGATCCAAACTGATCATTGCAGATGCCCCCCAAATGTAGGCTGTGGCTTACCATTGCTTCTCTCAGCATAGAGACTTGTAGGCGATGTCACTTCTCCAAATAACTATCCACTGTTATGTTCTTTCACTTCTATATGAACACAGCCAGACATCAAACTATCACTGTCCCTTTCAGGAATTATTGAATCTTATTTATATTTTATCTTTTTAAAAACTACAGAATGGGTTTGTCTGATCTGTGACCAAATGACTGACAATATTGATAGTGATTGTACAATCCAATCCACTAGACCAAGAATTGATTTTTTTTTCTGGGAGAAATTTAGGATGCTCAAATTATAATCCAAGCACAGGTTTTTCTTGTTCTATTTTCCCCCATGTCCTGAATTAAAGCACTTAACTAATGTACCTACAATATCTAATTGTTACAGTCCTCATTGAAGAAAGTTGCTTTGTGATGAGGATAAAAATCATACCCCCATGGATCAAATGTGTTTGCATCATATTTATTTCTTAGGAGAGTCCACAGGACAGAGTAAACAAAGCTTAACCTATTTCATACATGCATCATGGCCATAATCTACTATTTTGACCATGTTCCTCTTATTTCAGCTTTTTAAAATCAAAGATGTTCCATGATTATTTAAAAGAGAATTCACCTTCTCCCATCTTCACCCAAAGAGGCAAACGCTATTTCAAACTGAAAAGTAAACTGGGATATTCAAGAGTGTTCACTAATCAAGCTTCATTTGGGACCCTGATAAGAATTTTTACAGGCTCTCTTGTTCATTTCTGTAGTAAGAGGTCGTGTAGTCAAAGGCCTACTTTAATTACAGTGTTTCTTCAGATTACCAGCAGCCAATTGCTTTGTCAAACCATTGTATGCAATCAGGATAAAATCAGATTACGTTGATCCAGTAAAATATGTTATTTTAGGAGGAACAACAACAACAACAAAAAACCCAGGAAACATCCAAAAATCTAAGTCGGCATGTTTGATTTATGACCAGTCTTAGAGTTTGGGGAGTACTCTCAGACATTTTATTCCTCTTGAGGGTTAGTGCTTGTTCAGAGATGGATGCTATGGAAGACAAAAATAATCACAGCAGTTTACCCTAATGTTGCTTAATCACCATAATCAAACCCTTAGAACAGACCCTGTTATCTTGCTTAACTAAGTCCTCTTCACTAGGTAGGCCGACTCACTGAAAAGCACTGGACTATATCTGTGCATATTTTTTTCAACATACCACTTAAATATTAAATCAGATGAGGCAAAATACCCAAAAAGGTTTCTCCAGGTGCCTAGATCTAGAAATTCTTTTGCCATAACCTTCTTCCAGAAAAAGCTTGCTTACAAGAGCAAATTAGATTTAAAGAATTGCTCCCTATCAATTTAATTTCAATCAATGTCTCAGGCAACTATACAAATACAAGCAGTTATAGAAGGAAATCCTACTTCAAGTCTGTATAAAGCATTGGCGATGAAACAGGGGGTCTCGATTAGATTCTCATAAATGCAGACTGAAGTACTTGTAGGAACACTACATCCTTGTAAGGATAGAATTGCACACCATAGTTTGTATCAAAACACGAGGTTGCACATTCAGATTTTTTATTCCCTACAAAGAAATTCTTCATATAGATGTACACACGTGTGCACTGTACATAGGCAGAATAAGAATCACCAAGATACATGATAATTTGTATCAATACACTTGATAAGAAAATTACAACAGGACACTTTTACAGGAGTAACTCCCACTGAATAAAAAGGGAATTTCTTCCATATAAGCATGGATAAGAGATTCATTTTCCATCAGGCAGAAAGACCAGGACCACACGTTAAGTTCCAATTAAACAGATGTATTGCTTATGCCTATACACAGGAATATTTCTGACTAATGATTAGGCTACTAAAAGTTAGATAAGGTCAACAGAATTCACAATGGGTAAGACTCAGTATATTTGTGGCTACATAGGTATACTAGCTGATCCCTCTTTTGACCCTGCCCCCAAGCTGTGCCATTCCTTCCCCTACATTTTCCCCTTAATTTAGAAATGTTAGAAATCAGTAATTAAAACTTGGGTAGTGTAATATTTATAAAAAGTTATTTTTATTAGAGGAATTTTCAAAGTTGATATAAATATACAAAGGCATGTTGTTTGTTTCAGAAAAAAATATCATGAAAAGAGACTGAAAATCATGATTCTACAGTTCCTTAAAAATGAGCAGTCTTTTTTGTTTTACAATAGCGGGCAGACGAAATAAAGCACATGCTGTAAATTAAGGACCAAACATCTGCTGTGATTCGTTGTACACAATTTCCAAACAGTGACTAATATGAACTTTGAGAGGGAAAAAAAAACATTGTATGAATCTAGATCTGAGAATCAAGTCAAACCAAAACTGAGTCATCCAATACACTGAACATGATGAAAGCCTTATTCTAGCTTATTTTGATTCACAAATGTTCTTCAAGAAGTTCTCCTTCTTCAATGTCATAAAGTAAGGAAACAAATTTTGAGTTATATGAATATAGGCATACAGAATTTCAATGGTAGGTTAACTTTAAAATCATTGGTATCATTATATGTCTTGTTAATTGAATGAGATAGCAAAAAGGTTGAAATGCATGAAACTGGATTAATTAAAAAAGTAAAAAATCTTGTTTTTTTATCCTTCTGAATAGAGGAAGAATCTTTGCAGAGTTGCAGGGAATGAAATTTTGGAATAAGATTTAGGTATCTCTCAATCCTATCACATCTTGTATATACATGCACAAATCCTCTCCCAGAACAAGTGTGCAGTATTATCCACTCACTTTTACCAATGAATCCAATTACCCATTCTAATGCAACTCAATATTGTTATTTCCCATATTACACATGAAAGAGAAAGCACTTAAGTCTAACTCATAAGATCAGATGTAAAAAATTCACATTCAAGGCTTTCCATTTTCCAAGTTGGGTATCTTAGGTAGCTGTGTAATAACTTGATAATAGTAATATTTAATTTTGTAGCCTAAAAAGATGTTTCGTTTAACCAATCTAGGTTAGGTTAAATTAGATTAGGTTAGGTTAAAGTTGCTATGAAGTTAGGTCAGTTCCATCTTTCCTTATTTTTCAAAAGTCCTTCAAAATTTGGCTTCAGCGTCAGGCCTAGGGGGGGAATCTCAGCTGACTAGTGAACTCGAGGCAGATCCATTGCTGATCAAATCTCTTGTGTGCGTTTTTCAATTTTTTAAAAAATATGACTGTGTTTGGCATGCCTTTGTTTGTTGTATGGCATGCTACTCAGAGTCACTTCTTGTGAGATGGGTAACCTTATCAATTTGATAAATAAGGCTGGAATATTGTTCATTTTAAGTGAAACCTAAGCAGTCACTTTTCTCCATTTTGCTCATTTATGACTCTGCAGAAGGGCTAGGTTGGATTTTTGTCTATATTTAATCGTACTGTATTAGCCCTTCAAGTTTGGCCAGATCAAGAAACAGGAAGACTAGAACTACACTTCACTGAAGTGGGGTCTAATAACAAAGCCTTGCAAATCTGTCTGTGTTTTCCCTCCCTCCCTCTTATATCCCAGGAAGGGGGGGGGGGTAGTCTGAATCTGTTTGTAACACTTCTCCCCTGCCTCCCTGGACTTAACACATGTTCCTTCTGCACCTGGTATTTCCTTAATGGCCACTGGATTCCTTCTCCATGGTCATCTCCCTGACCCTGTACAAAATGCTACTTCAACTGATGTAATTTACCATTGCTTAATTATATTCCCTGTTGTATTGCAAACAACTGCACTGCTTGCCAGGAACATGCAAAAATAAACTTGACCATTAAAAAAACTCATAAATAAATAGCTGACTTCAATAGACTAGCCCAGGGGTCGGCAACCTCGGCTCTTTTATGACTCGTGGACTTCAACTCCCAGAATTCCTGAGCCAGCATAGCTGGCTCAGGAATTCTGGGAGTTGAAGTCCACGAGTCATAAAAGAGCCGAGGTTGCCGACCCCTGGACTAGCCTGTTATATTGTTTTGGGTGATATTCTGATGAGGTGTTTTTTTTAACAGTGTGATTTTTGTAATCCCTCTTGAGGCCAGCTCAACAACATTTCAAGTAAATGTTTTAAAATGAAAAAGTGGCTCTGTTAGCCAATCCATTTCTGCTATGGGAAAGAAGTTTTCTGAAAAAGAAAGGAAACTGAAAGCAACTGAATGACACTTAGAATACCCACAAATATTCCAAACACTTAAAATTGCTACCAAAAAAGCCAACACAGTGCTAGGCTGCATTAACAGAGGGATAGAATCAAGATCGCGTGAAGTACTAATACTTTACAATGCCTTGGTAAGGCCACACCTGGAATACTGCATCCAGTTTTGGTCACCACGATATAAAAAAGATGTTGAGACTCTAGAAAGGGTACAGAGAAGAGCAACAAAGATGATTGGGGGACTCGAGGCTAAAACATATAGGGAATGGTTGCTGGAATTGGGTATTTGTAGTTTAATGAAGAGAAGGGTGAGGGGTGACATGATAGCAGTGTTCCAATATCTCAGGAGCTGCCACAAAGAAGAGGGAGCCAAGCTATTCTTCAAAGCACCTGAAAGCAAGACAAAAAGCAATGGATGGAAACTAGTCAAGGAGAGAAGCAACCTAGAACTAAGGAGAAACTTCCTGACAGTGAGAACAATTAACCAGTGGAACAACCTGCCTCCAGAAGTGGTGAATGCTCCAACACTGGATGTTTTTAAGAAGAGACTGGACAGCCATTTGTCTGAAATGGTATAGGGTTTCCTGCCTGAGCAGGGGGTTGGACTAGATGACCTCCAAGGTCCCTTCCAACTTCTTCTTCTTCTTCTTCTTCTTCTTCTTCTTCTTCTTCTTCTTCTTCTTATTATTATTATTATTATTATTATTATTATTATTATTATTATTATTATTATTATTATTATTATTATTATTATTATTATTTACCCTTACAGCCTTTTCCTAGTTGAAAGATGGGATACACACATTGTATCTGGACTGTGTCTACAGAGATTTTCAGTCATCCAGGTCATGGTTGTCCCAAAGCTGCTTTTTCAGGATAGAACTGGACTTTGTTTTTCTTTGAAGACCTTTTGCTTCTCATCCAAGAAGCTCTTTCAGCTCTGACTAGATGGTGGGGAATGGAAGGATTTATGTTCCTTGCAGACAGCTCCACAGACATTTAGCTATGCACTTTAGGATGAACAGCCTTCGAACGGTGAGGGAGTATGAGCGGATTTCCAGAAAACATTGCAGACTACAGGAACCATTTGCACTTCAGTTTGAGATGCAGACAACACAAACTCATCGCCAACAGCCTGTGTCTCCTTTCAACAGTGAAAGGACACAGGGCAGAAAACATCCTGCAACCAAGAAGGCACCACATATATTTGCACTAAACTTGAGGACACCGGTAAACCTCCAAATGGCTTCAGTGACTCTCTAAAAGAATGCAAATGACCAGCTGAAGAAGCTTCTTGGATGAGAAGCAAAATTTCTTCAAAGAAAAACAAGAAAGTCCAGTTGTCGCTTGAAAAAGCACCTTTGGGATATCTGGACTGTAGTTGCTTTGGTAGGGGCAAGTGTAGTAAGTTAGCACTGGACATTCAAATTATAATTCTGTTCAGATGCTTAGCAAATTTTAAACCACACTCAACAACACAAGACAAATTGTAAATTGTAAACTGGAATAAAACATTTTTTAAAATGAATTATATGAAAATAAGTTTAGATAATTTGTATCTTCCACCTTCAGCCTCTGAAGGACATATGGGCTTTAAATCTAACAAGCAAACAAATGAATAAAATCAAGTTGCTAACTTGAACATTGCTATTTACATGGTATAAGAAGGCACATAGAAAAAGCCATATTCTTTGCCTTTCTTCTCTGCTCTAGGGCCGTTCATTTTTATCCTATGCATATAAATGTACATGAACTATGGGTACACAAAACAGCTAATTACTTTACAATACTATTTAAGTCATTAAAATTATATGTATAACTTTCATTAATATGGTCACTGTCAAGTTATGTGTTATTTATGCTGCTTCTTTTAATTGACAAATATAAATTTGGAGCCAGGACTCCAAGCAGATTAGCATGAAAAACATCTGTGTTTAAAAATAAGGTATGATTTAGATTTAATTGTATTCAGAGTATATCCTCTGAAGCAAATAGGACTGAATTCCTACTGCTTTCAATAGATGTACTATTTACTGCTATTTTAGTCAAAATATACAATGAAAGCAATGGGGTAGAGTTTGGCTTACAAAATTAAAACTAAGTGGGACAGTAGCAAGACATCCATGTATTCTCCACTAAGAAGTTGGTGAAGAGCTGTTACTTTCTTAGAAATACATCTGCAGTAAGTGAAAGCTACTTGTTTAAAGTTTCAGAATATTAAACATCAAAAATGTATTTTGCCAACTTAAAGACAAATTCATACTTTGGAATATAGTAACTGTAACAAACACATGGTTTACATAACCAAGGAAAGCTGCAATTTAGTTTATTTTAAAAGGATTGCTAAATATAGAATACAGTAAGGCATAAACAGCTTTGTGTCACAAAGAAAACATCAACCATTTGCAAGCTAAGAATATGATGGTTCTTATATTTAAGAAGGATTTGGAAAACTGAAGCCTGAACTTCATCATCCAACATTACTCAAACTCCCTTATACATGTGGCAGCATGTGCCAAGGTACATCAAGCAAATTACTTGTAGTAAATAAAGTACAATTTTATTTATATTCAATTCAGTATTGTACTGAATCCCTGCATCTTTCCAACTATATTACACACCACACACACACACACACACACACCAAATATTCCAGTTAAACCTCTTATGATGAAACCCTCATGGACTTTGTTTACTATCGTTACAGACCCTCCCCAGAGAAGAAAGAAGATGCAATAACCAGAGCAAACTGAATGTAAGTGCTTTTTATCTCTAATAAAACAACACTACATAATCTATCTTAAAAGGGGGCATAACAATTTAGTTAAATAGCTTTTATGATGCTTGAACAGATTTAGAAGTGCTGATTTTCACTGTACCATTTTCATTTTATTGGGGAGAGGAGAGAGAGAGAGAAGTGAAAATTAAAGCATCTTACATATATTTCAATCTTTAGTCTTCACAGTCAAGAGAATTTGCAGTCACTAAACCAATGTGCTTCACAGTAAAGGATCAGACTAATTTTGAAGAAAGACAGGGGACAAGAAAGCTTTCTATTAATGACCTGTTATAAAATAGCAAAGTTTTATATACAATACAGAACATATAAAGCAGAACATAAAACCAATGAACTATCACTTAATTTCTCCACTTTTTCGTAACTACAGCCAGAAATATCAAACAGCCAGTTAAGATAATGTCACAAACACTAAATTAACACTGTACGAAAATTATGACTAGCCTGATTTCAGAAATCATGACTAATATATTTATCTGTATTTGTTGTTCTGTGGAGGGTTACTAAAGCTAGACCGCAAACGTATGTTTTGTATTATCTCTTGAGGGTATTTTTACATTTTTGAATTTGGTATAGTCTGCGGGGAGCATAATTCATCACTGAAAGTAGGAACACTGAAAAGTGTCATAAAACAGAACCTACCCTATAAAGGTAGTTCTCGACTTATGCCCACAATTTCAGTCGTAAGTCATGATGGTTTTAAGTGGCTTACCACATGACTGTGCCTGTTTTATGTTCTTTTTTGTGGCAGTCATAAAGCAAGCAATTCAATCATTAAGTGAATCCATTCTTCACAATGGGGCTTTCCCCCCCAGAAACTGGAAATAAATGCCATAAATCATAATCATGTGACCATGGGACATGCTGCTAAGTGCCCAAAATGTGGCCATATAACCTGGTATGTGTGTAGGTGTGTGTCAGCCATTGGAACATCAAATCTGGTTGTAAGTCCCTTTTTCAGGGTCTGTCATAACTTCAAACAGTTGCTAAGTGACCTGGTAGTCCTTGACTTATTCTAAGTCATAAGAATGACCTGTACATTGTCAAGTCATTCACTGATCTGGCCTAATATTACTACTAGAAAGCAATCGCTATCTAGGGTTTCTGCTTGAAGGCTTCTCATGCCTTACTGGAGATGTCAGTCTGAACTTGATCTCTTTTCTATACTAACCTCAGCTCTACCACCAATCTACCATAACTACCCAATATCAACATGGCTCTGTATTGCAGTTTTGAAAAAGATAGGTGGTCTTCCTTGTAAAATAAGCTTCCATTTCCTAGTCCAGGGGTGTCAAACTGCCAGCCTTTGGGCCGGATACATGATGCCGAAACTGCGCCCACCCCACTGCCAGCAATGGAAAAAAAGTCGTGATACTTTGCAACACAACACATGACGTTGCAAGCTTGACACCCCTGTGCTAGTCTATCTGAGCTTTCATCTTATGGTCTAATTGGTCTTATTGGTTAGATGGCTCAAGTGGAGTCAGATAATTATGGAAGACCAATGACTGAAAGCAAATATGTAACTATAAAGGTTGCAAAGAAATCAGGTTAACTAGCATTGTCACTTCTCCTGATGAATGAATATAATTAACTACAACCCCAATATCAATAAAAAGCAAGGAAAAAAACAATTTCTGCATTTAGATCAATCCTCACTAAACACTGGTTTCTAGCAAGTGATAATATATTCTGTCTTATTCCAACCTCAGCAGAAAAGACAGAAGGCTAGACTAAGATTTTGCTGGTTAAATTACTTTAGATGCTACATTTTCTAATTTAATTTTGATTCTTTTCTACTCTATTTCAGTTCATCAGCTAACTCCTCTTGAACTCATATAAAATCAGACTTTTTAAAGATTGTAATCTTTAAAATTCTATTATGGAGTGATATATATATATATATATATATATATATATATATATATATATATATATATATATATATATATATATATATATATATATATATATATATATATATATATATATATATATATATATATATATAATTTTAATTCCATTTATATCCCGCCCTTCTCTGAAGACTCAGGGCGGCTTACATATATATATATATATATATATATATATATATATATATATATATATATATATATATATATATATATATATATATATATATATATATATATATATATATATATATATATATATATATATATATATATATATATATATATATATATATATATATATATATATATATATATATATATATATATATATATATATATATATATATACCGGTATATATATATATATATATTAGATTGCTAACAAAGAATTAAAGGGAGACTGATATGCATTTCAAACTTATTTGTTTTCATCAGTCAGCCATACCCTTCTGAGATTCGAACCTGGGCTGATTGCACATTAGGCAATATCAGCCCAGGTTCGAATCTCAGAAGGGTATGGCTGACTGATGAAAACAAATAAGTTTGAAATGCATATCAGTCTCCCTTTAATTCTTTGTTAGCAATCTAAAATTTACACAAATATGAGCTGTCACTGTTGTGACTACTGCCTGTCGATGGCCTTCGGTTAGGTTGAAACAGGAAATAAAGATTTGTCTCATGTTTGGGGCCTAAATAATCTAAATAGTTAATAGTTAACAAGCATTTAACATATATATATATATATATATATATATATATATATATATATATATATATATATATATATACACACACACACACACACATATATATGTGTGTGTGTGTGTGTGTGTGTGTGTTATTTATTATATATATAATTACAAAAGACAAATTCTAACATCTGGAAATTCAAATAGAAAAAAAGAAGATTGCAAGAATAATGTAAAACTAGCTATACCAATTAGATAACGCAAAACAATACATATTGATTATAAGAGTGCTTTCTCATTAGCCATTTTCTGAAAGAAAAAAAGGAACTTCATACTCCTTAAAAAGCTGAGGATTTGAGGAATTTCAAAACCAATTAGCCTGGAATCCTACTTCTAGGCAGGCTCCAAGAACCTCTGACCTATAGAAATCTAAATTGTAAAATGATTACACATGATTATAAGGACCAGAAATCAATGATTCAATACTTTATAGGTAAATGTATTTCATTTGTTTCTGTCCTCAGTAGAATTTTTTTAAGTAACAGCTCTCTTATCATTTCTTCACTCTTCACTTGCTGTTTTGATGATGATTGCTTCTACATCTGCTGAGTTTGCTTAGCTGGCAGCAGTGGCTCAGATAGAAAGTCCATACAGAGAATGGTAAGGACAGCTGAGATGATCACTGGAAGCAACATTTCAAGACAAGACAAATAATTTCCAGGAGGAAATGTATGTAATGCTACAACAGATACAAATGACAATAACTTCAAACCACGAAGAGATCAAAAACAACTTTGACGACATAAATGAGCACATCTCTGATCTAAACCCACAATCAAAAAACACTCAGAAAATGATGGTAAAAAATGAACAAACAAATCAGATAACAAAACATAAAGTAGAAAATGACTTAATCAGTGAAGTTACAAATGAAGAGAATTATAATTTAACACAAACATGGAAAAACCTTGATATAACATTAAAAATGGAAAAGATACTTTATTCATCAGAACATCAAAATAAACCTGAGGATAAGAAAGAAGATTTAACAAAATGGACTATAGAACTGCCAGGAGAACCATTAGAGTTTGGGAGACAAAAAGCATATATTCTATGCATCCTGTCTTCTCCACTCTGAACAATACTTACAAAAATACAAGAACTTCCTGGCAAGCAGAATATATCAACTTGGAAAGCTACTTGGCAAAAGAAGAAGGCCAGAGACAGATTCAAGAGATTTGACTCACCCTACCAGATGGAGTATTACATGAGCAAACACTTGTTTGAATATGGTTAAAAGAACAGATAACTTTGGATATAAAGGGGACTTACAATAAGAGGGATAAGAGATATAAGTAATATAGTATTTTTTGTAATATATAAAATGTAAAAATATTGGGATGATGTATGTGCATGAAAAGTTTGAAATTTTAAGGTAAATTAAGTTGAAGAGAATTAGGATTAAGGAATGACTGAAATACTGAGGGGAAATTAAGCTTAAATAAGAACTTTGAAAATAGGATATATAGTGATTTAACAATTAACTTTTACAAATATAAGTGAAATATAAACTGATCAGAAAAGATGTTATAGGTAGATCTCATAAGACAGATAAACAGTAAGTATTTTTATAAAGCATGAAATATGAAAACATTGGGACGGTGTATCTGAATGGAAAATCTGGATATTTAGATGAATAATATTGAGAAAATTATGACTGATAAGAATTGCTTGAATATTAAGGGGAAATTAAGCTTAAATAAGGATTATGAAAATAGCATATATGGTGAACTAATAAGATGATTTTTGCAACGAAATTTCATTTTATTGTATGCCGATTAGTATACATTCAAAGTGACAATAAATCTATTCTATTCTATTCTGTTTCTTAGCAATATAAAAAAAAAGTACGGGTACCTCGACTTACAATTATTCTTTTAGTGATTGTTCCAATTTACAACAGGACTGAAAAAAATTACTTAAAACCTGTCCTCACACAGCCACTGCAGCATCCCCATGGTCACATAATCAAAAATCAGGCACTAGGCAACTGCATGTTTTTATGATGGTTGCAGCATCCCAGGCTCATGGGATCCTCTTCCCAGCTAGCTTCCAGTAAGCAAAGTCGCAATGGCGGAAACTAATTTGCTGAACCACCATGTGATCCCCTTAACAATTGCAGTATTTCACTTACCCACCGTTATGAAAAAAATTGTAAAATCAGGCACAGCTCACTTAATAGCGACCTTACTTAACAACAGAAATTCTGGTCCCAATTGTGATTGTAAGCTGAAGACTACCTGTAGGAAAAAGGAATTCTTTCTAGAATAGAGAGGTTGAAATAAGGAAGTGTTGAAAACTAAGTAAAGTGAAGTGACACAAAACTGTCTTATCCACAGAATAAAGAGAACACTGTTTTACCTATAACATACTATGGTTTCAATTTTCTATTTCACATTTAGATGACTACTTCCAAAATTAGACAAGATCAACATTTCAAATTAGTTTAAAAGGCAGTGTGCAGTACAGAGTGCCATCCAAATAATTTTGTAGCCAAGCATTGATTTCAACCTGCAATTTCCCAACACAGTATCATATTTGCTCTTGACAATTTGCAGCTGAGTTCACTTTAGACAAAGATCAGCAGGACTCTAGGCCAATTGCCAACTGATAAATCTAGAGTTTTGCTGCCTGCCTGCAACTGAAAAAAAGGGACTGTCAAACACCTGGCAGGCCACCATACATAGCTGGTGTTCTATATTTGTCCTAAAGGGTTATAATTTGTGCATCAGCTCAACTCTCTTCCATTTTTATAACGCTGGTAAGAAACAAAAAAAAGTTGCATTAATCTCCTGATAGGCTGATAAATCTGCACTGAGCATGATGTTCTACATACCACATAGATGTGAACTGAAAGGCAACTATATTTTTAAATCTTAACTGTAAGAGATTTTTTAAAAATTAAGAGAATGCCACTAATGCCTGATTCTTCAACGTTTCAAATTTCAGACCTTCATTCTAGCTGCGAAGTAGGATTGGATTTTGTGACTTGCCAGACAGATTGTGCAATACACTCATGACCTCAAATGAGCCTCATCAATTCCAGAGATACTAAGTTCTTCCATGGCTCCAGATCAAAAGCTAAACATGAATCACCACTTCCTCTATTTATGGCAGAAGAAATATTAACACAAGACGGACAGTGGCATTTAGCACCTCTAAGTTTCATTTCCACATTACAGCACTCTCTTGATTTCTAGCTATGCACCTTTCCCAAAACAGGGAATTTAAGATAGCAAAATATTGTTATTCAGGGAAGCATGGGTTTTCTTGTAGGCCAAAGGCATGGGACTGCATTTTAAGATCCATAATCAAAAAGTCTTTTTGTAATTGCTTTTATTAAAAGTTCATAAGCCTGTATGCAACATGGACATATAAATATATCCCTCATCTCATAAATGCTACACTGCTATAAAATACACAAGCATTTTCAAGCCTACAGTTTTATATACTTATTAATGAATCAGCTCATTAAGCACTGCTGAACATATATTTAACAAACTTGGGGTTACCATTAGGATTCCCAACATAATATGTGTAATATTAATGTGGCATTAATATGTTAGATACCGGAATACTTGCTTGCCATGCTTTCTGCTTCAGCTGAATGTTTACATTATTTTTTTAAACGAAACTGACTTTTTGGAATGGAAAACATCAGCCTATAGCAGCTTCATTTCCAAAAATAGCTCTCCAAATGGGTACTATAAGCTATTTTAGAAATAAAAAGATGAAAAGTACAGTCCAATGGCTTTTAAAAAATATGTATCCATGCCCAGAAAAAAAATCTGGGAAAAGGAGGAGGCAAATGAGTGAAAGGGGCACTGGTAAACTGGCACCTTGTTAAGTCCACTAAACTCTAAATGCACCCATGAATCCCAACATGTGGAGATACTTACTTTACATCATAACTTGATAACCCTCTTCTACCATATGCATTCATAATGCTCTCAATTTAAGTAGAAAGGCATTCCCAAATCACTTATGGAAAACTGCTTGCTGTTTGTAAGATCTTTATAGTTTATTTAACCTAGTCATGCTAATAAAATTGTCTTTTAGATCCAACATTTGAAAATGCACTGAGTATATCTTAGTGTTACTTGACTTTTGTTCTCACAACTTAATAACAGAATAATAAAGGGATCAAAGCAGCAACTAAACATTTTAACATGTTTTTTCTAAAAGGTTTAGAGTGATGTAATAAATTTTCAGAGGACATTTAATTCCACCACAGTTCCTATATTCTTAGTGTAACATTATATACCGTATGTCAGAGTTTATATTTCCTGAGAATGTAAATATTGTTCATTTTTATTAAAAAAAAATGTGGATTATACAGCATTTGCATGCTGTAAGAAGTGCCTTTTCATGCAGTGCTGCAAAGACTAATTTTCTTCTTTCCACCTCACTCTCCAATCTCCCTGAACGTTCGCCAGAACCTCTAGTATCAGTTCACTTTGGACTGGATAACTAGAAGAGACACACTTATGAAGGTCAGAAGTGCAGCTCTTGGTGTTAGCACAGATAAAACAATTTCATCCTTGAGAAAATCAGTGGAAACTACAAGTAGCCTACGAGAGCCTGTGAAGTGAACCCTATGACATCCACCTACACTTAGTGAGAAAGGAAATGATGACCAACTAAAGGAATTTCATGGATTCAAGATGTATTCTAACACCAGCTCTGAGATGCAAGCTGGAAATTTATTATGAAGGCCCACTACTCTGATATATATTCTCTTGAGTTTTTAAAAAGTTTTCAGTTTTAACAAAAAACAGATGTATTAACATTCATGTTAATCTGAGGTTTGTTATCCAACACTCAATTCTGGACAAACAAAATCTAATTATTTAAAGAGGCCACTACTTTTTCCAGGCTTGCTCAGAGGTCTTAATAAAGAGAGGGTTCTTTAATTAATAGAGAGGGTTTCTGCTCATGTGAGGTCCAAACCATTTATTCTGAATCATTTGCAAAGTGATCACAGCCCTAATATGTTTAAGAAATCAAAGTCTGACATATACAAAATGTAATAGCTACAGCAGAGTTGTGCAATTATGTAAGTTATGTAAGCAAGCAAGAAATCCCTTACTCTAAACCAGACATGTCAAACTCACAACGTCACATGACATCGCAACGTATTGGAGCTTTTTCGCCATTGCCAGCAATGGGGTAGAAGTGGTTTCCCGCTGACGCATCCGGCCCACAGGCCAGCAGTTTGACACCCCTGCTCTAAACAATGCTGGGTTGATCTTGACAGAGATAGTTGGTAGGAATCTCTAGCAGGAAAATGTAGAAAACAAACTGATTTGATATTAATAATGAAATAAAAATGGATTTGTACTAGTGCGCTAGCGAATGTGAAAATTGTAGGCATGCATGCTTCTAATTAGTAATGTAATTTATCTTCCCATCAGGGATTTACCAAGGAGATCCACTCAGCAACCCCCTATTGATCAGATAATAACTTGCACATCTATTGCAATATATTTGTCCATCATAAAAATAATATTCTAAGATGTATTTAAGAGACATTTGCAACTTCTTGCCTTTTCCTCTAAAGGTTTTGTAACAAATATGCCAACAGCTGACACTGTCAAATATAAGAAGGAAATATAAGAGGGAAAATAGTTTTGAAAATCCAGTACTACTATTTGGTGTTGAAGCTTTTTTCCTATGCACTTCCCCACATGGCTACATGCATCCTATTTACATAGTACTCTCAAGTTTTGAAAGCTCTCTTTCCAACAGGAATGTACATGCACAAAACAGATATTTCAAGAACATATTTATATTAATCAAAGCAAGTTATGAAATTAACTTGAAAATTTCAACATCAAGCAGCCTGGCTCCAGAGCAAAGTGAATTAAACTTGAAGGCTTTGAGCCGCAAAGGCGGAGCAATATAAACACAAGGGTACTTTCAATTAATCTACACCACAGAAACTATAGTGGATTTTTGGGTAGTCATAAGTTAAAATGACGAATTCCAGAGATGTGGGAGCTGAACAGAATATAAACCAATGTAGCAAATCAATAAATATTCCAGCATGTTAATCAGAGGTAGACAATCTGGGCCTCTAGCAGTTCACACAACATCTGGGCTTATTTTTTGCAAAGCTGGATACCTTCTTCAATCACAATCACTGAAAACTGGCTGAAAGATTTCCTGCCATTTTTTCAGATGGGAAGACAAGAAAGCTGAAACTTTAAGCCCTAGAACTACATTATCATAGTTAGAAAACAAAGGAAGATGATATAAAATGTCAGGGGGAAAAAGTATGTCCTACATGATTCCATCCATTTTCATCCTCCTCCTCCTCCTCCTTCCTCCTTGCCCTCCAGAAATGAAGGGTCTGTCCCCAGACATTCCCCCCAGATTGTTCCTACTTCTTATGTAATCCATTAATGAGGTTATTTTAAAACAAAGTAGTCTTGTAATTAGACTGTTTGGCTGTAGTGTTGTATTCTTTGTCCTGTGGTTCTCAAGCTGACCAGTTTAAGAGGATGGCCAACACTTTTTTTAAAAAATTGCCTCAGGCATGGAAGGGATTTTTGATTATTAAAATTCTTGTGAATTGGTTTTCTCCCTGCTTCCTATTCTTAGCAGAAAGCATTTGGGTTCTATAGATCACCACCAATATTTTATTCATCTTGTAGAATGTTGTTTTGAAATAAACATTTTAGCATTGAAATGTCTAATTGTTTCACCCAGTATAGATCTTGATACATTCAAATCCACTGCTATGTCGAAAATGTTCAAGAAGTTTCTGTTACTTGGTTTCAGTAAAGTATTCTACGATGTATTTTGTGGACTAGGTTTGTAAGGCAACTGAAATGGACATAAAGTTCATTTTTACAGAGGATAACTGCAGACACCTATTGATCATGTGGAAAAAGTATTATTGGATAATGGCACTCGATTGACATTGCTCACAAATACATGGTACAGAATTCATATACCTCCACCATCTCTTCCACCATAATGTATAGAAATATTCCATCAACTATGGAATGACTATAAAAATGTATAGTACGCACTAATAGATTACAGTGTTTTTATCCACTTTATTTTACAAAATTGCAAAGTTCCATCTTGGATATATAGATTAAACATTATGTATAACTTCTGCCAGATTGAAATATTTGTTGTATTTGAAGTAGGGATTGCACCCATTCATTTATCATTTTAGGGAGTCATGATACCATGCCTTAACATAAACACAAGCCCCATTTGATTCAATGGAGTTGAGTTTACATTATGCTGTTATCTTCTAGTGCTAAACACTCATGGGTCTTCCATACAAAATGAATACATAAAGTAAGAATAGAAATGCACAGTGTATTGAAGGCCAAGTATTATTATCACAGTATGCCCAAAACATCCCACTTTGGAATCTTAACGCTTGCAACTACTGGCAAGACGATCAGAGCTATAGTTTTTTTATACATGAGTACATAATTCATAACACTATTCCATTCTGGAAAATTATTCAAAGAACAAAAAAAGATTAGGCAACAGAAATTAGCCAAAAAAATTATAAGTATGATATAACAAAAGGAAACACAGCTAAAGCATGTTTACACCAATACATTTATTATATTTATATATTGCTGCAATCAACATATAAATGTGACTTGGAGTTAATACAGTATTGCATTATTAATTCTGTATTAATTCAGTTAATACAGAAAATAAAATAAATTCAGCATAAAATCAAAACAATAACATAGCAGCTCCAGAAAAAACTATTAAAAACACAAAACAGAAATTGTCCAGTCTCATTACAATGCTTTCCAAAACAGTTCTGTTTTTAGTATCTTCCAGAATGCAATCAGGGAAGAGCGTGGTTCCCATAGAGAGGATGTTCCCCAAAACCAGGAATATAAAAAAAACAACACCCCTCCTGGCCTTTGTTTTTGTTGCCTTTCAAAAATGAGGCAACAGGCGCAGTTTCTCTCTAAATGGCCCAACAGATACAGCTGACTCTGGATACAGCCCCCTGCAAATCGTCATTTCTTTCACTATGTCCATACCCTGGCCCATACATTCTTTTTAAAATTCTTGCCTCTTTCTTTGGGGAACTCATCAACTTCATCCAACCAACATTTTATTAATTTACCACTTTTTTATCCATCCAATATATCTTTGTATATTTATTCAATCGTTCTTTAGGATCTTTTTAGGATCAAGTCCTCTCAGCAAATTTTTGTACTGATTACTCACTTTTGTATTCAATTCATCTATTCGTTCTTGACCCTATCTTTTCTTGTTTTACAAACTTTTGAATAACCCATTTTCATTGCATTAAGTTCAACGTTATGTTTCTTCTGACATACTCCTGAGCCAGTTTGATGTAGTGGTTAAGGCACCAGGCTAGAAGGCAGGAGAACATGAGTTCAAGTCCCACCTTAGCCATGAAAGTCAGATGGGTGATTTTGGGTCAGTCACTCTTTCTCTCAGCCCCACAGACCCCACTGGGTTGTTATTCTGGGGAAAATAGGCTGAAGGTGTGTTGATATGTTTGCTGTCTTGAGTTATTTGTAAATATAATAAATAGAAAAAAAATAAAATACTCAACTTGCATTTCATTTTAACAAATTGAGCAGAAGAACACTCTTCTTTTCATATCTTAAGGTATATTAAAATACCTTCATGTATTTTCACCTATTTAGTAAAACCATAAATTAATAATCTACTTGCTCTAAATTACAACCCTTTATGTGAAGCTTCTCATCATTCATTCCATTCTCCCTATCAAATACGGTACAACTATTTTTCCCCAGTGGCGTAGCGTGGGGGGTGCAGGGGGGGTCGGCCGCACTGGGCGCAACATCGGGGGGGCACGCTCGCACTCGCAGCTTTCTGCCCCTGCCTGGCTCACTCACTCTCTCTCACTGCAGTGCTGGCTGTGCGAATCCGATCCGAGCCGCTGGGTCGCCGCCCACTGTGGAGGGGGGGTGCCAGGCGTGCGGTGCGGTGCTTGCCTTGCCCCGGGTGCTGACAACCCACGCTACGCCACTGTTTTTCCCTAAAAGGGAACAATAAATATTCTAATAATTAGGCACAGACATACAATTCACACACACACATTATGTAAGTTATAGAGGTACTTCATAAACATACAGCATCCTTACTTTAACATTTATATATATCCTTTAAGCTTACAGTTTTATTATTTTTCAACACTTTCACAGCATTCAAGCTTCCTTTTTATCATTTTTTCTTTGGAGACTAACATTTTATAGCATTTGTTTCAATTCCACTTTGGACATGTCACCATCATTCTCTTATAAATCTCATAAAATAGACCATATGTATCAGCATTCCCTTCAGTATTATATTACTTCAATTCAATTTTATTTTTAATTCCATTTCTCCTGCCAATGACTCCTCGTATAGCCCTTTTCACCCATTTCCAAAACAATGGAAATTCTATCAGAATACTTCTGTTTGTTCTACTCTTTTATTCTAAAATGTTTCTTGCTCACTCTGAATGCATTTTTGAACTATCATTCTCTTTATGTACAATTATATTTTTCTCTTATCCTCACTATTCCAGTTGGCTCAGCAAGTTTTTTCTTATTCCCAACCATCTCTATTCACCCACATAACAGAAGAGTTTTTCTCAATGATACTGTCATATATATACACTTGCATTTTTAATGAATCAAAAGATTCATTAAATAGAGGGCCAAGGACTGAGTGACATAAATTTGTTAATCGGACATACCAAAAAGTATGAAGAATTCATTAAATATTTTATCAGTTAATGCATTCTATTTTATCTTTTTTCCAACTTTCCGCTAATGAAGCTCAGCATGATGTTTTAGTTCCCACAAGCAAGAAATGGCAGAGCTTCAACCTAAATTAATGAAAAGCAGCATCCTTTCACAATGAACTACCTGGAACAATTCCCTACCTACCCCTGAGATATTGTAATAGAGTTTCTAGTTAGTCCAACATGACTGGGAACAAGCTGTAGCTTTTAAGCAAAACACTCCTTGTGCAATAGAAATTTAGCTTCTTCAGCTTGATCTCTAACATGCATGTCTCTCTTAATCTCTATTGTGTAATTCTTGCATTCCTTTCCCAATTCTAATTTTGCACAAGTGTTTCACAAACCTCTTGGCATTATGCCCATGTCTCATTTACTCTTTCCTTCCTAACTGAAAATGTGTCAATATGATTTCTCTGTGTATAACGTTTTCATTACAAGAACCACCCGCGTGGCTTTCAGATTCTTCCATGCATCCCAGCAGTAGATACTCCAAAGAAACCCTTATTTCTTGACTAAATTTCTTTTCTATGTTGGTCATTCCTAATCTAGTAAAAGGATTACTTACATTCAACTGCTGACACAGCAGAGACTTCTGGAATTAAAGAAATTGAAATTTTTCTAAAATCTTCTACAACAGTATTTTTTTTTGAACAGGCAACTGTGCAGTCTTTCAACTCCCAAGACCGTAGCTGGGAATTCTATGAGTTGAAGTCCATACATCTTAAAGTTGCCAAGTTTGAAAACTACTGCTCTACAACATCTGTGAGTTTGCTAATTCCTATCCTGACCCTATTGCCTTTGATCCCCATCATACAATCACCTGACTTCCTTCCCATAAAGAAGGTCACAAAGCCTAACAAGTTGTACATACTTTTACCCAATAAGGGTAAAAAAGATTACTTTTACACCAATGCAGCTAAGGATGATCTAAGCCTTACTCAGCCATGAGTTTGGGGCAAAATAAAGGCAACAACACAGAGAAGCAAACAGATGCCGCAAAAATGTTGTTTTGTGCCATGGTGAGGTAAAAATGAAGAAAGGCCCTAAGATCAATTGTCAGGGGTTAAATCTGCATATTGTTAAATCTGCAAAGGGACCCTAATGAAGGAGGCCATTTGCAGACAATCTTCCTCACTTGATCTCTACATCTAAGCCATAAGTGTTCTTTATGTGGCCTATGATGCTATGTGGGAATGACCTTGGGAAACAGGAGGAAGAGCCGCAACATGATTCTGTCAGTGTAATCTTAAAATAAAAGTAGAATTAGTACTCCTGCTGGGTGCTTCTTGTCTGGACTATCTCAGAGGGCTGACATAAGTCTTGCAAGTTTCAAAATTATCTCTCCCTTTTTATTTTTACTCTCCTGAAAACAAGGGAGAGTCCCTTCTTCCACCCCTCTTCTTTTGGCCTCAGATTTTGTTCATCAGACTTGTCTAGATTGCAGTCTTCCTCCTGTCTCCCAAGGTCGTTCTCACATACTATTACAGAACTATTACACTTCTTTTGCTGCATGGAGAACAATCTGGACTCTTTCCTACAGAATATACAGCATACTGCCAGGCCTTAAGATGCAGTCACATTACAATAGGAACTGGGCCCTATTATCCAAATCATATAAGTAATTAGCTGCCTGTATCAGCTTACTTTTGCTGCAGAGAGCAAATCCTCCGTTATCACACAAATGCTTTCATCTAAAAAGATGTTTGCAACGAATTCTTCCACTGAACTGATGGTTGGACTAAATGACCTCTAATGCCTGTATGACTCTATTTCAGTGGGGGAACAGCATGCATGCATGCATGCATATTTCCAAGTGGAAGCTTTCAACGGTAGAAGAGAATTTTATACTTACATACTTGGAGGAGAACACACTAGATAAATACTTTCACAGACACCACTCAACCTCTGAAGTATTGGGAACAAATACATAAACAAATTATCTCATATATTGCACATTACCACCCATTAAGACGTGCCAATCCTAATCAACAGCTTAAAGCAACTTTGACCTCATGTAAAGCATATTACACAGATTTGCAATATAGTAGCAAAGGAGTGTTTTGGCAGTATTTAGCATCTCTCATAGTTGCAACAAAGCAAATTATATGTGGTAATACCAGTGTCCAGAGCAGTCTTACCCAGTCAGGTGTTCATAGGGTCTATTGAGACTACAGTACCAAGAATTTTCAGCAAGCAAGTCCAAAATACCCCAAAATCTGACAGCTTGGGAAGGAAAGAACAGACAATACTAAACTTCACAAATCACCATTCTGTGGTCGCTGAACTAGTTTTCTCTGTCCCTAGGCCATATTCCCCTCCTCCATTTGGGAATTTCTAATTACGGTAATTATAACAAAATATGTATTAAATTATATACCTTTAAGAGCAGTTTAGAAACATCCAATGTGTCATGTAGTTGCCATTCATTTACAACTTGGTACTGAACATAGGTATCTGCCATGCCAACTTATCAAATAAATTTTTCATACATCTAAATTTTATTTGATTCAGGCATCAAGTAAAAGATTTAGTTGCACATTCTATGAGAAAGTTTCAACTTTGTAACAACTAACTTGGGGTAAGTCCACCAAGTAAAATTAAAGGCCAGCAAACAATAATTATGCATTACAGACCTTACAGGTCACCTACTCCCACAAAACAAAATTATACTGCTGAGAAAACAAATTGAAAGTTAAGACATCTTTGCAATACTATGCTAATTATACCTGTTTCTGCAATTTCAAAAACTCTGCATTGTCAGAGATGAGGAGAGAGGAAGAAAGAATGAGAAATGGTCTAGGTCTGTTTCTTGTCAAAGTAGAATTTTATTATTTTGGGCAATAATTTTTACTCAGGAGAAAGAACAGTTGCAACTTCAGTTGAAAAGACCCTTTCACATCTTAACGCTTGTTGCAATTTTTACAGTCTTTCCAACCACAACCATCCTAAACAGACAGTCCCAACCAGAGATGCCTCCAAATTATATGTAAAGCAACTCTTTCACTCTGCACTCTAGGAATGCCATCAACGTCCATTAAGTTAGAACCCAAACTCCATAGCTATATTTATATATTCCAACTACAATCAAAGCCCACAAATTACAGATGGGCTTGCTTTGCAACAATTGTTTATTTTTAACCGTTTATCCCTCTTTGTTCTGTGATGATGTCCCTGGTTTTCTGATCTCCCTATTTTATCCTCTCAGAATCACTATGTGCTAAGTTGGACTGAGTGAATTAAACACAACTTTTTAAATTTCCACTCGGAAATCTTACAATTCCATTTGCTCCCAGACAGATAGGATTATTATTTCAGGTTAAGTGATACTTAAGGCATACCTTGGACTGATGAAACAGGATAAAAAGAATATTGACGCTTTTGAAATTTGGTGGAAAAAAGTCTTGAGAATATCATGAATGCCAAGAAAGAAATCAATGCAAAGTTCTCACCTGAGTTACAAATGAACAGGCTCAAATTATTCTACTTTAGAAACATGTGAAGACTCAGTTCTCTGGAGAAGACTCTCACAATGGAGGAGGTAGAAGCAAAGAGAAGAGGATGACCAGCAACAAGTTACAATGGAAATGGGAGTGCTATTGGAAGAGCTAAAGGTTAGGGACAAATCATCATGGAAAAAGCCTATATCAGGGTTGAGGAACCATGGCCTACAGATCAAGGGGGACTGTCATTTCTCTCCTGTATTGCACTTATTCTTGAGCAAATGAGTTCACACTTGCCATGATAGTAATTTGTGAAAGTGTGCACATACTTGCAATATTAATTTGAAAAGCTGGAAATTAAGGTGATAATAGGTTTAGTATGCTTCTTCCAAGCTGCCCTTCATGCAGTTCTTTCATGTTGCTCTCCTTATATACAAGCACCAGTTCAACAGCATTGTTTCGTGGCATAGAAAATTGAAGAAAAACCAAATATCACTCCTAATCATCTCCTTTTCCAGTATGGAAATACAGAGGATGATAACTAAGTACAAAAATCTTATTTATTTAGAATATTGTGTAGGGTTGTTTTTTAAAAAAAAAAATTATATAACTTTACGTGAATATCTATGTGTGTACATGTGCGCGGGCATACTCACATGCACACCTTCTTACATATGTGCCAACAGTCCCACTTTCCTTTTCAGAAAAGCACATTTCACATATAGACCATACTGTACATATTTGGGACAAAAATATAGCATGTATGCATCCTCACTCCCTGCCCTATACACATATCTTTCAGCAGCTAGAGACAAGACCTTACTGGTGCAGGGAAAACAGTAGAGCATTGGATCTCCTCAAAAACTACTTTTCTATTAGTTTCACAAACAGAACTATGGCACTACAAATTATGTAGACCTTACAAATGACAAGTTTCTTTTCTTCACTGATACACTTTTCATTACTACTAGAGGTTTGCTGTACCTCTTGCTTCTCTTTACAGCAACTTGAAGAGCTCTTCCATTAAAGGACTGTGCCAGAAGTAGAGGACAATTTAGGACCAATTAGCAACTAGCAAGCAGAAAGGTAAAGGGACGCGGTGGCTCAGTGGGTTAGGACGCTGAGCCTGTCGATCAGGTCAGCAGTTTTGCGGGTCAAATCCCGAGTGCCACGTAACAGTGAGCGCCTGTTACTCGTCCCAGCTTCTGCCAACCTAGCAGTTCGAAAGCACATAAAAATGCAAGTAGAAAAATAGGGACCACTACGGTGGGAAGGTAACAGTGTTCCGTGCTCCTTTGGCGTCTAGTCATGCCGGCCACATGACCACGGAGACGTCCTCGGAAAAGTGCTGCCTCTTCGGCTTTGAAACGGAGATGAGCACCGGCCCCTAGAGTCAGAAACGACCAGCACACATGTGCAGGGGAACCTTTACCTTTAAGCAGAAAGGTAAAGCAAACTAGAGAAGATAATAGATACAATAGATGAGCTGTCAGGCAGGGGGAAATTACCAACTGGTGGGATGGATGCAGAGTGTTTGCTGGCTGCATAGATAGTTCAGTGGTCTGGGCAAGATTTGCATCAGGAAAGCTGATGTGTAATGCACAGGACCAAACTATGAAGAACTATCTCACACTGTGGAACAGCAGTTTTAGAAGTAGCACAAATGCTGCAGTCCTAGTTTCTGCCACATATTTTGGAACTAAGATTTCTAAATATGGAGGCTATTTACTAGTAACCATTTTTTTAAAATACAAATACAAGTACAATTTTGATTTAACAGAGCCCTGCTTAACAAATTTGATATGCAACAAATCAAATTTCCATCTGTACGTCTTCTTTGAAATAACTGACAGGTTTGATGCATCTCCATGAGTCAGTTAAATTACATTTGTTAAATTGTGTTATTTGCATAATTACATCATTTAGCAAATAAGGTAAATTCTCAGTTAATAACATTTTAAAATGTAATGTCCATTATCAAAAAGTACAAGGGATTACTTTTATATTTATGTTTAAATCCATGGTTAAATTCATGGTTCCCTAAAAACATATGTTTGGAGATCACTATTCAGATGAAATGGCCATAAGAAATCACAATGTTCCCCTTTTCCAACTTAGTACACTTTCAGCTTCTTGGAAATGTAGAAATTAATTTCCCAAGATATCTCTAGAATGCAAGGGTGCCCTATTTTGTATAGGAACCCACCTGCACTGAGCACCCTTTCGGATAACAACATAATCACAACCAGGGATGCCTTAATATATCTGTAAAAAATGTAATTTACAGTTCATAAAATAAAAACTGTAAAGATCTCTATGGTAGTGTTTTTAAACTTTTGAAGAGCACATTTTTTAAAATGAAGAACATCAACATCAATAAAAGTACATTGAGATAAACTTATTGAATTCTTCACATTTTAAACACTGATTATAAACATTATTCTATGGCATGCATATGAAGCATAACATGCAGAGATGGCATGAGATTTGTGAAACAAAGATCTAAAGTCAGTGTGCAGCATTCAGCCTATTTCAATATTTGATTTTGACCATAGCGAGTACTTTCAGGAAGTAATGAAAGAATACTTAATGTGTATTAATGTATATTATGTTGTTGAGCAGGATTCTTTCCGTGCTTCCCTTAAGTAGGCATCTAATACATGGCATACATTGTTTCTTTGCAGACTTTAAACTACTCCTGAAATATCAGACCCACTGAATTACACAAGCTCTCAGTCTTGTATCATCCATTATTCTGCCATAAAATGACAAGCACAGAGAACTGAGCAAAAATGTTCAAAGGCAAACAGCACCAACAAAACGGTGCCTCTTTAGTCCAAAATACTTCTGTATGGTCCAGAATGTCCTTTGCTTTCAGCCCATTTTAAAATGGGTTTAACATTTCTAAACAGAAATTTAACAGATGGCAATGAATAAACTCAGTGTTATTCTACTAGAGGTGCAGGGGAGGGGAGAGGTCTGTGTACCTTCTAGTCCAGTGTTGACTCATTGTGACTGCTGGGATTAGTCCCTGCAGTTTTCTTGGCAAATTTTTTTAGAAGTGGTTTGTTACTGCTTCCTTCTTCCTATGGTTGAGAGAGAGAAACTGATCCAAAGTCACCCAGCTCACTTTGTGCCTAAGGTCTCTTGGTTCCTTGACTGGTGCCTTTACTACAGCACCAAAATGGCTTTCATTCTACTATTTAACCGTATTATAACAGCATCCCTTTTTTGTATTATTTTGTAATCTTCATTGAAGGATCAGTTCCATATCCTTCCAAAAGTGATACAAAATAGTCTCTATTCCTTTTATAAAGTAGTATATTATTTTTAGTATATTGTTGTAGAAACCATGGGCTTTAGGCAGCTTCAGATATTACAAGGAAAGCTAGCATTAATCTTCTGTTACATCTCCCGGTGCTAACAGCAAGAGGAAATTATGTAGCAACACAAACTTTTTTTTTATATCCAACACTGGCAAATTCTATGAGCAAATTTTGTTTGAAAATGCTAGGGTTCTGGCACACTCAGAGGCCTTGGACCTCATAATTTTCCTCACAAAAATTAAAAAATATAGTATACTGAAAGGATACACATTTCAGGTGTAGCACTGAGACGGCCTCAATGTGTGGAGAAACAGTTCTTCCTTAAGCAATTTCATGATTGTAACAATTTGAGGGTAAATTAAGGCAGCTGGTTCAATATTATAATACACTAACAGAGTTGGAAGGGACCTTGGAGGTCTTCTGTTCCCCTGTTCAAGCAGAAGATCCTATACTGCTTGAGATAAATGGTTGTCCAACCTCTTCTTAAAACTCCCCAGTGATGGAGCAACCACAGTTTCTGAAGGCAATCTGTTCCACTGATTTAACTGCTCTAAACGTCAGGAAATTTCTCCTTATTTCTAGCTTGTGGGTAGTATTTGGAAATGAAGTTGTGATTTTCATATGATGATGATGATGTAATAAACTTGTATGCCACCAGATATCCAATGACTGTGGGCAGTACACAACAATCAATAAAGAAGTTAGAATAAAATCAATCAAAGCTGCAATTTTCCAAAGTTATTTTTTCTTTTGTTTATATATGTATTTATTTAAAACAAAGGTTCAGTTTCAAGAGATATTAGTAAGTAGACAAAGACAATTACTGAAATTATACAATAGCTGATGTACCTACAAAATCTGATCTTAAAAATTGGCATACGTACATACTTTGTCACTTTCAAAATAATTTATAGTGAGTCACAAAAATCTCAACAATATGAGATACCAATACTCATGATCTGAAGAACTACCAACTTATAGGACACCCTACTCTCCTATAGAAATCATACAATCATTTTTAATAAATATGCAGACAAAACATATGTATATGAATAAAAGTTGAGAAAGTCAAAAATTAACAACTTCAAAATTATTCTTCAAATATTAAAATATTAGGACAAATATAACATTTGTTGACTACAATGCATACAATGTGTTATATACCATCATCAAAAGCAACTAATTCTTTCTACTACATATGTGGTGGCACAGTGGTTAGTATGCAATATTGCAGGCTAATTCTGCCCACAGCCAGGAATTCGACCCTGACCATTTCAAGGTTGATTTAGATTTCCATCCTTCCAGGGTTGGTAAAATGAAGACCCAGATTGTTGAGGGCAATATGCTACATTGTAAACCATTTCAGAAATTGCTATGAAGTATATAATTCTAAGTGCTATTGCTATTAGGAGTGGGGAAAGTGTGTGTCTGTGTGTAGATTAACTCTGTTCAATGGAAAAACATTTTATATATGCTTATGAGATGGTATCTGGGTTACCTGCTACATGGCTTAAAAACAAGAAATGAAAAACCTGTTCTTCCAATTCTAAAGGCATGTGTGTGTGGCGGGGGGGGGGGGGAGAAGAGTATCACCCAAAAGGCACATATGTCAAGTTGTTAAAGTGTTAATTAAATTAAAAAGTACTCAGGAGTTTTATAGCATCTTAAAGACTAAGTAATGCACTTAATGACTGTGCATGCTTTCATTACACACACGGTTGTTTGAAATGCAGCAAATGTGAGATGCATCAAATACATAATGTAACACACACAACCTTAAGCATTCTGTACTTAAAGATTTCAGAATATTTAATATACTTAGATACCTTTATAAAAGGCTAACAGCTGCATATTATTATCCCACACACTCCTGAGGACAATCCACATACTGAACCTAAAATTGTCTGTTGGCAAATAATGATCAAAGTTTGTTTTTGTTCCATAAAATGTTTGCCTAAACTTGCATCAAAGTTTACATCCTATAAGTTGCAAAGTTTGCATTCTATGGGAACTTTGAGGAACAATATGTTGTCTTTTTTCCTTAGAGAAACAGAATACAAAAGAAATATGTGTATTATGTTTTTCAATGTGCAACAATTCAAATAACAGGCTGTAAAAAACTGCAGACCATGGAATGATGAAGATAACCAAATTATATCAAATAAGCCACACTATGGCTGGTGCGAGATAAATGAAAGAGGAAAATAGGCACTGAAGAAGTCAAAAAAGAGAGTGAGGAATACCAAGTATTTATTTAGCCCAAGCTATTAAGAACAACTACTCCTTCTTCAAGGGCACTGATGTCAGTTTTACAGAGCACACCCATCAATTAGTAGTCCAAGGCCATTTCAGACGTTCCTTTTAAAAGGAATATATTTTTAAAAACATGTCAGGTCAAATAAAAACTCATTTACCAATACTTAGATTCCATCTGCCTCTTTTGTTTAGTACAGGCAACATATTGTCCTCAAACCATTTTATTTTCATCAAAATTATCTTCAGTTTTATTGCTGAAATTCCCATCATCATACATTGGCCTCTGGGGTTTAAACATCAAAGTATCTTTAGAGTAAGTCACTCCACATAAGAAAAACTGTATCCCCAATTAATTTCAGTATAGGGCTTGTCTAAAAAATCAATAAAAATGCACACAATCAGACATCTTATCCCACCCCAAGAAAGGTCCCAGCTTAGCATTATGTGCAAACCAGGTCAAGACTATTTCAACAAACCATAGCTTAAAAAAACCTAGGATTGGATTATGTGTGACTGTTAACTTTATCAGCTTTTCTGTAATCTCTTTCATTAACCAGAGTTCATAGTATAATATGCTGCAGAAACAAACACTGGCTTATTCACTTATGCACTATTCATTATGTAACCCCCAGCTTAGCACAGACTTATTATCCCCACAACAGAAGTTTAAATGAGCTATTTCAATATTTGAAACCTTAACAATCAGAAAGGGGAAAAATACCTACTTCCCATGCCAACCATGATAAATGTTTTAATAAAGGTCAAAAACAGGATTAAGCCAACCTTCTCTTCCTACCTGATTTCAGTGGGACAGAGGAAGAGGGAAATAATTATCTGTCAGTTGCATCATGTTTTCATGGTACCTTTTCTAGTGGTAATTCCTGCCCCCTTTTTCCATGCTGCAGCTAGAAAATCCTCTTAATAATGACCTGCCACAGAGATGGGATACTGGCCTAGCAATCATTTGTGAACTAACTGCTAAGACCAATTAGAACTTATGAATGACTGCCAATGTAACTGCCAGCGCCAATTCCGGAGACGAGACAGTGAGATTCCACTGATGTGCTTATATGTTATAGACAATGGACAGAATCTTGCCAAACTAAAGCTATAAACTTCTAACCTACTAGATATATCCTGAGAGATTCTAAGGTGTAGCCACCCTGATCCTCTTCCATCTCCCATATCCAGTTTGGGATTGCGCAGTCTCTTAATCTGGGCCTTTTGCTGGGAAAGCTGTGTTGCCAAGTCTCCCCCTTTGCACCTGCAGGTGTACATTCCATCACATTAGCCAATGAATGAATATGAATATGTACATACATGCATACAAATATGCATTTCTGAACTTACAAAAATTTTCAAAGGCTCAATGTTACTAAATTGAACTTTTAAAAACCCCTTTATATATATATTTTAATGTTAACACAGTAACTCTTCAATTCATTTACCTGCCAATTTTTGTAGAGAAAGAGATGCATAATTTCCATCGTAGGTCAACACAATAATGTGGAGTAAGTGTAAAATGGCAAAGGAAAGTTCCCATCCTTTTGTCTCAGCTTCAACTCCCTGAACACAAAATAAAAAGTCTGTCCTGAGGATTGCGGGAACGTCAGGAAAAACTCAGGATATGAGTCAGGAGTAACTATAGGAAGGGAAAACTGGAAATTGCTATTTACACAGTACAAAGAAGTAGCTGCTAACTTGTTTATAGCATATTTTAAATAATTAAGAGAGATTAAACCTTTGTCTTTTTTGTGCTATTTTGCTTCAGTCAAAAATAATTACAGTATATAAATGAACCAAACTACTATGAAAGAAGTCTTTTAAAAAAAAGAGCAAAGGAAAATGCATCTCAGGATAGAAAAAAATAGAGCAATCATATGAATGAGTCCTCTTTTTTTAAGAAATCAGTGCTGGAATATAATGCACATTTTTCAAAAAGCTTCTTAATAAAGATCTTACTATTTAACAGCAAGCGTGAATGGAAGGAAGGGTTATTTTTGCCAGGATCATCACAAGGAAAAGGATTACATTTTACTTATCCCAATGAATATTATCTCCTCAGTGCTATTAATATTGCCATCCACTGTAATTATGCATTTCAGTTCGTCTAGTTTAGGCCCAAAATGTTTTAAAATAGGAGAAAACTGAGGGGACATAAGACTATTTCACACACAAATTTCCTTCTGAATTCTTGTAGGTGGTTTGGAGTTGTTCTAAAACTAAGGTCCACGCTCTAGGGCTTGGCATAGCTGCTTTCCATCATTAGGGAGCAAATAAGGTTTGGAGCCTAGTCAAAAAGAAATCTGGGGCTCTCCCCACCATTCTTTTAAAATAAGAATTCCAATGACAAATGAAGAAAGAGGGTTGGACATTCTGATGAGTTGTTAGAAATATAAGACAAATGATTTGTTCTGTACGCAGCTCTTTCCGTGTTGTTCCTCTATGAAGTTGAGATAGGGCGACTCTAAACATTAAAGGAAAATGGCTACTGTTCAATTAATCTTCATTGGACTTGGCTTTCAAATTCTAGTAAGGCTGCATGCTTTTACTTCATTTTCATTCATTCCATTTGTACACTAGCCAAATCAACTCCAAATTCATAGCGGTTTGCCATAAGGATCAACAATAAAAACATTCACAGTGTGAGACCCAAATTTATTGCCAGGCTTATGTTTTACTCCTCAGTAAAGTTCTTTTGACACTTTGTTTAGCGAACCTATTCATAACAAGTATTTTATGTAACAAAGCCTTTCTTTGAGGATAGTAAAAGGAAATCCTGAATTATTATACTGGATTATCCACATTCTGATGATATGCACTGAACATCCTATCACATACTTACATCCAATATATTTCAGTGGAATTCTCGTACTATATTGCTTAAGCATTTCCTGAACAAAAATATAAAGACTGTGGAAAGTATTTGAAATGTGGCATGAGTGTGAGTGCAAAGTATATTAATACCCTTCCTTAAAATGCTACCACAGCTGTATCTAGGTTTACACAATTACTACAAAGGCTGTGCCCCAGTTGCATTTCTGTGTGCTTGCACAGCTGTTTTGTTTCCCTGGAAGTTCTGCTGGAAAGACTACATGTTGCGTGCAATATATCCATAGACACCATCAAACCAGCTACATGAGTCCTTCAGAGGACACGTTGGTTTAATGTCACTAATACAGATGTTTCACTTATATTAGCACACTTTGAGACCCTTTTCAAATATTTTGCCCAGCCCTAGTAAATAGACACGTTCTAACCACAGACACTGTGGTTAGGTGAACCAAACAGAATCATCCCACTAGATTTCATTTGTTGCGAGTACAGCGTTTGCCCTCTAATGTACAGTCAGATCAATACCAGCAAATTTTTAACTATAACCGTGATATCTGCTACTTACTTTTTAATGAAGTAGTCTGGAAGTGATTCATAACAGTCAAAATAATGACACATCCTTCAAACAAATTAAATTACTGCATGTGACTGGTACGCAATTACATGGCGTGCTATGAAGAGTTAATAACAGACTGAAGCATCAGCAATTTGGAATATGGGGAAAGTTATTATATTAACACTATTGATTTTAAATTCATTTTTTTTAAAGTCTGTGTATACACTAAGCCAATCTTAGTACTGTTTGCCTAACTACATTCAAAATAGTTCAATGGTATTGATGAAAATTTTTCAGTAAATTACAGGCAGTAATTCAAAACTGTCATCTTAAAGTATAGATTTTTTTATCTTGCAAAATCATTTCAAAAAGTTTTAGAGGACTAGAGAAATTGACAACAGTTTAAGCAAAAAGCATATGTAGTATGGGAAAAATGAGTATGCTTGTTATTACCCTATCATGTCCAAAAATGTATGAAATACATGAATATGAAATACAAATCCATTATGTGGGTTTTATCAATCAAGTTAAAGAACAAAACACTTAAAGGGCTCTTCTCAAATGTATTAAAACAAAAGACCTGCTGTGCAAAATACCCTGCTGTAGCCATATAAGTATCTACTGATTAAGCAAACTTAGTTTGATTAAACTTAGTGTGATTTACAACATACAAAGGGCCAAGTTATAAAGTTCCTACATTTTAAAAAAAGAAAGAAAAAAAACCTTAAAGGAATAGCAATGGAAACAAAGAGGAATAAAAACTGGTATTTCATCATGAAAATTCTGTGCCAACAGGAAATGGCAATGAGATTGGCAGTCTCTGCAGAATTATGGGATGCAGGAATGCAAAAGGAACCCATAAGCATTGTTGTAGTTATAAGCTCATACTGGGTACTAGACATCAATCTAAAGAACAGGATAAACTATTCCTTCTTTCCTTCATCAGATTCTCTGGAGAGAAAAATATGACAGAAGCAGAGTAGGTAAACATGAGAAATTACAAATGAAAGACAAATAGCCTATTGAACAGTTCTCAAAATTTTGTGAATGAGGTGGCAGGGTGGTACAATGAAAGCCCCCCTACACACACACACACACACATACCACCACCATTGGTGGCAGAAAGCATGAAAGGGTTGCACTGAGGTGCCACGAAAAGAAAGCATTCGGATAGTCAAGGAGTTGTGGAAATTACATTGAGTGAACTGCACATCAGCTGTCAAAAATGAACCTCCAGAGCAGGGGTCTTCAAACTTGGCCCTTTTATGACTTGTGGACTTCAACTCCCAGAATTCCTCAGCCAGCAAAGCTGGCTGAGGAATTCTGGGAGTTGAAGTCCACAAGTCATAAAAGGGCCAAGTTTGAAGACCCCTGCTCCAGAGTGTCTCTCAACAGAGAGAGATTTGTCGAACTTGATCAGAAACCGCAAATAACTACATACTAACAATCACAAGAAACTCGTTTCGGAGCGCTTGGCTTCAGCAAGAAGCCAAGAGCCCGGGACTGGCAGCAGCAAGAGCTGGAAGTCAACTCAGCACGGCAATCCCGGCAGGTTTCTGCCGGGCAAAAGGGCGATTTTTTTCCTGCTCGATACTAACTGGCAAGTCACTCTCTCCTCCCGGATTTCTCTCCCGCCCGCTCCTGCTTCGCAGCATCCTCACTTCCCTTGGCCACCATCCTCCCGCAGCACGCCCTTCCCGCGCCGCCGTCCTTGGACCGAGGAACCAAGCCCGGACGAAGCGACGCTTCGGGCCCGCCCCGCGCAGCCGAGAAAAGCGGCGGGTTCTTCAGCTTCCCCCTTTTGTCTGCAAGTACTTCTCGGAGAAAGGCAGCGGAGAGCGCGAAGCTAGGAAACCTTCCGAGCCGCAAGCGGCGCGAGCTGGAGCTCCGCCGCTTCTGCCTCCCGGGGGCTCGCAGAGCTTCCCCCCGGTGAACATGGCAGGAGTCTCGCCCCGCTCCCTTTGTTGGTCTGCCGCCTCTCTTTCCCCGCACTGTACCTATTTTGATCCGGACGCTCTGAAACACCCGGAGCCCCTCTTCTTCCACCGCCATGCTGCAGCCGCGACAGAGAGCGAGCCCGGCTCTGCTGGGCTGACGGGTGCAGAGGGGGGGGGCGCCGCCGGGCAAGTGCAATGCGCCTCGCGCCCCGAACTACAGGGGGAAAAGACGCACGGCCGCCCCCACTTCGCCCCCGCTGGGGAAGACGTGCGAGAACATCTCCAGCAACGGACGTCTCCACCCCCCCCCCGCCCTCTTATTGGCTGACGGCAGGCCGGGTGGCGCTCCTCATTGGGCAAATCCGGGCAGCCCGCTCCCCATTGGAGGAGAGGAGAAGAAACAAGGAGAGATTTGTCGCACAAACCAAACAGCTGGAGAGCGCGGCGGTGGCGGCGGCTCGGCCGAAGGGGCCAGCAAGTTGCAAACGGCTCTGATGGACGCAGAAGGAAACGGCTTTGGCGGCAATGCCTTGACCGGCGGCCTGCCTTGCCATCTGTCGCGGCTGCAGCTTTGAAACCGCTTCCTCGTTTACGCTTCTCTTTTATGTTAAGGGAACATTCGAATTAGAATCGCGCTTTATCCCGCGGGGTGGTGCACGAATGTCTTTCAGAGCCACTTGGTTACTGTACTGTGTTTTTTTTTAAAAAAATAAATAGGCATATGCGTAAGTAATGCACTAGAACTATCTGTCCAGTCTAAGATTTGTGCTGACTTCTCTCGCACAAAGGACCACACTTCTCTTCCTCCCTTAAGTTCACGTTGACAGCGGAATAGCCCAGCATCTCTCAGGTCCTCCTTGGTACCAGATATAAATGGGAACCAAGCTGTTTGCCTTGTTTGGAAACGACC
Organism: Vipera berus; assembly: GCF_964194415.1. Lineage (NCBI taxonomy): Eukaryota > Metazoa > Chordata > Lepidosauria > Squamata > Viperidae > Vipera > Vipera berus. The sequence continues at coordinate 91,997,997 of NC_138206.1, read as the reverse complement.
TGGAACAACTGGAGCTGCTTTAAATGTTTAAATAGTTTACGGCAGAGGGCCACAGTGGGGTCTAAGTGATATGCTACAGATAAGTTTTCCTTTAAAAAAATTGATTTATTTTTAAAATTTATTCTCAATATGGCCTGTATGATGATCTACCAGTCTTTTGTTATATTGAAAATGTCATGCTCAACTCGAAGTCATGATTTAACATCCTAAACCAAAACCAAATCACTAGAATTTAGCCTGATGCACCTAACTTATTTTATGGTGTCCTCTGCTAAAAATTCTTATACGAGGACTTGCTGATAAACTAGAGTTGCTTACTCTAGCTTTACAAATTTTAGTATGATCTCACCATGAAAAATGCTATAATTAAAAACTTATACCTCAACTGAATTTTTACAGAACTCTTATAATAGCTACCAACATTTGTTACAGATAAGCAAAGATACTGGAACCATTTCACGGGTTGTTTACATAAAACATATTAAGGCATGCCCTTATTCTAGTAAACAGTGTTTACCCACCCACACACCCCAATAAGGAAGATAAAATTTTATCCAAAATAACTTACCTTTTAAATGGTGTGTTGTGTTAAATTAGCATTAGCATTAGAAAATAAAGTGATGGAAACCTGATTTTTCCCCCTTTTTCTGTATATTTTCTATCTTAAATTCCAGGTCATTTTCCTTTCTGTAAAATAGAGCTTTTAAAATCATACCAATAGATAAAGCAATTCAAGCAATGAGCAATTTAAAAACATGAATGATTCATAAAGCTGACATTGGTTGGCTTCTGCTAAGTGTACACTGGATGAAAATACAGGGTTGTTGTTACACAATGTCCTGGGAATTCTAACTCTTCCAGCTTCTCAATTCAAATAAGCCAAATTACCCAGCAAAGTTGTTTGCCAGTTATTAAGCAAGAACTTGTAATAAAATTAATAACATATGCAGCAGTTATCAGCTATATTCAGTCCTCTCCACAACTAGAGATCTCACCATCAGTGGCAAACAAATTTAATGAATAAAATAAACTTTAAATTGGGATTACCTCCAGGATGTATCAGAAAATGACTGATCCAGAAGGGCTATGAGCTATGGATTGTCTATCCTGCTTAAGGTGGTACATAACACAAAAAAAGGATTAGTGCCAGCAATTTTTATTTTAACTATATCATTATTTTCTAAAATGCTGCCCTCCTGGGACAAATTATAATATTTTGTTTTACACATCAGGTTATATTATGGTTTGTATAATCAAGATTTATTGGATAAGCCATGTCTGCTTTCTCACAAGAAGTAAAGTTACAAGTTATTTTTTATAAATCATGCACCTATCAAACCCAACAGATAATTGTATAAGAAGTTAGTATAATGTATGCATTTAACCAGGATAAATATTATAGTCATAAGTTGTTTAACATTTGTGTTGCAGGGATGGGGGGGAGAGAAGAAGCTGTAATCTTGTTTGTATATTAAAGCAAAGAAATGGGGAAAATAACTAAATAACTTGGAACTAAAGCAATAAAATAAACTACAGTAATGTGATCAGCACAATACAAGCTTAGAAATTTGAAGACTGTCATAATCATGCAGCCAACATTTTTAAAGCAACCATTAATATACTTGCTTGGCCATTGTCTAGAACCTGGTAATAGAGCCTGAGATCACATCTTGTTAACCCAACAACCAAAAGGTGACATTCCCAGAGATTATTAAAAGGGAACTCTATAAATGGAGCAAAGCTTCCTGTAAAGCTCAAGGCAGTTTAATATAGGCCAGCTGTTCCTATCTCATCTTCTCTATATAGACCAGAGTGTGCTCTTGGTATTGGAATCATCTGATACTTGTTCTTTAGGAGCACTGAAAGTAAACTGCTGAAATGTGCTAATCTGAAGGCTCTTCTGCAATTGCCTGAGGTCAGGCAATTTGCCTGGGTACACCCCAATTTCTTTGAGCCCCAATGTCACCCATATGTTTTTTTAGTAAGAGTTTTCACCCAGTCTGACAATCTAAGTGTGTCCTCTAAGGTACTGCAGCAACTGCCTTCTCCCATATCCGTCTAGCTATTTAGTAATATCCCAACAACCAATAATGCTGTCTTCCTTCCAAAGACACCAGAGTACGAGTTCAGGAAACAGCACTTTGCTTGCTGTACCTAAAGTATCTTACATAACAGAGTTTAGCATTTTACAATCAACTATCTGGCTGATTTATAACATTTTTCATGCTGCTTCCATTTTCTAGGTTTTGTTGTTGTTGCTTTTAGTGATCGTTGAGATTTATTCAGCTTCCATGTAGATATACGACTGAAGAACAGACTATAAATGCTACTTTGTAAAATATGGTGGAATATTTCAATACTAGTTTTAATGATGAAGTCCTTTTATTGGGAACTCATGCAAACCATATATAAGCTACAATATTTTTTGTGCCAAGACATGATGGCTACTAAATTCAAATGTAAAGATTTCTAATAAAATTATTTCATTGTTCTGGATCAATCAGGTGCAGAATTCATATCAAAAAGAAGTGTTAAGTAATGGACAGCCAGTATGGTCTAGTAGTGGTTAATGCATCAGAGTAGAAACTAGGAGTTTGTGAGTACTAGTCCTGCCTTAGCCACAAAGCCAGCTGGGTGACCTTGAACCAGTCACTGTCTCTTAGCCCACAATAACAGGCTTGGGCAACAAGTTGGTTTGTCAATTCATGTATAACCAATAGATCAACGTTTGGTTGATCTGAAAAAAAGCGGACTCTCTACTTCTGGGGTAAAAAGGAAGAAAAAAACATTAAAGCATCAGGACATAAATTATGGAAGGAGAGAAAAGCTATTTGTTCTAAAAAGGCATGATTGGGTATCATTTTTTTTAAAATAAATTAAGAAAAACAAGAGATGAAACTTCTGTATGGACCCTTTCAACAGATCAAACACTCTTATCTCTTTGCATTTGTCTCATAAATTTTCAATAAGGAAAGTAAGAAAGTTTGTCTTATCTCTTTACCATTCTCTATCCTAGAAACAATTAGATGATTAAGTTAACTAATTTAGATGGAACCCTAAAGAGATTGTTTCATTGTTATTTACAATCTAGAACTTCAGGTGTTCAAATTATATGGGATTCTAAAGCCTAAATTAGACAACAATAAGAGTGCCACAAAGAACTGTTTTCTTCTGTGACTCATTCCTACCAGGCAGAAACCACTTCCTTTCAATGAACTACTGTACATGAGGTTTCCCTTGAGAGGAAGTAAAGAGATTTTGTAATTATCTTAACATAATGGCAAGAGCTAATAAAAACCAGTTCACACATAACTGAACTAGTCTACATTTCCAGGTATTAGACCTTTTTAATCAAACAACCAACATGCAATATTGAATCCCATACACACTTGGTACAAAAATAGAGATTGAAATAAAGCATGGACGTTCATCTTTTTCTCTCAATATTGTTTCCAAGAGGATCCTCACATCGCTAGTATCTCCATTGTGTTGCAGGGCCAGTGCATTTCCTCCCTCTGCTGGTAAACTGTAAATCTGTTTTTATTTGGAATATTCTTTTTTATGCCATTTTAGAATATCTACTGTGTATATGATAAAGAGAAGCAAACTAAAGAGATGAACAACTTTTCCTGTATTTCCTGTTAGACTGTGTTCGCATAATATGCTAAACTGTGGTTAACTCTGATTTGCTAATGCAACATACATTTTATAAAACCATAAACTCAGTAACACTCAGGACTCCCTCTGCAGGCCCCAAACATTTCTAAAGTGAATGAAGCAATTTCAAAAGTTAACGGCTTCTGAATTTGGACCAACTTTTCCTATTCAAGTGCCAAAATGAATGCATTGAGCCTTCCCCTCCTTAAATTTCCTCCAAAATAGACAACAGATCCCATCCACTCTAGTACCATTAATGTTTACTTAATAACACAATAATATTCCAGCATAAAATTAAGTCTACCCTGACCTGTATTTCTTAAGCCACATGTGAAAAAAAATGGAAGAAAATGAAAGTTTTGATCAGTCAGTGTTTATTAACCTCTCATTTTGGCCCCTCTATGAGGTACGCTCTAAAAGCCTTATTCAGCCCTCAAGGTTATTTATCAAGCACCATTCCAACTATCAGGATGTCAATCAAGACTGATCTTAGTACTGCTCCTATTCAGCTTCTATCCAGGCCACCTTGATTTTCACACGTACATATACTGGTTGTCAGAAAACACATTGCAATTTTGTTTTATACCAACAGTGAAATAATTGTCTTGAAATTCAATATACACCTGTGAAAAGCATTGAAGGTCTTTGCTCAATATTGTAAATAAAATAATCTGTAAATAAACAACCATAAAATCAAAACCACTTTTTGGAGGATTTGCTTTTGCTTTTCATATGAATAGGAAGAAAACTCAGCAGTTCCATCTCTTCATACACCTGGTGGCTATGATCCAAGCCTCTGGCTTTAAAAAGATCTGTGATGGCTAATATTAAGCCATGACTTGTTTAATAAATCAAGATTGATTAGATTCATATAAGTGAAGCACAAACAGGTGTACCACATTATGGACTGAGGTAATGTGCAAACCCACCCATGAAGAAACCCCAGACTTTTTTCTTACACAATTACAAACATTTACAATCAGAAGTCAGAAAGTGTGGTTCAGATCCTGTCTACAGCTTGCCAGTATGGGATTTCTGAAGGCTACCTAGAGAAGGGTGAAGACAGAAAGGTGAGTATTTTGTTCCTTCTCCCTACTCCAAGTTGAAAGATTAGGAGAGAAATTGAAAGTCAGTAAATTAATCAAAATTCTACTCTAGTAAAAATAAGGATGGTGCAACATATAAATATGTGCACTTCCACATTACATGTAAATACACAAATGGGAGTGAACATGCAAGAAATTAATGGTTATTTTACATATCAGAACTTGAACAGGAATGAAAGGGTGGCTCTGTTAAAAGAATACTACCAGGCTCAGAAGTCAGCTGTGGCTTCTGAACTGCTGCACTTTTATGTGGCCATTCCTTTGTTCAGGGAATCTAATAGCTGCACATTACAGGTGCTAAGAATCCAAGGAGAGGAGAGGAGGAGGGGGTGGGAAGAGAGTTGAGGATGTTAACTATCCTTTTCAAGAAATACACTGAATCTGGTCTTTCAGCTATGGAATGTTATTACCTAGGATAGGAAAGCTCTAATGTAAGATGCTGTTCTAAATATACTGTACTGTATATATTTCTTGGCTATTCATCACATTAAATCCAGCATTAATGTTCTGAGAAACGAGAGAAAGAGCAAAGAGAAAAAACAAAACATCAGCCTTAGCATTCTTGACAGGCATTTAATCTCTTCCTATAAAGCATTCTCATTCCACCAGACAGATGCAATAAATAAACTGAAGACAGATGGCCAGGAATGCCATCCTGTGCTACAGGCCAGACCTAAAACAGAATAGAAATATCCCTGCAGTGTGTGGGGAGAAGAGGAGGAGGAGGCAGAACTTGGCAAGTTAAGAAAATGATTGACTAGAGGCAAAACTGAAAAGGAATCTGGTCCCAATCTAGAAATTCAGAATTTAATAATTAAGGTAATGGCTGAAGTGTCAGATTAGGCCTGAAATAGTAAATATAACATCAACCTGATAGTAAAAACATTTACATCAAGCTAGACTTCTGCTGTTTTACCATGAATCCATGCTAGTACTTATAGCTAGGTTTTACATATTATTCATATTTTAATATGTAAATCTCATAACCATTTGGGTCTACAGAACATTTTAAGCTATACCCTGTTTTAAAACCACAATGGTTGGTTTGTTATGTACAACATAGCTAAACTACATAATGACTTAATACAACATGGGGACCCTGTTCTGTGTCTCTGTAGAGCTGTCAAAATAGGAATCACTAGTTCTCAGGCTAAAGAGGACTTTTTGGTAAACATACTGCATTTGCTCATGCTCAAAGAAACCTCTAACTATCGATTAATTCAGAAAAGTGGGAAGAATAAGCCATCAGTTTATATTCAGAGCACAGATATATAGAGGCTCTGAAAACTTTGTTCTACACAAAGCAACCACTGTTATTGCTTCTTTCTGATCTGCAATATTTTAACTTACCTGAGTCATGTCAAAGAACTTTCTCAGTAGTCGGGTACTGAGTAAATGGTTAAGACTATGGGAAGTTACTGTATGATTTACCACAAGCCCTAATGTGAAGTCTCCTGCTCTTAGCCTAAAATACCTCAAAGAGCTGCTGCAGATAAAGCAAGAGTAACAAGAAAATTATATACAACTTCTTAGAAAGAGGAATTAATAATATTCAATATATTTAAATATCAGATACTTGCCTGTCCCAATACTGACAGATATGTTTTCTGAAAAATGCCCAATTAGGTTTTACTTGAGGGCATAGGACAGTGGTGGCCAACCTATGGCATGCGTGCCAGAGGGGGCACTTGGAGCCCTCTCTGTGGGCACGCACGCCTCACTCTTTGGCTAAGTTTTCATAGGAAATAGCCATTTCTCAAGCCCCTTCCTAGCCAAATCAAGTCTCCAGAGTGAGCGCACTGTTTTCAGCTTTGAGTTATATCAAATCTGACACCAGAAACAGACTAACAGAAGACCTGAGTGCTGCATGTGTTGCTCTCAAACTTACAAAGTATACGCCAAGGTTAGACAAATTATCAGCAAGCATACAACAGCAAAAATCACATGTATTGTTCAAAAGCATGGCAAATGCAAACTTTTAACTTTCAGTAAAAAGTTGTATCATTGAAAGCTTTGTTATTGTGTTTTTCTTTTAAGACAAAAGATGTTAACGTATGAGGTTTTTTTTTTAAACTAAAAACTCAGTATTCAGATTAAATTGCTGTGTTGGCACTTTGCAATAAATAAGTGGATTTGGGGTTGCAGTTTGGGCACTCGGTTTCTAAAAGGTTTGCCATCACTGGCATAGGGATTTCAATTACCATTTCAGTTACAGTAATCCCAACTTACTCAAATATATGTAGTTGTTTTTAGTATATCAGGAAAATGAACTGGCTATTTTTCAGTGAACAAGTTATCGTTTTTTAGCTTTAAGCATGAAGCTTTTTTTCTTTCTGAAATGGTAAAGACCAGCAGCAGCTGCAAGACTAAACAATCTGGTTTACATTTTCAAAGATATATTAATGTATGCACTTAGGTGAGTAGTTTCCAGATATTATTATGGCAAGAATTGCATATATATTGTAACAGAAAACTAATGTGTTTCTTCTGGGTACTTAGTTTTCATAATTATTTGAAATAAGCTGGATTAATACTCAACAGCTTCAAGCTCTCTGGACTCTAATATAAATAAGAGGTGATTTAAAGGTAAATGTACAGTAAAGACAAACGTTTCTGGTTCTAACATCAATAGTTCCGGACTGAGACCATTTTCACGCAGAACATGAAGAAATCTGATATAAATTGTTTTAGAAAATAAACAACCCCTTTACAGTGCTATACCATTACATAGTTTACATTACTATTTGTTTTCCTTCTGTACAATCATGTCTGATTCTTGGTGACTGCCTGGACAAGTCCCTGCAGTTTTGTTGTCAAGGTTTTTCAGAATTGGTTTGCCATTTCCTGCTTTCTGGGAAAACAAAATGGTCCAAGGTCATCTAGCTGGTTTTGTGCCTAAGGTGGGACTAAAACTCATAGTTTCCCGGTTTCTAGCCTGATGTTTCTAGCCTTAACCACTACATCAACCTAGCTCTCACTTACATTACTATACAGATGTGTTAATAGAAACATATAATTATATACATTTGTATCTGATTATATGATAAAGACTAAGAAGTTAAAGAGTTTTATTTGTGCAAACCCATATTTGTCTACAGTGTTACCAAATGTATTATCTGATTTGCTCCTGTTCCTTAATTTTGGACTGCTAAGCAAGATCGCAGAAATATAATCATTCCACTGATCAACATAATCTAAGAGATTGTTTGGAATCTTTGCACTTATCTGTCATTTCCCCCAGTTAATGTTTAAAATGCTACCACCACCTATTCAATTTTTGCTACACTGATGCCATGACAACTCTCACATGACCTGCTGCAAACACACCACTGTTGTTAGAGCTTTGCTCAAGAAGGTTCCAGCTGATGACTCATACTTCTTGAAGGACTCCAGATTTAGATATATTTTAGGTTGTTTTAAGATGCATCGTGCCTACCAGCCAATTCTGCCATGTGGCAATAAATACCTTCAGCAGAAGTGGGACAAAGCTACTTATGAAGAGCATAAGAAAAAGGTAATCATAACTTTCTGATAAATAAAGCCCTATGCACAAAGACAAACTTGTTAGAAGGAAATACCTTTGTGGTCTACCAAGGATAGATCTGTTAGCCATCTCTGACCTTCCTATTTATAGGTATTCACTGTATGCTGTTCCTACTTCACATTTTAAATCAAATACAATTTCAGTACTCAGAATTTAGGCATAAAACCCCTTCCAACTTTTTTTTTACCCAAAGTAAAAATGTTATATTTCCCAAAGTTATGGGTACTTGTTATATTAGTTTTTTGGACATAGTTATTAATTTCCATGATGAAATAGCATTAAAGTGATTATCAATGGTATTTATTAATGGACTTTTTCTGCCATGATACCCTCCAAGAAATACAGCATTACATGTCCATAATGGGGGAAAATACATACCGTATGTCACATCACTATCCTTTTACAAATAGTCTAATGCAAAAAATCATCAGTGCTGAAAAGATACAGAATTTTACTATAGATTTTACATTAGTAGCATTATTACAATTAGTATAAACATTTCTAAAGTGCCAATGTAATTTGATGTTTAAAATTAACATAATAGGAAATGTATCCTTGAATTTCAATTCAAAGATGTCCTTGATTTTCCATCTTTCTTAAGATGAAAAATAATCCATTGATATTGATTTCCTTTATTTTTGAAGCTTACAAGTACTAGTAATCATACCATTGGAATAGGTGGCTTATAGAAAATTTAACATTTACGGAAGTACTGTACAGTCTTTTTTCCTGGCAAGTGAGCACATTTACAAATAAGCACTGGAGATCACTTATTTCAGGTGTCACATTGGGGACCACAGGCTTAGAGAAAATTCATAATCAATGATCTTCTGATCGTTGATCTTCTGATAAATGTGCTTTTTCATGACACTACACTGTAATTCATCTTGATTCTACAACATTTAACTATTTGTTTCTTAAGACTGATTACAGTTCTACTTTAGTATTATTCTGTTCTTATTTAGACCTTAAACCTTTTAAGGCAAATGGTAAATAGGCATCCTATAAATATAATGTTTTGGAAGAGCAAATGTAAAAACTTGCTTTATGTCCATAATGAGCTACAAGGTAGAAAATGGTTATAGAGGACACAAAGGAACTAAGAGGGATAAATACTGTAGGTGCTAGATGGGGGCATGTAATAAAGAGTGACCATTATAAATAGAAAAGACTGGGAAATAGAGTAGGCTAGAAATGCGATGATGATGATGATGATGATGATGATGATGATGATGATGATGATGATGATGGAGAAATTTCATGTATCTAGATGCAGCGAACACCTCAATTCAAACTCATTAAGGTTGCAATCCTAGGAGTAAATTAAGAGTTACTAAACATGTAAACATTGTTTGTGGTGGCACAGTGGTTAGAATGCAGTATTGAAGGCTAATTCTTCCAACTGCCAGCTGTTCGATTCTCACTAGCTCAAGGTTGATTCAGCCTTCCCCCTTCTGAGATTATAAAATGACGACCCAGATTGTTGGGGGCAACATGCTGACTCTGTAAACCACTTAGAGAGGGTTGTAAAGCATTGTGAAGTGGAATATAAGTCTAAGTGTTAATACTAGTGCTATAACGCAGGGCTTTTCAACCAGTGGTACGCGTACCACTGGTGGTATGTCAGCACCTGGCAGGTGATACATGTACAACGGGTTGAAAAGCACAGTAAAAAAAAGTGCAAAAAAAGTGTAAAACTGGATAAGGTGAAGCAGCAGCAGCACTGCATAGGCTTGTGGGAAAATCAGCTGGAGTTGCATGAACTGTTGCCTGGGTTCTGCTAAGAGCCCAGGATCAGCGTGCACAGCTCCAGCTGATCGGCGGTGGCCTCGGGGGTTGCAAGCAGCCGCATGCAGTCTTCGGGCAGAGATTCAGCTGGAGCTGCGTGAGGTGTTGCCTGGGTTCTGCTGTGAGCCCATGATCAGCATGCGCACCTACTGCTGATCGATGGTGGCCTTGAAGCTATGTGAGGTATTGCCTGCGTTCTTCTGAGAGCCCAGGATTGGCGTGCGCAGCTACAGCTGATTAGCAGCGGCCTCAGGGGTGGCAGGCAGCTGCACGCAGTCTTTGGGCAGAGATTCAGCTGGAGCTGAGTAAGGTGTTCCCTGGGTTCTGCTGAGAGCCCAGGATCAGTGCATGCAGCTACAACTGATCGGCACTTCAAGCGCATCTGGAAGAGGAAAAGAAGAGGGGGCAGAGAGAGAGGAGAGGCTATAAAAGGAGCAGGTTTTGGCAGGAGAGGAAGATAAAAAAAGAATGGGGGGAAAGAGAGAGGGATGGCAAAAGAGAGACGGAGACACGCAGCCTTGAGGAGAGCAGTCAGCTGGAGTTGCACCAAAGAGAAAAAGGGGGAGGAGAGAAGAGAGGATATAAAAGGGGAAAGAGAGGAGAGGATATAAAAGGGGGAGAAAAGATGATATAAAAGGGGGAGAGAAGAGAGGATAAAAAAGAAAGGGGAGAGGAGAGATATAAAAGATGGGGGGGAAGAAGAGAGGATATAAAGGGGGAGAGAAGAGAAGACATACCGTATTTTCTGGCGTATAAGACGACTGGGCGTATAAGACGACCCCCTACTTTTCCTGTTAAATTATAGGGTTTGGGCTATAAGACTACCCCACTGCATACAAAGTCTGCTAGGATCGGGTGGGTCAGCTCTCCCTCCCTCCCTGCCTGCCCAGCTCTCCCTGTCTCCAAGATGCAATTTTTTTAAAAAAAAAATCCCATTTATATCCCGCCCTTCTCCGAAGACTCAGGGCAGCTTACAATCTAAAGCACAAATCAATGTGCTTAGTAACGTACAAAGTACACTTCCGGCATACAGAGCCTGCCTGCGCTTCTTTAACCTCCACATGCTTCCGACTCTTGACAACTTCAGCGTTGTAAACCTTGCTGCTGTTAGTATCCTGGGTGACTCTTCTCCAAACCCCCTCTACCCCAACCCAGGTGAAAACGCTAACATGCTCCCAGTGTGTGCCTATCGCTCTCCAACCAACTGCCCCCCCCATCTGTATCTGGCTCCAGCGGGCTCCTCCACACGTCTCAGGGCCGCCCTCCAGCAGTCCCCGGCTCCGGTCCATCTGACACCAACGGAAAACAGCCGGCCCTTGCCTCCAGCGCGCAGGCTATAGCATGCAGTCCCAGCACAGGTCCGTCGGCAGGCAAGAGAACAGCTAGCATGTTTTGTAGTGCCCAGGCTCCCTGTATGGCAAGGCAGACTGGGCTGTCCTCCTGAGTGCCTGTGGGGTCCTCAGCAAAGCCCTGTGATGCAGGCGCGTGCAAACATCGTGAAGCAGCTGATAGTCGGGCTTGCTGATTACGAGCGACCTCCTCCCTTGTTTGTCGGAGCGCTGGGTCATGGAGTGAGCCGTGTGCAGTGGGGGAGTGAGTAGGTGAAGCAGGGCTTGTTTTTGGAACGAGACCCCCTGCATAGTGTCGGGCCCGCAGGGCTCGACAACAGACAGCAATTTTGTGATTCTCTCCCTCTTCCTCCCCCCCTATCAATGAGCTGCCGAGGTTGCCTGCGTGTGTGTATGTGTGGAGGGGTGTTGCCTCTGGTTTTTCCTGTAATATCGGACAATAAAACCACCCCTAACCCTAACACCCGGCGTATAAGACGACCCCCGACTTTTGAGAAGGTTTTCATGGGTTAAAAAGTTGTCTTATACGCCGGAAAATACGGTACAAGAAGGATGGGAGAGAAAGGATATAAAAGAAGGGGGAAAGAGAGGATATAAAGGGGGGAGAGAAGAGAGGATAGAAGGGGGAGAGGAGGAGATATAAAAGGAGGAGGGGTGAGAAATTTGTTAAATGTGTTTTGCCTCATTTTATCACTCCAGTTGTTAAATTAGCAAAACTGTTGTTAAGTGAAATTGGCTTCCCCACTGACTTTGCTTGTCAAAAGGTTACAAAAGGGGGTCACATGACCCTGGGATACTGTGACTTGTCTGAATGTAAATCACATGATCCTGGGGATGCTGCAATGGTCATAAGTGTGAAAAATGGTCATAAGTCACTTTTTTCAGTGACATTGTAACTTTGAACAGTCACTAAGCGAACTGTTGTAAGTCAAGGACTACCTGTACTTTATCACTTTTTTACTGTTTTTTTAGTCATCAAGTTTTTGACACCTTGCTAGGCGACTGGTGGTACTTGAATATTGCCATATCCTAAAAGTGATACAATCTGTGAAAAACTTGAAAAGCCCTGCTATAATGTAAAGAGCTGTGTTAGTTATATGTCACTATTCTGAAACATTTTTCTGTGGGAAAATTTTGCAGAAATAATGAATAAATGTATGAATAAATGAATATGTAATTTATCTGGGAGTAAAGTACAGAGAATTGTAAAAAGATACGTACAGGGTTAGTGTTACTGTATGCTATGTTATATTATATTACTATATTATGTTCAAAGTCTTTGCGATGTTTCAATGCAAGTAGTCCTCACTTAACAACTATAATTGGAACCAGAATTTCTGTCCCTAAGCAATCTGTTTTGTGACTTTATTGTTTAGCAATGGCAACTGCCATCATCAAACAAGGATTGCATGTTGTTAAGTAAGGACCTTCTTGTGACTTCCTGTCTGCCTCCAAAAAGCACAATCAATAGGAAAAAAAGCAGGGTTCTGGGTACTTGCAAGCAAGCGGTGGGTGGATAAATGGCTGCAGTGGTGCAGTGTGAGCGTGGACAGGTGGAGGCTGACTGCTGCCAGGTGTGGGAGACTGTGACTGCTGTGGCACAGCAGAAGCATGAATGGGAAGGGGGGCTATTATGTGGGTGTACCAATGGCTGCAGCAGCACCACATAAGTGCTGCTAGTTGAGGGGTGGTTGCTGATAGGCGAAGACGGGGATGGAGCTACAGGCAGATGCACATTATGGAGCCCCAGCATCTTGTACTACATAATCAGACTCCTCAAGAGAAAACGTGGAGCAGGAGCAACTTACAGGACTGAATTTCCATGCCTGCTTCCCCATTGACTTTGCTTGTGGAAAGCTGGCCATGTGATGATGGTGGGATGCTGCAACCCACTTGACACATACATGCCTGGGTCATTATTATCACATGACCACAGGGTGCTGGAATGGCCAGAACTTTAACGGTGAGTCCTAAATACCATTTGTTCAGTGCTATTGTAACTTTGGTCACTGAACAGGTGGTCATTAAGCGAGGAATATCTGTAATCCTGTCACCACTGTTAGAATTCTAACTGCAATAGAGAGAGAAAAAGCCGATAAATAATTGTTGACTAGTAAGAACCATAGTACTTCAGGTATAAAGTTTCAGAATTTAAACATCAAGCTAAAAGTAAGAACCTTATTGATTCATTCATTCCAAGTGAAAATTAAATACAAAAAAGGATTTTTTAAACCTGCTGTAGATCCTGAGAGCCAAGCCTGTGGTAGATACTTCTGCTCCTCCAACATATGGACATCTTCATTTGAAATTAAGAAAACTTAAGGTACGTTGCGATTTATACTTTGCTGTAGCAATAACAGAGACTAGAGGGTTTAAAAAATCATGAGGAACACTATTATAACAAAAACATTTATGGATTACAATCAAAATATCTTTTTATTCTGTGTCTTTTTTTAATTTTTGTATTTAGATGTCAGCCTTGCAAGATCTCAGTCAGACAAGAAACACATCCAGGAGTACTAGCTGTATCTTCAATGCAAGGTTACATTAATACAATCTTGCAAGATTGAAAGTTCTTCCATCTCTCACTTTTATTCTCCTGAAAACTAGAAAGGTCCCTATGCAGACACTTTTGTAACTTTTGTCCAAAATTATTGGTAGTAAATGCAAAGAAAATTAAAAAAAAATGCTTTCTTGGCACAATCTAAAACTGATCTGTGGAATTTAGTTCCATAAAATGTGGTCACTTGGCCACTGGTTATAAAGCTTTAAAATATAATAGCAGCAGAACAGCAAGTTATTACTATAAAAAGCTTTACTCTCCCAAAGCTTATTGTTGGCCACATTCTTGAGAATTTTCTGTGTTACCAAAGCCCAATATAAAGTGGTTTTTTTTCCAGAAAGAACAACCCCCTGTATTTATGTGCTATAGGTAGCATTAATGGGGAAGGGGACAGAAAAATATTAATTGGAAATAAGAACATGATCTATTAAAAATATTCTTTTTTAATGCCTAAAGCTTGATAAGGACCGTTTGTCTACAATAGAACGAGATAACCATTTGTTATTAAAGAAGATATCTTACATCATGAAGACTGAAGGAAGAGTAGATAATAAAAATGAATATAAAAGCAAAAGGTAATGTTTGGAGTAAAAATGATGAACAATTATCTAGTTGCAATACCTGTATATTATTCTACCTAAGCCAGGGGTAGGCAACCTCGGCTCTTTTATGACTCATGGACTTCAACTTCCAGAATTCCTGAGCCAGCTGGCTCAGGAATTCTGGGAGTTGAAGTCCATGAGTCATAAAAGAGCCGAGGTTGCCTACCCCTGACCTAAGCCCTTCTCCCTTCCGGCTCTGTCCTCCCCGTGGTCCATGGTTACAGGAAATGTATACTTTCTGAAAAATGTTATACAGCTTACAAAGTTAAGAGATAAAACAGCAATCAGCTCTAAAAGAAACATCTTACATTTTCCCAGATTTGACTTCTAATTTCTGCTGCAGCAATTGTTATAACAGTGTAAAAAATGTGTTAGTGGTTATATCATTTACTTGAGATGTAGAGGACTATTGGTTTGAAGCCCAGCAGTACCTTTAAAAAAACAATATTTTATTTGCCTGAGCTACAACTTGCATCATTTCATCATTTTTGTTGAAGAAGGGTTTCATCCCAGCTTCCAAGTAGCTTAAATGAATAAGCATTGCAGATGTTAGGAAACTGCCAGCCTGGCTGGTAGGAGAGGTCAAGCAAGGAATTTGCCTTGAGTCCTTGTGCAGCTACAAGAGGCATAAGCCTGCTCTCCTCCCCACCTCCCCTAGATCCATGAAACCTTATCTGCTTGTTCCTGAGGAAGGCAAAGAATCTGGGGAGATTCTTGTAATATATGTAGAAGTCAATAAAGTTGCTGACTTAAGCTTTTCACAAGTGGTTGCTTCTGCTTCACAGCAGAGGACTTATTACTCCACTTATTTGGTGCCAGGGGAAAAAAAAGAGAAAGCTTCAGCATTTCACTGGTGCACCTGTGGATTAATAAAAAAGCCCAGGAAAAAGAAAGGATAGTTCAGGGAAAAAAGCCTAAGTTTTAAACTGGTAACTTTCTGAGTACTGTATTATAACCCCTATGCTATTGAAATACTACTGCTAGTGTAACAGTACTATACTTATAGATTAGGAATATTAGCGAGCTAAACCAGGGAAAAAATCAAGAAAGACATTCTAATCTTAAAGCTGATTGCTATGTACTGTATAGGAGCACAATGGCTCAGTGGTTAAAGCTGCTGAGCTTGTCAGCTAGAACAGCCCAGGTTTGAGACCTGAGTGCTGTATGGCAGGATGAGCTCCTGTTACTTGCCCCAGCTCCTGCCCACTTAGCATTTCAAAAGCATGCAAATGCGAGTAGGTATCACTTCAGTGGGAAGATAACAGCACTCCTTGTGCCTCAGCACATAGTCATGCTGGCCATATGGCCATAAGAAGGCCACGAAACAGAGATGAGCACCACTCCTACAGTCAGATATGACCGGACATGGGAAATCTTTACCTTTATGTACTGTATGCATGTATACGCATTTTAATCTTGTAACTCTGCACACTTCATTAATTTTTTGAAAAAGTATATATAAGTAATAAAAATAAGAACTATTTAGGTGATAATTACCAGCCTAATTAAGGGGATACTTTCATGCTATATACTTAACTAGATCGGTTAAAATTCATTATATTAAAAACTGGGAAGGTTCCTGATGAGTAGTTCAGTTCAATAGCCCAAGAAAAAGCTTTAATTTTTTTTTTGGGGGGGGGGGTGGTGGTTTTTCAGCTCTTGCCAATTTGCAGTATTTTAGATGCTTTACATTAGAACTTCAATTAGTTATAATGGAAGATAAGAAGTAGCGTGAGCTACAGCAATATAACAGTAATAGAAGACAGCCATGATTTCAGTTTAAGTTCTTGACAATTAAGTGAAGGTGCTTAGTACAGAGCAGTAAGAAGAAATGATATTTATTTAGCATTTTGAAGATAGGACAGAATGCCTTTCACTTTTAATGCTTGAATGATTAATTTATTGCCCAGAGCTCCCCTCCCACTTTTAGTTTAAACAGAGAAAAACAAGAGCAAGAATTTTTCAGAATAAACCAAGAAAATTGTGCCATTCTGGAAAGAATTGCAAAGTGTAAATCTTGCTACAGTATGCAGAAATGGAGTGAAGATTGGCGAAAAAATAAAAACTACATAAGCAGTATTACAAGATATCCTCAAAGCTTGTGCGAGTTGCACGTTAAAAAGGTAATTACTGCTGTTAATTATATACATACTGCACAGTTCTGTTGGTCTGTATCTCTAAGTCTTCTGTTGCTAAGCTGTACCTCTTGCAGTATTTAGGGCAGGAAAACTTGTGCTAATGAAATATATATATATATTTACTTACTTACTTACTTATTTTTCAGTATCTGCCATTAACAAATTGAATAACATTTGCTAAATCCATGCTTAGTTCAGGTAGTTAGTGGACTGTAATGGCAACTCACTTTGTTTATAAGAGATGGATTTAGAAAGTTTTATGAAACATATATTAAAGTATGAATAAGTGGGATATAGAAAGCTGCTAAATGAAATGAATTTAGTCTATATAATTACTATTAAATATCAGTGCAATGGTATCGTGAAAAATTCAATTAAGAGAATTCAATGTACAAAGCATATAACCAGGGATTACACTGGAATGGATTTCATGGGGAAGCCCTTAATCTCTGAATGACGGGATTTTTGGAGCTGGAGGAAGAAACGGATCTTCTCTGTGCTGTGGGATCTAAGAAGTACTCAGATTAATTTTTCCTGCCTGCAGCATTGATAGACCAATTGTGAATATGTATATTTCAACTACCTCTCCTTTTATTTTAATAATAATAAAAATGGAAGTTACCTATCAGATGCTTAGTTTCATATATACACACAGACACATACATATAATACATAGGCACAAATTTGTCTCATTTGTAGATTTCTTATTTTTTAAGTTTGGATCTTCTTTCAAAGATCAAGGCAACATGCATGTTCTTCTTGAATTTGCCCTTTCAGGCTAGAGTCAGGCCTTTCTGTGCCCTCCTTTGCCCTTCAACTGCCAAACGGTTTTTCTATCTGCTTGGTCTTAGGATTTTAGGCTGCACTGTTCTGTACCAGCCTACTACCAGCCCTGCAGAAAGGGCAGGGACAACCCCTTTACAAACGGCAAGAGGCTGGAACTAAGCCTGCCAAATTTATTAACATAAAACAGAGCAAAACAAGACACGAACCATGAAACAGGAGCTATTCAAACGGTTGCCTTCAGCAAACCAGCCCTCCCACGCATTCCCCTTTTAAACAGTTCAGGGCGTGGCTTCTCTCTCCCTCCTTCCGAGGTGCCCCATTGTCTTCCTCTGTTTACTCCTGATTGACTGCCTCCTGCGTTGGGCGTCCTTGAACAGGGCCAGCTGTGGGTCATCTTCATCCACGCTGTCAGGCTCACACAGCTGGGTCTGTGTCGTAACCAGATGGGAGGGGCCTGGCTGAGGGCTCTCATCAGCAAGCTCTCCAACACCCTCAGCAACCTCTCCAACACCCCCCCTCCTCCTCCTCTGAATCGTCCGACCCAACTGCCGAACCCACAGGCTGACCCTGAATCACAACATGCACATCTTTTCTGTCTTCTCCTTTCTACAATCTGTAAAGGATAATTTTATGTTTTCTAACTCACTAAATGCTGGCAGAGTAGAAACTTTGTGTGGAATGAAATGAAAATGAGGCAGACATTCCTGCTAGAGAAGAGAATGGGGTGGGTGCTTTCTAAAGCATGAGAAAGAACACCATAGGAGAAAAGAAGTAAAGTACCAAATGAGAAAAAAGGGAAGGCATTTTGGTTACATGGGACCAATGAACAAACAATCCTTTCAGTATTGGCCATATTTTGTACAGTATGCATATGAAAATAACTGTTACTTCACAATATTATTTTTGGTAATTCATAGGTAATTATTGATCCTTTTGAGCCTCTCATTAAGGAAACATTTCAAATCAGTTCAAACTGATAGGCATGGTGTCAAGGTCTGGAATGAATCCACTAACTGGTCATGTAAAGCTCCGTACATAGACACCTGCACATGCATACGTTTTAGTGTGCTTAAGAGTATAGGACCCCAGTTTTCAAATAGAAAAATCAATTAATATTTTTAATAAAATATTGCCTTTTTTTCTTTCTGTCCAAAATAACATACCACTAGCACTGAAATTATGCAATCCACTTGCTTTTCCCATCCTTCTAAGGTCAGATTTTATGTACCCAAGTAATACCTAAAATCCTGGTCTGCTTTAACGATCAACAGAAGCAATTCTTAGATGTTGGAAACATGGAAAGGCATTTTCCTTCAAAAGGATTTTAAGTCTTTTATCTTCATGCAACAAATAGCTTGAAGGAATAAATTTGAAGTTGCAATGCTTTCTCTGCTTCACATTAATCCAAAATCTCAAAACATTTCTAAAGCACACATTCCATGAGTCAAGGGACTGAAACTTTTGCAAGAAAGGAGAGATAATAATGTAAGTAATTCCCATACCTGAGAATACCAATACATTCAGTTGAATTGTAATTCAATTAAAATAAATTAAAGAGCATTGGGACAAGGTCTCAACAAGTCTGAGCAACCAGAAAAGGACCAATATTGTCAAATCTTGCAACTGTTATAGTTGTTGTGATTCAGGGTCAGCCTGTGGGTTCGGCAGTTGGGTCGGACGACTCAGAGGAGGAGGAGGGGGTGTTGAAGAGCTTGCTGACAGGATTGAACAGCTTGATGAGAGCCCCCAGCCAGGCCCCTCTCATCTGGTCACGACGCAGACCCAGCTGTGTGAGCCTGACAGCGTGGATGAAGATGACCCACAGTTGGCCCTGTTCAAGGATGCCCAACGCAGGAGGCAGTCAATCAGGAGTAAACAGAGGAAGGCAATGGGGCTCCTCGGAAGGAGGCAGAGAGAAGCCACGCCCTGAACTGTATTTAAGGGGGAATGTGTGGGAGGGCTGGTTTGCTGAAGGCAACCGCTTGAAAAGCTCCTGTTTCTTGGTTCGTGTCTTGTTCTATTTGTTTTTGTAGCAATAAATTTGGCAGGCGTAATTCCAGCCTCTTGCCTTCTTGTAAAAGGGGTTGTCCCTGTCTTTTCTGCAGGGCCGGTAGCAGGCTGGTACAGAACAGTTTGCCTTCAGCCTCCCACCCCTTACTAATATTATGGAGCAGCTACGTGCTGAGAATGCCCAGCTCACCCAGCAACTCACTTTGCTGGCAGCTCAGGTGGCTCAACTGCAAGCTCAGGTCCATGCTGCACCCCCACCATCACCCCCACCCAGGAGAAAATGCCAAGTTGCAATGCCGGATAAATTTACTGGCAATCCAGAACTGTTTCCTGCTTTCCTGGGACAATGCCAGCTCTTTATCAGCGTGAGAGCAGCTGATTTCGCCACTGACCGGGATAAGGTGGGGTTTGTGTTAAGCCTTCTTTCGGGTGATGCAGCTCGTTGGGGCACGCCTCTGCTGGCTCAACCTAGTCCATTGTTGGACAACTTTGTGGGGTTTTGTGATCATATGCATCTGATGTATGAGGACCCTATAAAGATGCAGACTGCTACTCGATTCCTGAAAGCTCTGAGGCAGGGTCAACGCCCCCTACAGGGCTATATCAGCGATTTTCGGCTGCTTAGCCAGGATTCCGCCTGGAATGAGGCTGCGCTCGTGGATGCCTTCCAGGATGGATTGTCGGAGGAGATGTTGGATGAGCTGGCCCGTGTGGATATTCCCTCAGACCTGAATGGGCTGATCCATGTCTGCCTGCAGATCGATGCTCGGTTGCAGCAGCGAACGAGTCGCCGTGCCACCCCACAGACCCTGTTGTGCATGAGCCCCCAGTTCAAAGGGAGGAGCCAATGGAGCTGGGTGCCGCCAGGTCTCGTCTATCGGTGACTGAAATGAACAGACGACGATCGGAGGGGTTGTGTTTTTACTGCGGGGACCCTGGACATTTGGCTGCTTTTTGCCCAAAGAAGCGACAGCGGGCATCAGTGACCAAGTCTGCCCCGAGAAAGTCCCCTACTCTTCTCTTGGGAAACGCCCCGAGCCCGATCTAGACGGTGTGATAGATCGGGCGTCCCACAACAACACTGAGCGACGTCTTTTCGATGCTGCCTGTAGACCTCCACGGCATCTGATATTGGAGGCACGTCTGATCCTTCCTGGCAAGCCAGAGGGGATTCCAGTCCATGCCTTAATTGACTCTGGGGCCACTACAAATTTTATGGACTCAGCATTTGTGGCCAAATGGGCTGTTCCCCAATGCCCGGTGGATCCGCCCATGTTAGTGGAGACTATCGATGGTCGAGTGCTCCTGTCTGGGCCAATTACGGCCGCCATGCAACCATTATGTATGGCCATCAGTTCCCATGTGGAGGCCATCCAGTTCTATATCACCTCAGATCTGCATTTCCCCGTGGTCTTGGGACTGGCGTGGCTCCGGGCGCATGACCCACAGATCTATTGATCACAGAACTTGATCACCTTCCCAAGCTTGCAGTGCGTGGACCACTCCCGCCATATCTGTGCCGGCCAGGTGGAGGGTTCCCCAGGGGTTTCCTTGCCTCCTGAACTGTCCGACTTTGCTGATGTGTTCAGCGAGGCAGAGGCGGATCAATTACCCCCGCACAGGCTCTATGACTGCCCCATTGATTTAGTCCCTGATGCGCCTCTCCCAGTGGGGCGTTTGTACTCCATGTCGGACCCCGAGTTGGCTGCATTGCGGGACTTTCTGGAGAAGAATTTGGCTCGCGGTTTCATCCGGCCCTCGTCCTCGCCAGTGTCTGCACCCGTGCTCTTCGTCAAAAAGAAGTCGGGCGAATTGCGGCTTTGCTGCGATTAAAGGAAACTCAACGCCATCACGGTGCGCAATCGTTACCCACTGCCCCTCATCCCCGAGCTCTTGGACTGACTCTGGGAGGCTAAGATCTTCACGAAACTGGACCTGCGTGGAGCTTACAACCTCGTCAGGGTTCGGCCAGGTGATGAGTGGAAGACGGCGTTTGGTACTCGCTATGGACATTTTGAGTACACGGTGATGCCGTTTGGCCTGACCAACGCCCCCGCTGCGTTTCAGCATTTCATGAACGGGATTTGTTGGATCAGTTTGTCGTGATCTACTTGGATGACATCCTGATCTACTCCCCATCGCGTGAGGTGCACCATCAGCATCTCCATCAGGTCCTGCAGCGACTCCGAGAACATCGGCTGTTTGCCAAGTTGGAGAAGTGCCAGTTCTACCGGGTGACCATCGATTTCCTGGGTCACCGCATTTCTCCTGAGGGCATCGCCATGGAGCCGAGTAAGGTTGAGTCTTTGCAGAGTTGGCAACCCCCGCGTCGCGTGAAGGATGTTCAGCGACTTCTTGGGTTCGCCAACTATTACCGAACTTTCATCCCTGGGTTTGCTGCCTTGACAGCCCCCCTCACCCAGCTCCTGCAGAAGAAAACTCGGTTCCAGTGGAACGCTCCAGAACAACGGGCTTTCCAGACTTTGAAGGAAGCCTTCATGAAGGAGCCCATCTTGAAGCATCCTGACCCGCAACGGCCATTTGTCGTGGAGGCGGACGCCTCCGACATTGCCATTGGGGCGGTGTTACTCCAGGCAACGACGCCCAGCGGTACCCTCTTCCCTTGCGCGTACCATTCAAGAAAACTGAACCCTTCGGAGCGCAATTATACAATCTGGGAGAAGGAGCTGCTGGCCATCAAAGTGGCATTCGAGGCCTGGAGGCATCATCTGGAGGGAGCGCGGCATCAAATCGAGGTCCAGATGGACCATAAGAATTTGGAAAGCCTGCAGACCGCTCGGAATTTGAACCAACGCCAGATCCGGTGGTCTCTTTTCTTTGTGAGGTTCAACTTCCGAGTTCGGTACATACCTAGCAGGCACAATCAAAGAGCGGATGCTCTGTCCAGGAAGCCCGAATATTCCTGAGTGGAAGACAAACTTCTGCCCAGGACAGTGATCCCCGTCGAGTCTTTTGCTGAGGTGCGGGAGCCGGTTGATATACGGGCTCGGATCCGGGAGGCACAGCAGCAGGAGGTGTGGGTGGCTCAGCGGAAGGAGGAGGTGGGGCCAGATTCTCCTTGGACGGTCACGGATGGACTCTTGTATTATCGTGACCGGCTCTACGTTCCGGGAGGGCCACTCAGGGGACTCATCCTCAGCCAGTGTCACGATAACCGGCGGGGCATTTTGGCCTGTTCAAGACCCTGAAACTGGTCTCCTGTACCTTCTGGTGGCCCCGAGTCCGACACGATGTCCAGTCCTATGTCACTTCCTGCATCCCATGCAGGCAGGCCAAGTCAGCGACAGGGGCCCCGCCTGGATTACTGCAGCCCTTGCCGACACCCAAAAGACCCTGGGGGGCTGTGTCCATGGACTTTCTGATGGATTTACCCCCATCCTCTGGTTTTACGACAGTGTATGTGGTGGTGGACATGCTGACCAAGATGGCGCACTTCATCCCCTGTTGCGGCTTACCGTCAGCCCGCGCCACTAGTCGTATGTTCATTCAGCAGGTGTTTCAGCTGCACGGCCTCCCTGATAGAGTCGTCTCTGATAGGGGGGCCCAGTTTACAGCCTGCTTCTGGCAGGAGTTGATGCATGCGTTGGATATCAAGATTTGCCTCTCGTCCGTGCATCCTCCTCAAACTGACGGGGGAACCGAGAAGGTCATCGGTATCCTGGAACAATATCTGCGCTGCTACGTTAATCTGCAGCAAAACAATTGGGTGGACTATCTGGCCATAGCTGAGTTTGCATTTAACAATTCGCAGCACACCTCCACACAGATGACACCGTTCTTGGCCAATGTGGGATATCACCCCCGGTTTTTCCCCCTTTCTCCCGTGGACTCACCGGAGCCGGCAGCGAACGACTTCATGGCAGAGTTACAGGCGATCCATCGATTGGTGCGACGTCAGTTAGAGAAGGCCAAGGCCGATTACAAAAGGTTTGCTGATCGGTCAAGACAGGATACGCCTCCACTATCGGTGGGAGATCGGGTCTGGTTGTCTACCAGGAACCTACCGTCAACACGGCCAGTGAGAAAGTTAGATCACCGATATTTAGGACCGTTCCCAGTCGAGGCTGTCATCAATCCAGTCGCCTATCGCTTAACTCTGCCACGTTCCCTGCACGTGCACCCAGTCTTTCATCGGTCTCTGTTGGTCCCCGAGCAACCGGCCTGTCCACTCCGCCGAGCGGAACCTCCCCCATCAGGACCTCGTGATGGAGGCAGCACCCCCGAGTACGAGGTCGCCAGCATCAGGGATTCCCATTGGCTGAAAGGTTGTTTCCAGTACCTGATTGAATGGAAAGGTTACGGACCAGAGGACTTCACCTGGGAAGATGCGACCGCCGTTCATGCC
This sequence comes from Vipera berus, assembly GCF_964194415.1. Lineage (NCBI taxonomy): Eukaryota > Metazoa > Chordata > Lepidosauria > Squamata > Viperidae > Vipera > Vipera berus. The sequence continues at coordinate 91,974,088 of NC_138206.1, read as the reverse complement.
CCTGCGTTGGTGACCGCTTTTCATGAACAATTTCCATCCCGACCGCATCCGGATCGGCAGACCCGGGGGAAGGGCCCTGCGGTGCGGGATAGTGTTGTGATTCAGGGTCAGCCTGTGGGTTCGGCAGTTGGGTCAAACGACTCAGAGGAGGAGGAGGAAGGGGGTGTTGAAGAGCTTGCTGAGGGGATTGGACAGCTTGATGAGAGCCCCCAGCCAGGCCCCTCTCATCTGGTCACGACGCAGACCCAGCTGTGTGAGCCTGACAGCGTGGATGAAGATGACCCACAGCTGGCCCTGTTCAAGGACGCCCGACGCAGGAGGCAGTCAATCAGGAGTAAACAGAGGAAGGCAATGGGGCTCCTCGGAAGGAGGCAGAGAGAAGCCACGCCCTGAACTGTATTTAAGGGGGTATGCGTGGGAGGGCTGGTTTGCTGAAGGCAACCGCTTGAAAAGCTTCTGTTTCTTGGTTCGTGTCTTGTTCTATTTGTTTTTGTAGCAATAAATTTGGCAGGCGTAATTCCAGCCTCTTGCCTTCTTGTAAAAGGGGTTGTCCCTGCCTTTTCTGCAGGGCCGGTAGCAGGCTGGTACAGAACAATAGTAATAGAATTTGTTATAGTAATAAATTTGTATTAAAATATTAAAGTTAACTGAGATAAAATATCTGAGTACTTAACTTGCAAAATTTGCAAAGATAGTTGAAAATCCATCTTTCTGTCTTAAGAAAATGAAGCTACATTTAACTACAATCGTTTATCATTTATCATCACACAGGGACAACATAAGAAAACGTATAAAAAAAGACTGAAAGATAACAAATTGAAAGTTGAACATCTGACAGATAAGCAAGAACAAGAAGTAGAAGTAATTCACCAAGACAAAGAACTGAGTGAAGATCGTCAAGGAGAAAATCCAATAGAAAAGGCTTAATTTCAATTCTTACATTCACAGTTCAGACAATGGACATTACATGCTTGAGTTCTTGATGTAATTACTGGGAAATTAGTATAGTTATAAATATTAGATATGTCTCATAGGTGAATAATGTTCACACCAGGTATTAAGTATGAACTTATTAGCAAGCTAATTAGGCTGGCCATCCTAAGCCTCTTTGAAAACTAAATTTCATTTACATTAATGATTATTAACTTACAAGAGCACTACTTAAGGCTGAATATTATGTATGTCATAGCCAGAACCTTCTTTTCTAAAACAAATGTCACAGTGTTAATGAAAACTAGAACAGGATGGATGGGATGGATGCATGGATGGACAGTTATTTAAGGCTGTGGTTAAAGTGCGTTAATAACAGAAATCTCTTGTGTAAATTGTACTCTTGGTATTCTATTAATTAAGCAATAGCTCATTAATAAAACAATTTTGATGCTCTGTAATATTTTTTCAGATTTTCTAGTGGCTTTTCTTTAAAAATATTCTGAATTATACTGTCAGAGCTATGGGATTCAGAAATGTGCCATTTTCTGTGCAACTGGCAATGCAATCCAATGCTTTACTTGTGTGAAATATGATTTTTTTAAAAACCTAAACTCGTGATAACTTCACAGGTATAGTACATCTATGTAGTTTTCTTGATAACAGTATAGAATTTTAACTTATAGCCCTGGAATTTTCAGAGGGTTTCTTATTTAAATATTAACTTCACCTTTTCAATATTGCCACCGCCATCTAGCTGGGCTCAGACGATTAAATACATATTGTATGCAATTAAACATACTGTATGTTTGTATGTTTATAGCATACTTTTTTGTTTTTTTCTGGTTAAATAAAATGAATGCAGATTTAATTACAAAGCAGAGTGTGTTTCAACTCTACAAATAATTCTGAATCTACCCCACAGAATAGTAATAAAACCATCATGTTATGATAATTTAAGAACTTCTAGGTTTTTAGGGCCTGCATCACTAATTGGCATTAAAACCTGGATTCTTTTACTACATTCAAGTAGGTGTCAACAAATATACATCAATGTACTGGTCATGTTCCTCTAAATACATTTCAGGAGTTTTAGAACTTTCCTTGTCTGATTTGTGCAACATGCATAGTGCATTTACATTAATACAATTGCAATAGTGTTTATTTATAAGTGCACATTGTAGACATTAGGCAAAATGAAATCTCATTACTTTTATACTTAAACGTATTTGATCATTGCCTAGGACAGGGGTCGGCAACCTGAAAAAGCAAAAGAGCCACTGGGAACCGGTTCCATCACACATAAAAAAAAGTGGGAGTCGCGTGCGTGCGTCCATGCATGCGCATGCACAAAAAATGTTTTGCGCATGCGCAAAATGTTTTGTTTCTTGCGCGTGCGCAGACGCACGCGCGCGGTTGCCACTTTTTTTATGTGTGATGGAACCGGTTGCGCGGCGGCGACAGCCCGTTTGCAGAGCTGACATTAATCTGGCACCCAGTCAAACGGTCACCTCCTTATTGTGATGCCATCTTTCAACCACCCGCATAAAATTTTCTGGCAAAGCTTCCGTAGTCTTAGAAATACAGGGAGAAAGAAAAGCAACACAGAGCGTGAGCCTTTTGGGTTTTTTTTACGAGAAAAGACCCTGTTGTTAAAGTGCTCTTTTCCCCACAACATAAAAGCCCAAACCTTACAAACTGGCAGCCCTCCTCCATTGCATCAGCTCTCCACACAGCCTAGTATTGTGCTGATTTAATTTAAAAAGTCCAGGAGAGTTCCGAGGAACTTGCTCCCCAACTTCGACGTTTTCCCATTTCGACAAAATGGCAGAACCCCACCCCTCTTCTTGGTGCCATTCGATGCTTTAATAACTACGAGAAAGGCAGAAATTTAGCACGATCAACCCTCAGGCAGTGCTGGCTGCCCCAGTATTTCTGCCTCCCACGCAGCAGAAAGAGCACAAGGGGCGAGACTGGGTGGAGGGGGGTGGCAGAGATACAACAAACCCTTGAAAGAAGCCCAATTCCCTTTTCCTTACCCGCCGCGATCGCGGCCTCGGTCACCGAAGCCTCGCATTCTCCCAAGCAGAAAAAGGGGACCTCTGTGCACGACTACGTGAAGGGTAGCGCTGAGAGGCCCAACCACGCCTACTCTGAACTTTCCTGCTGCTTTGTGGCTATAAAAAGAACTCCCAGCACTTAATTTTCCCAGCTAAACAGCCGACGGGTTTGGTTTTTCTGGAGCCTCTGAGAGCCGAGTCGCGTCAGGAACTGCTTGGCGCTCGTTAAAAAGCAAACCAGCCTTTCTTCTCTGGCCTCTTAAACGCAATGAAATACGGAAGTGCAAGTCCATAGCATTTCCGTTGCCGTCGCTTAGTTCAGTGCCACATTTTGAGTGGAAAAATTGCCCAGTTTCCTTAGAAACTGGCAAGTTATGTGTGCTCTGCAATATGTAGTTTAGTAACGGGCCACGGCAACTTTCCATTCGGAGAGGTCCACGCGCAGCTCCACCCGTTCGGAGAGGTGCGCGTGCACCTCCACCCGAACAGGCGGCGGCGCCACCCGTTTACAGAAATGCTGCCGCGGCCCGTTTGCAGAGCTACTGCCTTTGGAGGAAGGCGGCAGCTCTGCAAACGGGCCGCAGCAGCTTTCCCAACAAGCGGTGCCACTGCCCGTTCGGGCGGAGGTGCACACGCACCTATCCAAAGGTTTGGAGAGGTGCGCACGCACCTCTGCCCGTTCGGAGGTGCGCGCACACCTCTCGGAACGGGCAGTGGCACCGTCCGTTGGCTGCCGCCTTCCTCTGAAGGTGGCAGCCCTGCAAACAGGCCGCAGCAGCTTTCCCAACGAGCGGCGCCACTACCCGTTTGGGCGGAGGTGCGCGCGCCCGTTCGAAGAGGTGCGCGTGCACCACTGCCCGTTGGGGAAGGCGTTTAATTACTAAACTAGACAGGTTGCATCCAGACAGAGTGGCATCAGAAGCCTCTAGACCAAAACCCCTGAGGGGACTGCAAATGGGCGATTGGGTTTGGGCCAGAAACTATGGGCCAGGGAATTTATGGGTTCCTGGTCAAGTAACCAAGGCATCCATACCCCTATCTTATGAAGTGGGGTTGGAGGGAGGGCAACTGGTCAGAAGACACATCGACCAACTCAGGAAGAGGTTTCCAGAACTGTCACTAAGTGAGGACTGTGGCATAAGTCCCTCCCGTGGTCCTAAAACTGGTACCCAAGCCAGCCCACACCAGAACCACCAGGGTTTTCCCTTCTCAGTAGAAGTTGATTCCGAGGAAGAACCAGGAAGCTCGGAAGTGCAACATGGAACCCCTGACCAGGCAAGCCAGCCGAATCTCAGCAACCGCTGTGTCTACTCTGCAGAACAGACTGACTCTGGGGTGGGCCAACCTGGTGAGGCCAGCCAGAGTGTTTCAATCCCCCTGGACAATGGAGCACAAGGGGACATGGGACTACCCAGCCCACTGGGTAAGCTGGTAGACCACAAAGCAAGGGGAACTCCAAGGCGTTCCTCCAGGCCACACAAACCTCCGGCATATCTCACAGACTAAATTGTAAAATAAAATGATGTATAGTGTTGTGACAATTGTACCACTACCTACAGAAATTGGGGCATTTTGAAACTGCCTGTACTGTTTGTAAGCATGTTCATTGAGTCATTGTTTAATCTCATTGTAGTTCTTACTGCAATGGCAAGCCGTTTAGCCGTTGTTTAATCTTATTGTAGTCCGTACTACAATGGCACGTCTGTAAAGGTCGCTTAATGTCATTCTAGCCACCTTGAATTTATAAGCATTATTATTTATTATTTTGTTATTTTGTTATTATGGTTGTTGGGAGTGATTCATAAGTCTTGACTGTCGTCAAGCTTATTAAGGGGATTATAGCCTGATCTTAGGAGCGAGGGGTGTTATGTATAGGGCTTGTGGTACTACACCACGTGCGTTGCTGGAGAGACAGACAGGCCGTCTCCGGTCCTGTAATTGGTCAGCCCCAGGCGGCAAGTGCGGGTTCAATCCTATTGGCTGCTACCTTAGGGCTAGGCTATATATTGTGGGTGGGTGCGGCCCAAGCTAAAGTACAGTTCCAGCAAGAATAAAAGAATGAGTTTCCCTGTACTCAGCCTTGTGTCTTCATTCCTGCTCACCAGAGCCCACGACTTAACAGATATTTTACTTTCCAAACTGCTACTTTCTGTGTAGGAGTAGGTGGTTGCTTGTTTACAGTCATAGATTTATCTTTAGATAAAAATTAGAACGGTGTACTTGAAATCAATTTAACATGTACTAATATCATAAAAAGCAAACTTCATAAACTACCAGATTTCATTTTTGTCTGTGCCAAAATGTGTCTTACAACATTTTTAAAGCTACAAAAAACACAATCAGATCATAGTTTTAAAATATATAAAACCAATACAATTAAATTAACAAAATCCAAGATTTTTTAAAAATCTATATTCAGCATAACCACTGCACAATTTACTTCTATATCCCCACGACCAGTGGCACAGCCAAGTTTTTAAACCCTTAAAGCAGAGGGTTTAACGACCTTTCAGCCAACCTTTCTCAGTTGGTGGACCGGAAGGAAAGGGAAGCATTTTACACGCACATGCGCACAAACGGGACCGCGAGCATGCATGCAATGCAAATGTGGTGGGGCTAGTGGCTATGTGACACTCACTAGCCCTGCCCCATTTTCACGCTGCAAAGCTCCATTTTCACCCCATGGAGCCCCATTTTTGCGCGACAGAGCCTGACAGAGCCCCATTTTTGCCCCGTGGAGCCCCGTTTAGGCTGCATGGAGCCCTGTTTAGGCCGTGCAGTGCTCTGTTTAGGTCACACAGCCACAGCTCTAGTGCGAGTGGGGATGAATGCAGGCACATGTGTGCACTGGCCAGCCTGTCCCGTGGCCCGATGACCGGGAGGCCATGGCCCACTAGTGGGCCTCGGCCCGCAGGTTGGGGACTCCTGTCTTAAAGAAGGCAGGTAGAGTCTGGGCCAATCGAACTTCTGGAGGTATGGTATTCTACAAAGAGAACTAACCATTATAGGGAAGCAATAGATAACTCCCCCAGCTCCAAATCACATTGCCACTGCTCTGACAAAAAAATCAGGCATGGCATTAAATCACTAACGCCTGTTGGATCCTGGAAGAACTGGAACAGCCCATGCCTATCATGGTAGCCATGAATTTCTGAACTATTTCTTACCTCATTTCCATGGAAGTCAGACTGAAGTCCCCCAGGAACATAAGCCTAAAACACTCCATCACCAATCCGTTTATAGAGTCAAGGAGCACATACAGGGAGGTTGCTACACAACAAGGAAGCTACTACAATAATAAGAATCCCAACTGATCCCTATTCATGGTTTATTGAATAATCTACACAGCAGGCTGAAATCATAAACCATAGTTCTGGTTCACATAAGACACTAATACTAAACCAAACCGTATTAAGAATTAACATAAAGTTTGAAACAAGTTTTATATATAAGGAATAGAATGACTTTGGTTGTCTGATCCTGTGACCACCTCCACTTTCTAACTGTTCTTTCCTAAATTGTACTACTTGATTTTTAGCCTTCAGTAAAATTTAAATAAATTAAATGATCTATTTGTTATTTTTTTCTTAAAATACATGATTGCTAGTGATTATTTATATCTCTCCATTAGGTTACTTTGAGCTTGTTTGGTGGAAAAAAATTGGAAGACCAATTTAAATATCAATGAAAGCTAAACTACATTCAATGCTATTAAAGTGATGGCTAATTAGTAAACATAAATATAATGGTTTAAATATTTTTTTTGTAGTCTGTGGCAACAGTCCAATACTAGTCCTGTTCCATGCTCTATGTTCACCCTAAGCCATATTCACGGGGGAAAAATACTGCTGCACCTACAGCTAGTATAGATTTAGTTACAAACATGTAAACTCTCTTCACCAACATGCACTTCAAAATACCTCATCCAGTTTTGGGGAGACAGAGTGACTTGTAGGGAAGGGAATGGGAAAATAAAGAAAGCAGGGGAAAAGGCATAGATACCAGGAGGGTAGTGAAATGCATGAGGCTTTGGGAGACTAAACTGTGCTTGGGGTGGGGCAGTGGGGAATGAGAACATGCATATTCATCTACAGCCTCTGAGTGCCAGCAAGTGATGCATGTAGTTCTCTGAGCTAAAAATGTTACCCAGAAATGATTTATGATTTCTTGCCATGTTATAGCACCATCATGTGGTTATGTGGCTCCTTCATCAAAACAGACTGACTTCACTTTTTAGTACTATTCCTCCTATAATTAAAGTAATACTTCCAACTTTCATATCAGTATTTTTAGAAGGAATTACTATATAATTCCTCTATTACATATTGGGTTGTTTAGGAGTTCTTTAATTCTAGCTATTTTAATCCATGCTAACTGATCAATTATAAACTGTATCAACATTTTATTTGCACATAATATATGTTCCATACGTTTATAAGAAAATTGGAAAGAAAAACACTTCCCATCATTACTGAACATTGGGTATGAAAGCACTAGTTGGTGGCAAGTAGCATTTCAATTTCTGGTCATCCACAGCTAGAAATAACAATTCAGTACCCAATCCAATGTAATACTGTTGTTTCAATTATTCAATAATTCTGTGGATAAGAGATGTAATTAAGGTTTTGGACATGGCCTGACGTGACCCAGATTCAAGTCCATCTTCAGCCACAGAAGTTTACTGAGTTGCCTTGGGTAATCACACTGTACCTTACAGGCAGAAAATGGGTCTAGATGAAAGGTAGAGTGTAAATTTAATACTTAACTTGTGGTGTAATTATTGGAATTCCTTTATCGATTGCTGATGGTTTAGTGTGCCTAGTGATGTCCACTTATTAAGAAGTTACATTGAATTCAAACAGGAGTTATTTCTGTTTTGCATTACTCAATTATTTTTTTCTATAAGAAAAAAATTAAATGCCATTAATGTATAAATCATTAACATATATAAAAAGTAATAACTCTGGAACCCACCTATGTCGTTCAAATTCGGAATAAAAGGATTGCTGCCTCTTCCCCACAATTTCTTTCCCTTCTAGAAATGATTAAATACTACTACTACTACTACTACTACTACTACTACTACTACTACTAATAATAATAATAATAATAATAATAATAATAATAATAATAATAATAATAATAATAATAATAATAATAATAATTATAACAATAATAATAATAATAACAACACTGCCACTTTCCTAAGTAAAGCCTCCGTACTTCACCCTCTGTAGGTCAGATATCCCCGGAACGCCAAGCGCAGAGGCCGCGTTTCCGGCGAAATAAGGGTGCAATTGAGAACGGCACACAGGCCCATACTGGGGAGGAAAGTAATTGCTAACGGACTCGTGAAGCAATGGCGAGAGGGACGCGTTGAACGCAGAGGGGGCGGGGTCTTAAGTTTCGGAAGCGGCTCACTCGGGGTCAGGAAGATAGCGACAGTTGCAAGGTGTCCGGCAGCGCCGAGGGGGGTTCCAGGGAACGGGCCAGCCTGGTCACCCGGTTCCTCCCGCGGGCGGGCACGGAAGGGGGATGAATCTGGAGCGCCTGAGGAAGCGGGTGCGGCAATACATCGACCAGGTGAGGTCGCGGGAGGATTTCGAGGCAGCATCCCTTTGCCTGCCGCCGCCTCCTGGGCTCGGGTCCTGACACTGTGGCTGCTTATCACCTGGACCTGGTCTGGGAAGTGGGGCGAGTGGGACCGTTCCTGAGCGTTGGGCTTTGTGGCTTTGTGGGGGGGGGGGTTAGAGAATCTCCAAAGCAACGCGCCCGGGAGCTGCGAGTGAGTTTCTGGCTTCCCTCTCCCTGGCACTCGTCCCTGGTTAATTGGAAGGAGGAAGAGGAGCAGCAAAGGGCTGTTGAGGCAAGAGCTCCAGGAGAAGGAATGCATGTGCCTTGAACTGCATAAAAATGTCAGGATGTTGTTTGTTACTATCTGCCCTTGGATTTTATTTATTTGATTGATTGATTGATTGATTGATTGATTGATTGATTGATGCCTTCAAGTCAGTTTTTGAATCCTGGTGTCTGTCAAACAAGTCCCTGCAGTTTGGGGGACTTGAATTGGTCTCTCCATCTGTTCTCCATTTGGTTGAAAAGAACATGGTGCAAGACTGAAGATAGTGCTTGTCTCTGTCTTTGTGGATCTAGAATACATTGAAGCATCATTGTTCCAGTACAGGTTTATTAGAAAAATGTCTTCTACATAGCAATAGGTGATCACACGATCCCAGGACACTGCAGCTGTCATAAATGCAGGCCAGTTGCCAAGCATCTGAATTTTGATCACAGGATCAAGGGGATGCTACACTGGTCGTGTGAAAAATGATCATAAGTCACTTTTCAGTGCTGTTTTTAACTTTTAACTGTCACTAAACAAATGCTTGTAAATTGAGGACTTTTTCATGAATTTTCATGAATAAATTTTCATGAAAATTACTTAATAATCTTTAGCCCTATCAAAATTTCTCAGCTTAACCCAACTTTCAGGTTTGCTACAAAACTAAGATGCAGGAAGGAGTGTGGAATTCTGTATAGAGTTTGTTGATTAGAAGATATGTATATAATATATACATATATATTTATTTACTAATAACAAATTGTAATTGTTTATTTCCCAAAAACAGCAACAGTATCAAAGTGCTCTATTTTGGGCAGATAAAGTAGCATCATTGTCCCATGGTAAGTTGCATATTTTATCTTACATGTGTATGTGTTTTAAAAAATTACTTTGTACTTTCCTTTTAATTTTCCCTTACTATATACTCTATGGGTTGGCTATTTTAAGTGGGAAAGTTGAGAACTGATGAGCTATACAGGTAGTCCTCACAAATAATTTGAAATTATGACAGTACTAAAAATAAATTTATGATCTATTTATGACTTTCATAACATCCCTCAGTCATGTGATTGCCCTTACAATCCATATATGTTGTCCTATGCCGGGCCTCTGGTTTTTTGTGTGTGTTTTTTTGTTTGTTTTCTTCCCTTGCAGAGCAGAGAAATTGAAGAGAAAAGATACTGTAAGAAAATAAGCTGTTTACTCTTCTATACATCAAAAGCAATGTGGTTGTATTGGCAGCCTGGGGTGCTAGGAGATTTCAAGAGAATAAACTGTTAGTTCTTCTACACCAGGCATGTCAAACTCGTGATGTCATGTGACATAATGCGACGTATCATGACCTTTTCCCCATTGCAGCAATGGGGTGAGCACGGTTTTGGTGTGACACATCCAGCCCACTGGCTAGCAGTTTTACATGCCTGTTATACACATTAAAAGCAATGTGATCATGCCGGCAATGGGAAAAGGTCAGGCAAGGGGAAATTGCTTACAAAAAAAAAAAACATCCCCCAGAGTGGAGAGATTGGAGATTTCCATCTGGAAAGCTCTGTTGCGATCATGTGATTTCCCACTTAGTGAATGCCTTAGCTGTGTAATTGCTTGTCACAAGTAGGGTTGTTAAGTGAGGACTACTTGCATAATACGTGTTCTTGTAAGTTAGATGCCTTGTCACTATATCACATACAGTCAGTATAGCTGCTTTGTCTGGATGCCCTGGCTTTTGATACTCAGATCACACAGAATACCTAGTTTGCTTTCATATGGTTGCAGTGTTCATGCAGATGCATGTGAATTTCAATGCTAAGAATTTATAAATGAGCTCAATTTGTATGCAATAGAAATGTTGTGAATAAAACAATCAGTGTGTATTGTATTGTGAATTAATAGTAACGTGCAAATAAAATACAACTGATAAGCTATATGTAATATTGTTTTTTTATATGCCTTTATGATTATTTTTAGAAGATCCACAAGATATTTATTGGTTGGCTCAATGTCTTTACCTTACATCACAATATCACAGGGCAGCACATGCTCTTAGGTCAAGAAAATTAGATAAGGTAAGTAACCACGGACATACTTGCAGTAATTCAGCTTAAATTTATTTATTTTATAGCATGTGTGAGAACTCTTTCTTTCCTGGTTAGAATATATTTGCTGGGAGCAGTGTGTTAAAAGTCAGATGCCAGGAACAGAAAAGCTGGAGATAAAAATTAGTTCAACCATACCTCCACTTATGCTACCACTGTTATTTCTTTTTCTCTCTTTCCCATAGACATCTTTCTCTTCCACTGGGCTATAATTTTGCATTTGGTAAAAAGTTTCTCATTAATAGAGAATGTATAGGATTCTTTTGGTGTTTTGTTTAAAGCCAGAAAACATCTCTGTAAATGCAAACAGATAGTTCAGTTAAGTTATAGAAAAATTTATAAAATAAAATGAATGTAGAACTGGATAAATTGAATAAATAAGAGATACAAAGGGCATATTGAGCATCGTCCTCTTAATGCAGTTCATCTTCAACTGAAAACTAATTAGAGTTTCTATTTTCTTTAGTTACATGAAGCATGTCAATACCTTGCAGCTAGATGTCATGTAAGTAATTAGTGACATACAACACATTTCTAGTAAATTGCCAATGAGAATAAAAAAATTCCCAAATCAAAATTTAAAAATTTGATTTTGTCTATCTTCTACTTTTAAGTAAGCTACAGTTCAGATGATACTTTAAGCATTATAATTTTTCTTAATCTTTTTATTTTGTAAAGATACAAAACTACAGTAATAAAACTGAATTAATATAAATATTTATATAAACAATTTTATTTATTTTGGTTATTTATTAAATTTGGTTGCAACAAGGCAACACAATTATAGCTATGTGAGTTGGTGTAGAAGCATGAGAATAAATAGCTATCTTCAGTTTATTTCTGAAGATAATTTTTAGAGGAAAATAGAGAAATGGGGAATGGAATTAAAAAGCATGGATAAGATAATTAGAATTCAATGAATGGAAGAAGTGAATAGAAATTGAAGCATTGTATACTAGATTATGAGACTGAAGAGATGAGACAAATTAGTATAATGTGGGGTAGGTAGATGTATGAAGGTAGAGTTGTGTTTAAACATATGTATGAATTGGTTAAGCAATACTTCTGGGTAGATGTATGAAGACAGAGTTGTCTTTAAACATATAATGTTTGAATTGGTTAAGCAATATTTTCTATGCACTGCTGCTTCAATCACAAATGTTCATACTCTGAGTTTCTCTGTGTAGTATGCTGCAAAAGAATATCAGCAGGCTCTTGATATACTTGATATGGAAGAACCAATCAACAAAAGATTGTTTGAAAAATACTTGAAGGATGAAAGTGCAGTGAAAGACTGTTCTAATGACTGGGAAATTTCACAAACTTCAGTAAGTGTTACTTGGGAGTAAGTTTGGGAGGATTATTAGAAGATCTAACTTTAGCTAGATGAAAATCAAGTAAAAACAAAGTATTTTAGGAATCTCCGTTGTGTCTACATAGACCCATATTTTATTCATACCAACTTCAGTCTGATGTCCTCTGAAAAAGCCTTTCCCAACAAAACTGGAGGTCCGTAAGAGGGGGAAAGTAATCTTACAGTAAAAGGATATAAGTGGGTATAATCTTTTTACTTCCTAATTTAGATAGACAATGAACCAATTTATAAAGCTCTATAAAAAAATCTGTTGAAAGGCACATATTATAAAAAAACAGTGTATTTCTCAGATGTAATTTGGGCTCAAATTCTAATTGAAAACCCGGATTTAGTCTTTGGATTCTAACCATTCTTTCTTATTAGATCAAGAGCTCGATTTGCCTTTTGAGAGGAAAGATCTATGATGCTCTTGACAACAGAACCCTAGCAACGTTCAGCTACAAAGAGGCTTTGAAACTTGACGTTTACTGCTTTGAAGCATTTGACCTTTTAACTTCGCATCATATGTTAACAGCAGAAGAAGGTTTGGACAATATTTTTTCTTCACTTAATTAAAAAAAACTTTATATGACATTCTGTGTATCAAATCCATTAGTTAGCATATGCAAACTTCACTAATCTTTTTACAAGATTTAGGTTTTAGGACATTGCCAAGCACTAGGAGAAAGATTTGCCAATAGCTACTTTTTTGCTGTGTCATAAAACAAATTACTGAGATGGTAATGAAATGTAAAGCCCTTATATATGAAAAGAAAGGACCATCCGGATGCCATATAGTTTTTAAATCTTTATTTACTTCATTTTATTTTAAGAAAAAGAACTACTTGAATCTCTACCTCTTAGAAAACAGTGTACAGAAGAAGAACAAGTATTACTACATTTTCTGTTTGAGAACAAATTAAAAAAGGTAATTTTTTAAAAATAAATGTTACAGATAATCCTTGACTCAATGAGACATTGTTCATATACTAGCTTTTTATATATTTTAAATCAGTTAGAGCCTGCTCTTCTGAAATCATCAATCATAAGGGTTCAAAAGAGAAATGCAGAATGAATATTGAAATTAGAAAACTGAAACTGAGGGCAAATACATATGTCCCAGAAATCAGGGAAAATAAAGATATAAGATAGTATTAAGCTATATTATGGTGATTCAGCATGTGAGGGCTCAAATGATGGAAGCTGATAGGAAAAATGGAGATTTAAATCATTATTAATTCATTATATTTGTATCAAGCATCAGTGACTGTTAGTAGTTAACAAAATATAAACAATTCAAAACATATGCAGTAAGCATTAAAAAGTAAATCATACTCAAAATTATAACTCCTCAAAAAGGTCCTTGGTGGCTGTCATCATCTCTATCAGACATAATCTGGATATGGTAAAAGGTGATCAAAATCCTTTCACATGCAGATCACATATCTCTTGAGTAAATGAGGCACTTACATAAGATAGGCAGAGATTACTTGAGAGAAACTGATAGAGGCCTTACCAGATCCACTAAATGGGTCATGAAAGTCTCCCAGGATGCTGGGCAGTTAGATACACCTCTAGATCTTTAGTGTATCCCCGTGGCTCAGTTTCACACATAGGTACTCACATTCCAGATCAGTGTCCCTGATCCCAGAGTGTCCCTGAACATCAAGCCACCCCCACCCCCACTATAGCATTGAGGTTTCTGAAGGACCTGAAACTTGGAATAAATTCAGCTTTCCTTTCTTCCTGTATTAAAAGGGTCATTCTTAGCATCAGATTTAATTCAAAGAAAAGGACAGGAAAAGTATTTCCTTGGCCATAGAAAGGGTTTATTTAGGCAGAGGTCAAAATGGGTGGAAGTGCAAAAAAGTAAACAGCTGGGAGTTCAAAGGCAGATTTTATTTTCTCTAGTAGTTTTTTTCTAGAATTGTCTAGAGCACAAGGGCCTAAAGAAACAAAAATCTCCGTTTTTAGCAGGCAATATGGTTGATACTGGATGGGATGAGTAAGGAGATCAAGCATTACCTGTGACAATGCCATTTGAGGGAGATACTAAATGATACCTTCAATAGTTGAACTGTTGAAAGGATCAAATGTGATGAGTAAATGCATCTCAGTAAACATATCCATTGTTTTTTGCAAATGTGTTTTATCTTACTAAGCAAATATCTCTAGAGAAAGCAGACTTTTTGAACTAAGGTGATGATATGAAAATAATCTGTTTTCTCTGATAAATTTTTCTATTCTTCTGAGGTGCTATTTGTTTCTCAACTGAAATTTCTTATGCTTGCAGTATAATAAGCCCAGTGAAACACCGATTCCTGAATCTGTAGATGGTCTTCAAGATAACCTCGATGTAGTAGTGTCTTTAGCAGAAAGGCATTATTATAACTGTGATTTTAAAATGTGCTACAAACTTACTTCTGTGTAAGTATTTGCATTTGTAATAGTAGCATTTATTTGTGATCATTCTTGCATATTTTAGCATTCTTGTGAAATAATGGTTTGTCGTGTTTATTAAAATGGTTAAAAGCTATCTGTTTTAGTTTACAAATACAAAGCAATTAATTATGTGCTTATATTCTTTGCAATGTTGGATTCAGTTAAGGATTTGTACAACTAGGGATTATCATGCAAAAAGTTAGAGTAAGTGGAGATACCCTTTCCTTAGCTTCTGGTCTTGGAGAGGAACTTCACCCATGGAGAGTTCCATATGGATAAGGCCACTTGGGGGAGTGTCAGAAGATCTTGAAGGAAAATGCTGCAAAGACAGGCACTTGGCCTATAGCAGTGGTAGGCAACCTTGGCTCTTTTATGACTCGTGGACTTCAACTCCCAGAATTCCTGAGCCAGCATAAAAGAGCCAAGGTTGCTTACCCCTGGCCTATGGCATTCCTGAACTGGAATAGGAATGTTCTCTTCTAAGTCACAGTATTAATGAAAGAATTCTACTGGGACACAGAATCAATCATGTCTGTAATGTCTTTTTGTATTTTTTGTTCTTTTGGGACAGTTGTTCTTAAGTTGTTCGACCCATTTAATTTTTTCTCAGTCTTAAATAATGCCATTCCGCTCACAAAGAAAAGCAGATTCTGCATAAGCATCTTGACAGCAACTGTCCCAAACTGGAGCCTCAACTCACAAACAAGCAATTACTATTTACTCCTTTACCAAGATATGTTGAAATGTCAGCCCTATAAGGTAGACCAGATTAAGAAACCAATGTCATATAGGCCAATGCTACTTTGTTGTAATAGCTATACTAACAGAATTTTGCATTTTCCCCTCCCTCACTTTTTCTCCATGTCAACTAAGGAGGGGTCTCTTTGAGAAGTTTAATGAAATTAGTTTCTTGGAATGGGCTCAAACCCTGCTTTCATGGTGATTGCCTTGGAAGTGGCTCTTCCTCCTGTCCTTCGTGACCATTCTCTATAGCCTCTACATCAGACATGTCAAACTCGTGACATCACACAATGTATCGGGACAGTTTTGCCATTGCTGGCAATGGGGTGGGCATGGCTTCTGGATGACGCATCCGGCCCGTGGGCCGGCAGTTTGACACCCCTGCTCTACATGAATTTACCTCCAATTTAAGTACAACCATTTTAGAATGTATCCCTCAACTGGAATCCCAATTCAAGAACAGTGGGTGTTCTAAGGGTAAGGTGCTTCCTTTCCTCATTTATACTGCTGTATAAAGGGACGTGGTGGCTCAATGGGTTAGGACGCTGAGCTTGTCGATCAGAAGATTGGCAGTTTGGCAGGTCGAATCCTGAGTGCCGTGTAGCAGAGTGAGCACCTGTTACTCGTTCCAGCTTCTGCCAACCTAGCAGTTCGAAAGCACGTTAAAAAAAATGCAAGTAGAAAAATAGGGACCACTACGGTGGGAATGTAACAGCATTCCGTGCACCTTTGGCATCTAGTCATGCCGGCCACATGACCACGGAGACGTCCTCGGACAAGCGCTGGATCTTCGGCTTTGAAACGGAGATGAGCACCGGCCCCTAGAGTTGGAAACGACTAGCACGCATGTGTGGGGGAACCTTTACCTTTAAATGAGCATACCAGTCGCAGCTATTTGCCTTTAGATAAATGTCATTCTGGCTTTCCAAAGTTTCATAGCTATAGAATCTCTATTCCTGACTAAGGAATTAAGGAAATTTGAATGAAACTGATTATTTGGGTTGGTGTATTTTAAGAAACTGCAGTCGTTTAGGGTTTCCTCTGGATCCTTTGAAGGAAGGCAGGATGCAAAAGTAACAAATTCTATAATTCTACAATCTGAAGTTCAATAACAATGATTTGGTTATACTTGAAGTAACTTTCTAAAAAATTATAAGATCTTATTTGGGCTTATTTGTAGAGTAATGGAAAAGGATCCATTCCATGCCAGTTGTTTACCTGTACATATTGGGACACTTGTGGAGCTGAATAAAGCAAATGGTGAGAAATTGTTTTATGTACAGTATGTTGAAAATGAGTAGATTACTTTTAAAGTTTCCAGGCATTTCCTTTATTTTTATTTTCCTAATGTTACTTTTATTGCGAATCATGAACAGGCACTTTATATCTAAGGATACAAATAATTCATTATTGAGAACAAAATGGAGGGGGAGAAAAGAGTTTTCAGAGGGGAAGGTGATGTAATTGAATGTAGTAGGCTGGATTCCCAGAAGAAAGGGGCTGCACTGGAGAGGAATAAGAGACAATTCAATCCAGATATTTTGTGTGGAAAAAAGAGACAGCACCTCCCTAATTGTTCTCAGAGTATATAGTAGATGCAGATAGTGGAGGTTTGCCAGGCTTAGTTTGGCAACATTCAGGCTATAGATGTAGAAACAATAAAGAACTCACCTGTCATTCTTAGTTTTGGGGCCTGACAGCTGCCAGGCTGTAAGCATCTTGGCTTGACCTATGCCTGGAGCTAGGCTTGTGAGCTTAGCAGTAATTATAGCTACAAAACACCAAGACAGCACCCAATTCCCACAAATGCAAAGACCTTTGAAGAAAGACAGGAGCTGTATGACACTTTTCAAGACTTTTAACAGCTGAACCTCTGAAACTTGTTTATGTGGCTCAGCCAACTTGCAGAGATATAATGAAGTTAAATCTGTTTCGCTGGGACAACAGCCTACAGGTAGTGCTCAGCTTATGACTACTAGTTCAGCAACCAAAGTTATGTTGGTGTGAAATAAGGGCAACTTATAACTGGTCTTGATGTTGCAGTAGTTACAGCATCGCTGTGGTCATATGATTGCAATTCAGATGCTTGGCAACTGGCTTGCACTTAAAGATGCAGCACCCTGCAGTCTCATGATCATCATTTGCAGCCTTCTTTTCAATGGGAAGCCAGCAGGAGGTTGCAAATCCCTCTTGTAAGTCACTCCCCACTCCTGCCACTTTTTCTACTGAGGAGCCCCTGGGCAGCCAGCTAAGTGGGCCCTGGGTGGGCAGGCAGTATGTTTTCAACAGCCACCCCTTCATTGTACTTCAGCCAATGGGCTGAGAGAGGTTCTGTTTCCTTTCTATTTGTGAGGTAATGATTTCAATATTTAATGATACTAACCCAAGAGTTTGCTTGTAAGATTTAATTATTTTTTCAAATATTGCACCATACTTTTGGGTCTGCATTAAGAACTTTAAAAAAGATACTCCTTTTACAAGAAAAAATGATTTTGTGTTTCATAATTTATAATATGTAACTAAAATGAGTCAATATTGCACCTAATTTTACAGTATTTTAATTCACCGTTTTCTAGGTAAGCATGTAGATTTCAGTGCAAAGTCACCAAGACACTGTAAAATTGTTTCATTTGTATTGGGAAAAAACAAGACTTAAGTTGGTAGAGATGAGACCCATTCAGACACTTATTTCTAACAAAAAAGTTGGCATCTTAAAAAATGGAAATTGGAAGTTGATCCAGTAAATGAAAATTATACCTATACTACTTTTTAATTAATATGCAGCTTGCATGTTATCCTGTTAATTAGACTAAAGTAAGTGATGTCTTCGTATGTTTTTGAAACTGTTAGAAAGGAGGTTTGGAAATTAGATTTTATAGTGTAACTTTCTACCATTTGTTGGGTCATTTTATTATTTTAATCATTTAAAAATATTTTTAGTCTGGTTTCTTTTCAGTTTACATACTTTTTAAAATCATGATATAATTTCTCTATTGTGTTTGACATAAATCTTGCTGAACATATTCATTCTATTTTTCTAGAACTTTTCTATCTTTCTCATAAACTGGTGGATTTGTATCCAAATAATCCTGTAAGTTATATATTTTTTATTTTTAATAGCACTGCTATAATTTAAACAAAAGATAAGCATTAGACTGTATACAGTGAAATATACAATTTGATATGTCTAGGTGAGGATATTAAAGCTGATTCGTGCACAAACTGTGCAACACTCAAGAAAGTGTCCAATATAAACATTCCAGACATTCAGACACAATTTATGTGAGAAAGTTGCAATAAATATAAATATTTGAATTTGATCAATCTGCCATGATGAGGGACAGCTGTATTATAAATGTGGAAGTGTATATTAGAATAATATTCTTTTTTGTAAAGTCGTAAGGCACACAGGCCTTGGACCCTTGCCATGTAAAGAATTTCTGACTTTGGCATTAGATTCTCTCCAGATTTCTCTCTCTCTCTTAGATTTCTGATTCTGGGGAATTAAACCTTTGTCTCTGATATTTATTCTAAGCTTTGGAGCAGAAATTTGCTCCATTCCATTGTCGTATGAAATATTGTGGTTGCTGAAGTGCAAGGTGATGACAGATTTTCATTAATTAATCAGATGCTGGAGATTTTTTCCTAAAGGACATTGTTAATAAAAATGCAAGTAATATAATAAAGCAATGCTGAGAAGATCAGAAAAAGAATATTCAAGCATGTAAAAAAGCAGTTATGTTTCCAAGGCCTCAGAAAAATTCTAAGGAAACACAGAATGGAATGGTAGCATAGCTAGGATTCTGGTAGGATATTCTTATTTAAACTAAAGTTACCGATATTACCAAGTTTAATGTAGAATGCATCAGAATGAAAGAGAAGGGGTTATGTTACTTACCAGCATGCTGTCTTAAATACACACAATACTTATAATGTTATTAGAATCCATTCTGCTTTCTGCTTGCTATGTGAAAAAAGGTTTTCTCAGCAACAAAATGCTATGGATTCAGCACTGCGAAAATAAGGAATTGCCTCAAACAGGAGCAAATTTTCAAGAAAATGTACAGAGAAAAATCACTGGCAACTATGTATGTACTTGTCAGAGCAAGGCTATCAAAATAGTTAAAAACATAGAGTAATAATAATGTATTAAACTTGTATGCCACGTGACTCAACAATTTTGAACAGCTCAGTATCAAATAATTACGATAAAATCAATAAAAGATTAAAAGATTAATATAAAACATGACAAGTGCAATGAAGGGAGGAGTACTGTATAAACATTTGCATATATGCCTTTTAAAGACACAGAACCATATATGGCTATGCATTTATATATTGTAGTATTAGATTCATGAAGTGTTCGTTTTTCTAATTTATATTTCTGTAATACTCTGTTTAATTTAATTTTGGGTTTTAGGTCTCTTGGTTTGCTGTAGGATGCTATTATCTCATGGTTGGCCATAAAAATGAACATGCCAGAAGATACCTCAGGTAAGTTTTACTTCCTGAGAATTTGAAGCTAAGAAGTATATTTGTCATTTCTTTTTAAAAAATCTATGTTTTGAAGTATAGCATTTCTATTAAGAATTTAATTATTTATTAAATAGTTATAATATTGCAAGTTTACTAAGCTGTTGTTTTGGAAAATTGTTTTTTTTTCTGTTTCAGTAAAGCCACTACACTAGAGAGAACATATGGGCCAGCATGGATAGCATATGGACACTCATTTGCAGTTGAGAGTGAGCATGATCAGGCCATGGCTGCGTATTTCACAGCAGCCCAGTTGATGAAGGGGTACGTCACAATTCCAATTCCCAGGGAATAGGAATGCAAGTTCCAATCTGGGTTGATCACCAGGACCAGAAGTTTAATCTTCTGAGCTTTCGGGCTTATGCTGGAGCCCATCCTCAGGGGGCTTCTCTCTATTGGAATATGTTCTTTGGACTATCCTATTAGTCGTATTAGAAGGGACGCGGTGGCTCAGTGGGTTAGGACGCTGAACTTGTCGATCGGAAGGTCGGCAGTTTGGCGGGTCGAATCCCGAGTGCCGCGTAGCAGAGTGAGCGCCTGTTACTCGTCCCAGCTTCTGCCAACCTAGCAGTTCGAAAGCACGTAAAAATGCAAGTAGAAAAATAGGGACCACTACGGTGGGAAGGTAACAGCGTTCCGTGTGCCTTTGGCATCTAGTCATGCCGGCCACATGACCACGGAGACGTCCTCGGACAAGCGCTGGCTCTTCGGCTTTGAAACAGAGATGAGCACCGCCCCCTAGAGTCGGAAATGACTAGCACGCATGTGCGGGGGAACCTTTACCTTTACCTTTACCTTTTTATTAGTCGTATTTATGTGGTGCCCTCTTATTGGTTCATTGGGGTGTTGATGGCTGATGATCGGCTATTGTTTTCTTGTGTTGCCAAGTCCTTGGCTCCCAAGTACCTGATAAGCTAGTGGTAAATCAGTACTCCTGTTGACTGACATTTCCCTGGCTATCTTTGTACCTGCACAGCCAACAATTTTAGCTTGAACGTATACATTTAATGTATGTCCTTGTTCATTGCAATGTGAGGCTACCAATGAGTTTGTCTCCTCATCTGACTGCTCATTTGTGTTCTTGCAATTTGGTGGTTAGCTTCCTCCCCACCTTTCCTACATAGTCACAGGGACAATCCATGCAGAGGATCTGGTAGATTACATTAGAAGTATCTCTCACTTCCAAGCGATCTATGCAGTGCATGATTTGTCCTTCTATGGTAGCCCCTGCAATGCCCACTTGCAGATCTTGGAAGCTATATTCTACTGCATTATCCTGGGACACATATATTTGCCTTCATTCGTGATATCAGTGCAATTTGATAGCAATGTCTTAATGAGGGAATGTTCATATGTAAAGAAAAATGGAATTAAAACAGGTTAGCATTTACACTAAGATACATATTAGCCTTGTATAACTGAACTTCGTAACTGTATTTGATGAATTGGTGGATAGAATATATTTTTGGGGGGATATACTTTATAACATGGATCTGTTTTCTGCTTGTAAGATTTATTATGCTTTCATAAAAATATGAAAATTTACAGTATTTTTGATAGTTTTGTGTTGTAGCTGAAAAGCAAATGCATTTTTCTCCCTTTCATCTTAAATATCTTTGTTTTTGCAGTTGCCATTTGCCAATGTTGTACATTGGATTAGAGTATGGATTGACTAACAATTCAAAATTAGCTGAACGCTTTTTCAGTCAAGCTTTAAGTATTGCACCTGAAGATCCTTTTGTTATGCATGAAGTTGGGGTGGTAGCATTTCAGAATGGGGAGTAAGTATATTTTTATGACAGTTTGTACGCATGAAAGTATACTGCTGTATACTGCATATTATTCTGCATACTAGATTAAATTACAGGGCTACAGTAGCAGCATTTATTACTGCTATTATAGTTATTAAACTTAATATAAGGAACAAAATATGTGCTGACACAGCAATGACTTTTTTCTTTCCATGACTATAAATGTTATTTTTAAAACCTGAGAATTATTTCTCTCAAGTTTAAATAGTCAATATATTCCTGTACTAACCCCTCCCCCCATATTTTCACAAATTGCTGACTTTAGAAAAGCATGTAAATGTGTCAGCTTTTTAAAAGATACTTTTAGTGCTGCATTCTTAATTCATTTCTTCCTCCAAAGGAAAACATAATGTAATTAAAAACAAAAGAAAGAAAATCAAAGACACGTTTATTTCATATGCATTGAAGATACCACAGTGGATAGATTTTGTGTTTAAGACATGGTCATATTTAATGTTTTAGCGCTTCATACACACTTGTTTTTTTGAAAAATAGAAACTGGTCCTCATCAGCCATAATCTTTTCATAAATTCCCAAGGCAGTAAGAGAAACAAAGAAATAAGAAAGTCTGTTAGCATTTTGGATGAAGAGCAACCGTATTAAAAAAGTTTGGTTTACTCTGTCCTATCCATATTTATAAATTATGTATTAATTTATCTGTGAAAGCAATACCCACATTTATTTTTTATTCAAATGTGACTGGAGAGATGTTGACTTCAGCATCTTGGTCTCCTTTCACACTCATAATAAAAACAGCCTAATTAAGTATGCAATTATTACATTTTCACCAGTGCCTTGGAATATGAACAATGATAGAATGGATTAATACCTATATTTCTGATAAAATATAATTGAGACATCGTATGTTCCATCCACAAAATAAAATATCCTTTCATTTTTAATTTTTTTTAAAAAAATTGAAAAGACTTAAATATCTATTATGAAGTGCTTTATTTTCTTTCAGCTGGAAAACTTCAGAAAAGTGGTTTCTTGATGCACTAGAAAAGATCAAAGCTATTGGAAATGAGGTATTTAGTTACCTATATTTTTCTTACTAAGACTGTTGGCTACAAGCTAGTGCTGTTTTAAAATATAAGTGTAGAACATCTCTTGGGCCCAGTATTCAGCTGATGAAGATTTCAGAATGTACATACATAGTCTTGTAAGTATCGTATCAATCCATAGAGGGCTTTGCAGGTGATAACCAGTACCTTGAATTGGACCTGGAAGCCTATAGGTAGCCAATGAAACTATCAAAAAACAAATATAATGTTACCAAACCTACTTTTTCTTATTAGTAGCCAACTCTCTGCATTTAAGATCAATTGCAGCTTCCAGTTCATTTTCAAGGGTAGAATATGTGATGGGTTGACAATGGCATGAATCACATTCAGATGGTCTTTGTAAACCAAAAATCTCTACAGTTTGCATATCCATCAAAGCTGGGCAAAGATCACTCCCTCAATTACTAGCCTACAAGGACAGATTATTCATCTAGGGTCTGTAATCTGTGCTCTTCAGGCAGAAATCAGGTGTTCTGTTCAGCCCTCCTACTCTACTGAGCCTCCACGCTATCAGCCCCCTCTACCGCAAAGATCCTGCAGGAGAAGGGCAGTGTGGACAACCGTGGGATCTGGCAGGGTGAGAGCTGTGAACCATAAACCCAAAGCTTTAGCTGTGTCCCTGCATAACAGATACAGTGCCCTTGCTGACCTTAACAGGGACATTAAAGAAACAGGTCAAGGTAATTGATGATAACTCAAATAAGCAGGGGACCATGGTCCGAGATGAACTTGTTTTTGACAGGGAGAAGTGCGAATCAGGTATTACACATCAGTCATGCAAGAAAAGAAATGTACCCAAAAAGAGAAGCCACCTTCTAGTTGGTGACTCAATTATAAGGGATGTAAATTTAGGAAAGGATACAGAGGTTTCAAAAGAGGTCAGGTGTCTTCCAGGTGCTACTGCCAGTAGGGACAAGAAGCGTATTTTCAAAATAGTCAACAATGCCAGCAAAGACTGTGATGTGGATGCCATTGTACATCTTGGCACTAACGATCTGTCCCAAAACGATGTACTCTCTGTGCAGAATGATTTCCAGAGCTTGGGGCAGGAACTCAGCAGAATAGGCTGTAGGCTCACTTTTTCAGAGGTCTTACCAGTGTATAAGGAGCAAAATGGAAAAGGCCAGCGTATAGCAGAATTTAATATGTGGCTAAAGGAGTGGTGTAAAGGAGAAGGCTTTGGTTATATTAGTCACGATGTCTGTAGCTGGTCCAATGAAAAAATGTACAAAAGAGATGGTCTGCATCCATCCAAGAAAGGGACTGAGTTACTTGGCAATAAATTCACAGCTTTTCTGGAGGAATATTTAAACTAAACGGGGACAGTGAGTTAACTGATACAGAACATCACTGTCCCCGGCAATCTAAGAAAATAGGGGAACTCAGGCACCACACAGGTTATGTAGCAAGTAAACACAGGGTCAGTCATAAAGGACTCAAATGTCTGTACACCAATGCGCAGAGTATGAACAGTAAGCAGGGTGAACTAGAAATTCAGGTAAAAGGGCGGATATGATATTGTTGCCATTACGGAAACATGGTGGGACGAAACCCACAAATGGAACACACAGCTAGAGGGATTTAAATTATATAAAAGAAACAGACTAAACAAAAGAGGAGGTGGAGTTGCTCTCTATATAAGAAATAACTATCTCTACAGAAATAGAGCACAACAATGATGAAAACTGTAAACTTGAATGCATTTGGGTCAATATAAAAGGGGGAAAAATGACATTGCCATAAGTGTATACTATAGGCCGCCCAACCAAGCAGAGAAAATAGATGAACTTTTTGCTAGTCAGTTAACTAAGGTATGTAGGAAGCGCATCACAATCGTAATGGGGGACTTTAATTACCCTGATATCAACTGGGAGACAAATTCTGCACCAAGTGGAAGATCTAACAGATTCCTGACAAACCTAGCAGACAACTTTCTTTCCCAAAAAGTAGAGAAGGGAACTAGGGGATTAGCCATATTGGATTTATTCTCACGAACAGAGATGAAATGATAGAAAGTGTCGAAGCCACAGGAACCTTGGGGGGAAGTGATCATGCAATATTGGAATTCAACATTATGGAAGCACAAGCAATAGAATACAGCCAAACTAGAGTCTTGGACTTTAAAAGAGCTAATTTCAATAAATTTAGAGAGACCTTGGGAAGAATTCCACGGATGAGAATCCTAAAGGGGAAAACAACTCAAGAAGCTTGGGAAATTTTGAAAAGTGAGATAATAAAGGCCCAGTCTAGCACAATACCAACAAAGAAGAAAAATAACAGCTTTCAAAAGAAAGCAGCATGGCTGCATAAAGAACTCTGATAAACTGAAAGATAAAAAGGACAAGTATAAGAAGTAGAAAGAGGGGCACATAACTAAGGCAGAATATCAGCAAACAGCCCGTGCCTGCAAAGATGAAGTGAGGGAAGCTAAGGCTCAAAATGAACTACGGCTTGCGACCAAAGTCAACAATAACAAAAAAAGCTTCTTTCAACATATAAGAAACAAGAAAAAAGTTAAGGAAATGATTGGTCCATTAGTGGGGGAAAGTGGCAAGAAGGTGACAAGCAACAGGGTGAAAGCAGAACTATTTAATTCGTTTTTTGCATCTGTCTTTACACAAAGGGAAAAAACAGTCCAACCTACCAAAACCAGTGCCATAAAAAACAGAATAGAAAGGCAAGTTAAGATAGGCAAGAAAATGGTAAGTGAGCACCTGTCCAGCCTAGACGAGTTCAAATCACCAGGACCAGATGGATTACACCCCAAAGTTCTCAAGGAACTGGCAGACGTGATCTCAGAACCACTGAACTATATTTTTCAAAGATCCTGGAGCACTGGGGAACTACCAGAGGACTGGAAGAGAGCTGATGTAGTTCCCATATTCAAAAAAGGGGAAAAAATAGATCCAGGAAACTACAGACCTATCAGCCTGACCTCAATACCTGGGAAGATTCTGGAAAAGATAATCAAACAACAAATCAGCGAACATCTTGATGCGAATAAAGTTATCACTAAAAGCCAACATGGGTTTGTCAAAAACAGATCATGCCAGACAAACCTTATTGCATTCTTTGACCAAGTGACAAAACTAGTGGACCAGAGGAATGCTGTAGATATAATTTACTTGGACTTCAGTAAAGCATTTGATAAAGTAGATCACAACCTACTACTTGATAAGATAGAAAAATGTGGGTTAGATAGCATCACCACCAGATGGATTCGTAGCTGGCTGACAGGCCGTACTCAGCGTGTGGTCCTCAATGGAACTGCATCTACATGGAAGGAAGTGTGCAGTGGGGTGCCCCAGGGCTCTGTTCTGGGCCCAGTGCTCTTCAACATCATCAACGATTTGGATGAGGGGATAGATGGGGAACTCATCAAATTTGCAGATGACACCAAGCTGGCAGGAATAGCCAATACTCCAGAAGATAGGCTTAAAATACAGGAGGATCTGGACAGACTCGAACACTGGGCACTATCTAACAAAATGAAATTCAATGGTGAAAAAAGTAAGGTTCTACATTTAGGCAGGAAAAATCAAATGCACAGGTATAGTATAGGTGGTACCTTGCTCAATAGTAGTAACTGAGAGAGATCTCGGAGTCCTAGTGGACAATCACTTAAATATGAGCCAGCAGTGTGCTGCAGCTGCCAAAAAAGCCAACACAGTGCTAGGCTGCATTAACAGAGGGATAGAATCAAGATCACGTGAAGTACTAATACCACTTTACAATGCCTTGGTAAGGCCACACCTGGAATACTGCATCCAGTTTTGGTCACCACGATGTAAAAAAGATGTCGAGACTCTTCTAGAGTACAGAGAAGAGCAACAAAGATGATTGGGGGACTGGAGGCTAAAACATATAGGGAACGGTTGCTGGATTTGGGTATGTGTAGTTTAATGAAGAGAAGGGTGAGGGGTGACATGATAGCAGTGTTCCAATATCTCAGGGGCTGCCACAAAGAAGAGGGAGCCAAGCTATTCTCCAAAGCACCCGAAAGCAGGACAAGAAGCAACGGATGGAATCTAGTCAAGGAGAGAAGCAACCTGGAACTAAGGAGAAACTTCCAGACAGTTAAAACAACTAACCAGTGGAACAACCTGCCTCCAGAAGTGGTGAATGCTCCAACACTGGAAGGTTTTTAAGAAGAGACTGGCCAGCCATTTGTCTGAAATGGTATAGGGTTTCCTGCCTGAGCAGGGTGTTGGACTAGATGACCTCCAAGGTCCCTTCCAACTTCTTCTTCTTCTTCTTCTTCTTATTATTATTATTATTATTATTATTATTAATAATAATAATAATAATAATAATAATAATAATAATAATAATAATAATAATAATAAATCATCTGCTACTTGAGCAGCAACTATGTATACAGGAAGACCTGAAAAGTAGTGAGCTGCTTCTTAAAAAAGGATGGAACCCTGTCCTGAGCTGAACTAGCGAATCATATCAAGACAAATTTATCACCTACAAATATCCACTCCATTATCAGAATTAACGTGAGGTTGTTCTAACTTATCTAGTCCTCATGGCCTCTAGACACATAGGTTAAAATCTCCACAGCATATCTTGCCTAGCCAAAGAGTGGTGATGTACAATTGAGTATCAGTAACATGCTGCTGATACCTTAACCAAAACCAACAAATGAATTCCTACAGCAGTTTTCCTCATCCATATTGCAATACAGGGCTGACAATAGCTGCAGATTCCAATATTTGTGCAAATGGGCATAATCATGGTCAGTATAACTTTTTATTAATTTACTGTTTAAATTTTTATTAGCCAATATTGTCTTTTTCCAGATAATTATATGCTCAAAATAATGCATATTAAACCTCTCAATAAATCTAACCGGAACTTATAACATAGGGAGTTTATTGGTATTCGGTGGGGAAAATATCCATCAAGAAACCCCAAATATTCTGGCTCCTGTTATATATTAATGAGAAAGAATTCATAATGAATTATTTATTCATTTATAAAATATTGTATAGTTTGTCATTTTAAAAAGGATTTAATGGCATTAAATCTAATCTATTTCAAGAATTCCTTATACACGCATGGAAATTTTCTGACATACTATAATAATATGTTATCTTATTTAAGTGGGACCTTTCCTCAGAATGATATTTCTTTATATGTGATGTTCTTTTGCTACAGGTGACTGTAGATAAATGGGAACCTTTACTGAATAACTTGGGCCATGTGTGCAGAAAACTGAAGTAAGTCTGTGCATATGGAGATTGAAGGGGGAGAAACTTTTTAACCGGTAGTTATTATTTTAAGTTTATTTTATGTTAGTCTCAATTCTATAATTTATAAAAATCTTAGCACTGTATAGGTAGACTGGAAAAAAACATCCCAGAAGACAAAGGCAAAGTATTTTTGTATTATAAGACTTGGTGTGGTATAATGGCGAAGTGTTGTTTATTTATTTTTTGTTATTTCATTTGTTTCCCGTTGGACTAGACTAGGGAGATTGATAGATCTATCAACCTACCTACCTATTTACAGTAGATATAAAAAGTCTACACACTCTTATTAAAATGCCAGTTTTTGAGATTTAAAATAATCAGACCACGATATATCACTTCAGAATTTTTTCCACTTTTAGTATAACATAAGTTGTACAATACAATTGAAAAACAAAGTCAAATCTTTTTTGGAGGGGAATAA
This sequence comes from Vipera berus, assembly GCF_964194415.1. Taxonomy (NCBI): domain Eukaryota; kingdom Metazoa; phylum Chordata; class Lepidosauria; order Squamata; family Viperidae; genus Vipera; species Vipera berus. The sequence goes on along the minus strand of NC_138206.1, from coordinate 91,945,536 downwards.
CAACCTAGCAACCTAGCAGTTCGAAAGCACGTAAAAAATGCAAGTAGAAAAATAGGGACCACTACAGTGGGAAGGTAACAGCGTTCCGTGCGCCTTTGGCGTCTAGTCATGCCGGCCACATGACCATGGAGATGTCCTCGTACAAGCGCTGGCTCTTCGGCTTTGAAACGGAGATGAGCACCGGCCCCTAGAGTTGGAAACAACTAGCATGCATGTGCAGGGGAACCTTTACCTTTTTAGCAATAAAGAAACTTACAATAACATAGTTGCATAAGTGTGCCCACCCTTAAACTAATACTTTGTTGAAGTACATTTTGATTTTATGACAACATTCAGTCTTTTGGGGTAAGAGCCTATCAGCATGACACATCTTGTCTTGGGAATCTTTGCCCGCTCTTCCTTGCAAAAGAGCTCCAAATCTGTTTGATTGCAAGGGAATCTCCTGTGCACAGCCTTCTTCAGGTCACCCTAACGATTTTCAATTGGATTCAGGTTTGGGCTCTGGCTAGGTCATTCCAAAATTTTGATCTTCTGGTGAAGCCAATTTTTTGTTGATTTGGAGGCATGTTTTGGGCCATTGTCATGTTGAAAGATAAATTCCTCTTCATCTTCAGCATTTTAGCAGAGACCTGAAGATTTGTTCCAAAATGGTTCATAATTCCCTCCACCTTGACTAAAGCCCCAGTTCCAGCTGAAGAAAAGCAGCCCCAAAGCATAATATTGCCATCACCATGCTTCACTGTGGGTATGGTGTACTTTTGATGATGCTCAGTGTTTATAATGTTTCCAAGATACCTTTTGGAATTATTGCCAAAAGATTCAAACCATAACACATCTTCTCACATGCTTTTGTTAGACCTGATGTAGATTTTAGACCTGATGTAGATTTTTACAAGATGTAACTGGGATTGGATGATTTTCTTTGTAAGAAAAGGCTTCTGTCTTGCAACCCTACTTCACAGTCCAGATATGAAGAATATTCCTACGGCTTCTTTATAATATTGCTGTAGGCCTCTTGGCAACTTCTTGAACCAGTTTTCTTCTTGTTTTTTCATCAATTTGGATGGACATCCAGTACTTGAAAATGTCCTTGTGCCTTATTTTCTCCACTTGATGACTGTCTTCTCTGTGTTTCATGGTTTATCCAATTTCTTGGAAATAGTTTTGTACCCTTCTCCTGGCTACCTTCCAACAATGGGATCGCTTTGATGCTTTCCAAGCTGTTTGTAGACCATGTCTTTTGCTGTGAGAGGCAACTGAGTAAATGTCAAAAAAATCCTACTAGAACAGCTGAACTTTATATGGGGTTGATCAGAATCACTTTAATAGATTGCAAGAATGTACTGACTACTATTAAACATCAGTTTGAATGTGATTGGTTAATTCTGAATATAGCGACTTCCAAACTTATAAGAGGGTGTGCACACTTATGATTGTGTATCCATTATCCATCAAATTTATATGCCAGCTAGCTCACTATCAAGTGACTGAGTAATATTTCTGTATCCTCACCCATAAAAACTCACAGCCCGTATAGCCCAGCTTTTTATTGTGGGTGGAAAAAAATGTAGAAGTTGGAATTCCTTGTATTCTGCCTTGAGTTCTTGGAAGAATGCAGAATGTATATCATAAGACAGAAATATTAAAGGATCCTGCTAATTATATTGTAGTAATTTGTCAAATGCATTATTTATCTTTATTTTAAAAGGAAATATGAAGAAGCTCTTGAATATCATCGTCAAGCTCTGGTCTTGATCCCTCAAAATGCTTCCACGTATTCTGCAATTGGATACATACACAGTCTAATGGGAAACTTTGAAAGTGCAATTGATTATTTTCATACAGTATGTGTATATTTTATTCAGTATATATTTATTTGTACAAACAAAAATGTGCATTAAAGAATCACAACTTCAAAGCATAGGATATCAAAATGTTCAGGATTGTCACCACTCCCTTACTTGTTTCCCTTCGCCCATTAACGTTATATTAACATTCCGTTTGTATTCAACATGCTGCTTAGTTCACCTGAGTTGTTTGGTGGGAGGAATGAATTATATCGGATATTTCTAAAAGACCCTGGTCTGTGGCAAATCATGTGAAAAATTCTTCCTAATATGCTGATACCTCTCCCTTGTATGTTATTGATACTATTTTGGCTACAAAGGACAATCATTTAGAGAATTTTAATCTGTTAGATATACTTGAAAAGCTAGGTTTATTTGTTTGTCCTTTTGAAACAGGCCCTTGGTCTTAGGAGGGATGATACGTTTTCAGTTACTATGCTTGGACATTGCATAGAAATGTATATTGGAGATTCTGAAGCCTACATTGGTAAGTTGTTATTTTAGTACTGCTCCTTATATTTGTTCGTGTCTTCCCACACTGGCTGTGGTGGTTACCTCAAAGAAACATGCATGATATGTAGTTATTTAGCATAGTGAATGATTGACCAGACTTAATAATAATAATAAAATGAAGATAAAAATATAATTTAATATATATATTATAATCGTTGTGAAGAATATCATAAGTCACTTCTTGGTACTTTTTTCTTTTCCATTTTCTTGACCTTGTATTGCACATTGCTTTTTTCTTGCTTTCTCTTTTATTTTTCCTTTTTTGCTGTCTGTGTTACCTTCTACCTTTTTGTTTAAAGTTTTAATAAACATTATATTTGCAAAAACATATTTCCAAGTTGAAATCAAGGTTCCTTCACTACTGATAAACTTCTCAAATCCCTCAACATGCAACAAAGAAAAATGACATGACAAACAGATCTTAACTATATGAAAAATTAACCTAAGCGATTTCTTTTAGGGACTGCAATTAAGGATAAACTCAGATGCTATGATTTTGATGTGCATACTATGAAGACATTGAAGAACATCATCTCCCCTGCATGGGGTGCATTGGAATTTGATATAGAAAGGCAAACGACAGAAGAAAGCAATATGGCATTGGAAGCACCTCATCAAAGAAAAACCACAGAAGAACCCCCTCCATTAGATGAAACTTTTGAAATTGAAATGAATGAAAGTGACATGATGTTAGAAACATCCATGTCAGACCATAGTACATGACCTTAGAATATTGGTGCAGATTCATCACTGTGCAGAATCATTAAGTAATTTATCATTCATCCCTTTATGAATTTGTTGTTTTATATAACTATGTATACCATGTGGCCATCAGAGAACTGTCTAAGATGGTGACAGTATTCTGTTTATATCAATTTTATTCAAAATAATGTATTTTTAACTTTCACTGCATCGTGGGACTGCTATTAGACAGTGAATGTACAAACAAAAAATCAAATTGGATTACAATATATATGTTTCTGTACCCATGAACTGATAAATTGCTGCTTTGCCTTTTTCCATCTTAATTATGTGTCAGAATGTCCTGAAAAAAGTAGTTTTGATATTATATTTTATTCTTTAATTCAGAATTAAATTTTTCATTTGATCTCTACATATAATTGTTAAAAATTATCAACTGAATTCATTTTTTTCACTGAATTGTAGGCAAATCGTTTTTACTGTGATAGTAAATATGCCGCCCGTCTAATATTTGTCACTTTCTTTGACTATGGTTTCTTGATTATCTTCCTCACCCTGGAGAGATTAGTGGCTAAATAATTCATGTATTTTTGCAGATTTAAGCAATTACTACGGTCAAAGATAGCAGTAGGGTTGTAAGTACTGAGTATCGGTAAAGGGGCAAAACCACAGAAAAACTCAGAAGTCAAACACAGTTGATTAAAATTTTGAAAGAAGGGATTGAAGAGAAAGAGGTGTTCATGGTCACCCCTGCAGTTACACAGCAAAGTTCCTAGCAAGGCTCGTAAATATGAATTCCTTAACAACTGAGAAGTTATGGGTAGCAGTACATATTGAAGCATTTTGTTGTCTCAGGTTGCTTCAGGGCAGTTCACATAAGTAAAGGTACCATTGAAAGCTGTAATATAAATACTGCTAAGCCAGATCCAAATGCTCTTGAGTTCTGGCAACACAAGAATTTCATAATAATTCTGAAATTTAATTTCAACTGTCCTATAGCCATAGTCAAAGAGGGTAGCCTATTATTTAACTGTTTTCCTGCTGTCTGCTGTATTAAACACTATTCTTCATAAAAACAAGGAAAAAAGACCTGCAGGTAGGCTGTTGCAAGAAAAAAATGGGATGGAACAGGTGAGTTTGCATTACATTATTTTTTGATTCTTATACTGATCAAACGCATACATCCTGAAAACTCAAGAGATGGGGGCGGAAGGGAGGGAGACAACCAAAAAGCACCATTATCTCAATTTCTCTAATAGGGGCTACAAATCGAGAAGAGACTATAAATAGAAATACGGATGGTGCCATGAACTATGAGTACATGATGGGTTATCAGGCGCTTAGAACTAATTGGGCCAATTTCGCAGCCATGAAAGACGACCGGTGCAGCACAGCCGAGATGCCGATTTTCTGAACGAGAGCCTGGGTGCGGGCCATCCCTTAGCAACCCCAACCCCTTGCCCGATCCCCTAGCTCTCGCGAGACCCTCTTGGGCACGGGGGCCGCTCTCGCGATGTTTCCCGGCAAAGGTCGGCGGTTGAAAGGAAGCTGGGCTGAAGCTTTAAAGAGGCGGAGTAACCGTCGGGCTAAGGATCGCAAGGCTCTGTCATACAGCCATGGAGGCTGCACTTCAGCGAGAATCCCCGCGTCGTGTGTCAGAGACGCCGTCCTCCTCCCCGGGGCCGCCGCCGCCGCCGCCGCCTTCCAACCTGGCGCTGCCGCCGGGCAAGCAACAACGGGAAGAGAAAAGAGCGACGCTGAGTAAAGTGAGACGCCGGCCGGCAAAGGGAAGGGCTGCCCTCCAGCACCAAGGACAGCGTGCTCGAGGAAAGAACGACCGGGGGGGGGGGAGACTGGGAGGGGCTACCGCACCTGGAGCACAAAGGGGCCTTGGCGAGGGACAAAGCGGGGAAGGTGGGGGAGTACAGGAGACCGCGCCAGGGACGTGCGGAGAGGACGGAGCGATGCTGAAAGGTGCAGTTGGGCTCCGGTTCTCTAGTTTTTAGTTTAGTTTTAGTTTTATTATATTTGTATACCGCCCTTCTCCCGAAGGACTCAGGGCGGTGAACAGGGCACATATAAAAATACAGAGTACAAAAATTAAAAAAGAATTAAATAGAGCCTGAGCTAAAACAATAGATAGTAATATAAAAATCCACAATAAAAACCCCAACACATCCCCCATCAGGCCAGGCTGGCTTGTTCAAATAGGTAGGTCTTCAGACCGCGTCGGAAGGAGCGAAGGTCAGGTGCCATCCGGAGCTCAACCGGCAGCTGATTCCATAAAGCCGGAGCGCCCACAGAGAAGGCCCTCCCCCTGGGGGCCACCAGCCAACATTCTCTGACCGGAGGCACCCTGAGGAGGCCCTCTCTGTGGGAACGCACAGGGCGGAGGGAAGTTGACGCCGGCAGCAGGTGATCCCCGAGGTACTCCGGACCCATGCCATGTAGGGCCTTAAAAACCATTACCAAAACCAAAACTCTAGCCTGAGTCCGGCCCCCTCCTGGCCAGAAAAACGGTCTGCTTTGTCTGCCTGGAGCAAATAGGACCCTCCTTTCAAATCCTCATCAGGACAGAAGCAACCAGTACAGCCATCGTGATCATCATCCTTGTCCTTTGCCTCATGTACCATCGGGACGCTAAGATTGGAAAAGAGGTGGCCATTCAAGTGGGATTAATGCAGTGCCACTCACTTCAAGACAGAATGGTCAGGAATGAGGGACGCTGAGAGACAACACCAGGGCCCAAAGTTGTAACGAAATGAGACGGAGACAGCATTGTGCTTCTCAAGAATATTATATAATATAGGAGTATTTCTAATGGGAAGTGTATTTTTCAAAAATTCAGATTAGCAACTGTAAGCTTGTTTTGAGTGTAGTGGCGTGAGTAAAACTTGTATGCTCACAGTTTTACCTGTATTATTTTGCAGGTAGTTATACGCCGGCTTCCTCCTAACTTTACTAAAGAGCAGCTAGAAGAACAACTCCATCCACTTCCAGCTCATGATTATTTTGAATTTTGTTCCTCTGATCCCAGGTGAGTATTTGTATAAACCAAGATAATTGTTTATTTCAAGTTTGTCTGTTACTATTAACATCAATAGGATGCATTTTAAACTAAAATGTTTCTAATACAAAGTATGTATAAAAATTACTGTTCACTAATAACACATTTAATGACACATTTTATACAGAATGTGCTGCTGTAATCATAGCACTAGAACTCAAATCAATCAAATTGATTTGGGGAGATTCACAGCAGGGAGCAGAAATCATGTAGGATTTGGATGTGTTAGGAATATTCTCTCATGCATATTTAAGACATTAAAATGTATTTCTAATGTATTTAACTAAAAATAGTTTAAGAATGGACAACATTTGACCATATAGCGAGGTTGAGTGGATCTTCTGAGAATTTTATTTATTCATGTATGGATGTATGTGTTTGTTTTTATCCCACCTTAATTATTTTTACAAATAACTCAAGGCAACAAACATATCCAACATACATTCCTCGTCCTATTTTCCCTAGAACAACAACCCTATGAGGTGAGTGACTGGCCCAAGGTCACCCAGCTGGCTTTCATGGCTAAGGTGGCACTAGAATTCACAGTCCCTTGATTTCTATGCTTTTGCTTTAGCTACTAGATCAAACTGGTTCCCATATATATCATCTTCTTATGTGAAGAGTTGCAACTAAATAAAACTAAATCACATCATATATTACTACTTCCTCCTCTAATGAGACTATCAGGCTATTTATAGCCATTTCAGAGACTGGAATGTAAATTTTTTAATCTGGATTTTTAATGGATCATTGTTCTATGATGTGATGTGTTCCTCAAAAAGCAATTGAAACATTCCCAGTTTAGAGAAACCTTCATAATATGAAATAGCACAAATCTTCAGCTTACAGCATTCTGGTTGTTTGATTCTGTCATCATGAGGACCATGTTTGTTAGTGCAAATGTATATTTTTTCTCTATGTTACCATAAGAGTTTTAAAGTGTGCAAGATTGTAAAAGGCATCAAAAGGAAAGGGAAAAGGGAAAAATTCTGTCCTGATATAAAATCTTAAGTTGTTTCCTCGTTATAGCATATATGATCACTATCGTATACCTGTGTTTACAGACTACGGTAGTAGTAGGCCTTAGTATGGTTTCATTATTTTGGCATACAGTATTGTACAAAACCTGCCATTATGGCTTTAGCACATGAGTCATGATTTAGTATGGGTACAAACCCAAGCAGTTGCAATCTATTAATAAAAGTTAAATCACTCCTTAGTATAAGATGTTACTAGGAAACTGTGGAGTTCATTGGAAACTAGTACCAAAAAGAAGTTTTAGTTTTCATCATTTGATTATTGCTCAGAATCGCTTCTCTTTTAATGGAAGGCCACTTGATCTAACCTGCCTCCACTGTTTTCCAGGGCTTTTTTGTTCAATTTACTTGCAGCCAAAATAGGAATAGTGGCTTTCAAACCTTGAAGGTAAAGTCCACAAAAAATTAAGTTGGCTGAATAATAGCACACTTGTACAGAGGTTAATGATTATTAAGAATTCATTAGCCATAGCATTTCTGATGGCCTGAATTTTCTTTAAATATATAAATATAATTGTTGCTTTCTTTGAGACATATATTTTTATAATTTTCCTTTTAAAAGTTACATACAAGTAACTGAAATTCACTCTTGTGTTGCAGTCTTTTCCCCCACCTCTACTCAAGAGCATATATTAATTTTAGAAATCCCGATGACATCCTTCTTTTTAGAGATCGCTTTGATGGCTATGTCTTCATTGACAATAAAGGTAACTGAAAAATTACTGTGGCAAGAATCCATAAAATTTTTTGGAGTTATAAAAAGTTGCATGGAGCTAAAGAAACACTGAGGTTTGTGCTTCCTCAAAAATTTCAATCATAATGTAATACTTCATATTTTTGAATGCTATAGTAAGAGCTTCAGACAATTCCTACCTATGTAACCTCCAAAACCCATAGGATGTTTGATTGTACAGGTAGTCCTCAGCTTACGACTACAATAGAGCCCAAAATTTATGTTGCTAAGTGAAAAATTTGTTTTGTGTTTTGCCCCATTTTACGACTTTTCTTACCACATTTGTTAGGTACATTGTTAAATTAGTAACAGGTTGTTACTAATCTGGCTTCCCCATTGACTTTGTTAGAAGGTTGCAAAAGGGGATTGCATTACCCTAGGACACTGTAACCATCATAAATATGAACCAGTTGTCAAGCATCTGAATGTAAATCCGAATGACCATGGGGATGCTGCAACAGTGTGAAAAATGGTCATAAGTCACTTTTTTCAGTGCTGTTGTAACGGAATACCTTGGGGAGCACCTGCGGCCGGCGTCAACTTCCCTCCGCCCAGTACGCTCCCACAGAGAGGGCCTCCTCAGGGTGCCACCGGTCAAAGAATGCCGACGGGTGGCCCCCAGGGGCAGGGCGTTCTCTGTGGGTGCACCGGATCTTTGGAACCATCTTCCGGTCGAGCTCCGGATGGCGCCCGATCTCCGCTCCTTCCAGCGCGATCTTAAAACCCATCTCTTTGAACAAGCTGGCCTGGCCTGATGGGACGGGGTTGGATTTTATAAATGGATTTTAACTGTTAATCTGTATTAATTTACTATGGGCACTGTTTAATTACTTTTTAATAATTTTTAATTTTTGTATCTTGTTTTTATGTATTGCCCTGTTCACCGCCCTGAGTCCTTCGGGAGAAGGGCGGTATACAAATTAAATAAATAAATAAATAAATAAATAAAAATAAACTTCAAACGGTCACTAAATAAACTGTAAGTCAAGGAATACCTGTAGTACAAGTATAGAAGCACAGATTGGACCTGTGGATCCACAGTAGATCTCACTGATAACTATCCACTGAATTCTTGAAAGCAAAATTCTATTTAAATGTTTTTGGGGTTTTTTGTTGCATTCTTTTCCAATACTTAAAGCTTTGGCTGTATGATTGAAAGTGAGGTCAAGTGAACTAGAACATACAGTATATATCTTACATAAAAGTTAGTTCCTTTGTGGTGGACTGCTACAAAGATATTTATTGGCATCAGTTGCTTTGTACTTTGAGGGGAGACTACCAGGACTACCAGAAGTCTAATCTAAATTCCACAATAGAAAAAATCACTTCAGAAAAGGGTAATGACAAACTATTCCCATTCAGCTGCTTAAAAAAAGGACCTTCCTGGATGTCATTGGAATAAAGCTTGACTTGAAGAAAACTTCTTTCAAGCAATATGAAGAAGATCCTGACGTGATCAGTTACTGTAAATCTGGTGGATTCATGGAAGTTTGCTCTTGTCTACTGATTTCCTTTTCTGGTTTGATGTTATGTGTAATAAGCTTGGGTCAGAAAAAATAGGATAAACCATTTTGATTCTGACATTTGTTCTCAAAAGAATTTCACTTTTAAAATTAATTATCCTTTATAATTCTGTTCCTTTGTGATTTTTTAAAGGTTTGGAATATCCTGCTGTTGTTGAATTTGCACCATTCCAAAAGATTTCTAAAAAGAAACTAAAGAAGAAAGATGCAAAATCTGGAAGCATAGAAGATGGTACATTTTGTTGTTGATGGTAGAAACAGTTTCCCAACTTACTTACTGTAATTTAAGATAAACTTCTTTTGCAATACTTTGTTTTCTATATTTTTCACAGATCCAGAATATAGAAAATTTTTAGAAAGTTATTGCGCTGAAGAAGAAAAAATATGTGCCAACCCTGAAACGCTTCTGGGAGAAATTGAGGCAAAAACAAGAGAACTCATTGGTTTGTTAAGCTGATTTTTTTCCATTCAGTAATTAAAAGCTCTTCTGATTAGGTGTTCATGCTTTTACCTTATGATCATGGCAGCTTTTCTAAAGGACATTACACTAAGTACAGACAACGTATTGATGAATTTGGGGAACTATCCATATAAATATTTTATGGCTAGTCTAGGAAATATATTAAATAGTACTTAAATCCTGAATGAATCTAATAGCGATACACTTAAATACACACAATTTTTATGAATTGGGGATTCAGAGGCCACTGTAATTGTCTTTTTGATATTTGAATAAATGCCATCAATTAAGTAGTATTTTTTCCAATGAGCTTTGTTATTGCATGCTTTATTGTTTTCCTAAAATAAATTACTAGCACAATTACATTGTGGTATTTCGGTGCAATCTTCCTTTTTTGTATAAATGTTAAGATTCATAAAAAAGATATTAACATGAAGTTAACCCATAATTAAAATAAGTTAGGGAAAAAAAGTAAAAATAGCCTTTGGACAATAATGTCCACATACGATTCACAAATATAATAATAATAATAAAGTTGGAAGGAACCTTGGAGGTCATCTAGTCCAACCCCTGCTCAGGCAGAAAACCATATAACATTTCAGACAAATGGCTGTCCAATCTCTTCTTAAAAACCTCCAGTGTTGGAGCATTTACAGCTTCTGGAGGCAGGTTGTTCCTTATTCTAACTGTCAGGAGGTTTCTCCTTAGTTCTAGGTTGCCTTGCCTTCAGGTGCTTTGGAGAATAACTTGACTTGCTCTTTGTGGCAACCCCTGAGATATTGGAACACTGCTATCATGTCACCCCTCACCCTTCTCTTCATTAAACTACACATACCCAATTCCAGCAACCGTTCCTTACATGTTTTAGCCTCCTGTCCCCTAGTCATCTTTGTTGCTCTTCTCTGTACTCTTTCTAGAGCAGGGGTCAGCAACCTGAAACAGTGAAAGAGCCACTCGGAACCGGTTCCCTCACAAAAGGAAAAACTGGGAGCCGCAAAAAAAATGTGTGTGCATGCGCGTACATGCGCGCATGCGCAGAACAGGGTTTGACTGAACAGTGGAGCCAAGGCGAGATATGCACCTACCCTGCATATTTGAATTGATTGGTCGAAATTTTTTAGTCCCACTTTTTTTTTTTGGACTGCACATGGCAGAGGACTGGGAGCCGCAGGAGATGGCTGAAAGAGCCGCATGCGGCTCCGGAGCCATGGGTTCTAGAGTCTCAACAACTGTTTTACATCGTGGTGAACGAAATTGGATGCAGTATTCCAAGTGTGGCCTTACCAAGGCATTGTAAAGTGGTATCAACACTTCACGTGATCTTGATTCTATCCCTCTGTTAATGCAGCCTAGCACTCTGTTGGCTTTTTTGGCAGCTGCAGCACACTGTTGGCTCATATTGAAGTGATTGTCCACTAGGACTCTGAAATCCCTCTCACAGTTACTACTATTGAGCAAGGAACCACTTATACCAGGGGTATCAAACTGCTGGCCCACGGGCCGGATGCGTCATGCCAAAACCATGCCCACCCCATTGCCGGCAATGGAAAAAAAGTCACGATATGTTGTGACACGTCACGTGACATTGAGAATTTGACACCCCTGACCTATACTAAACCTGTGCATTTGGTTTTTCTTGCCTAAATGTAGAACCTTACTTTTTTCACCATTGAATTGCTAAGGCAAGGAATTATTAATCATTCAGTACTAATTTTAGCATTTTTTAACTTTTCATATTTTTAGGAAAAAGCTAGCTAGATTATATGAAGGTTCCCTAACATTACTTGCCATGACCCCTTAAAATGATAATTTAATTTATCTGACATCCTTCTCCCATTTTTATGAAATAAATGAATGATTTCATTTTGCCTAGAAGTGGACAAGAAATAAATCTACCACTTTTAACAATTAAATTTTAATCTATATATCAAATAAAACCATAAACATGGCAACTTTATAAAATAATAATTTTCATTGTTGCTATACAATAAAGCATTGACATTTTTAAAAATAATTTTAAATGGAAAGATGAGCTTACTTAAATTTACATAATTCCTCAACTCTGAGGGTTTTGGGTTTTTTTGATTGCCAACCTCAGTTCTTGTATCACTTTTATTTTTATGGTAATTATTTTTATTGTGATTAATCTCTTTATAGCAATTACTATAGAATAATATGAACTTGTTGCCAACTTGTCTAGATAGAGTGGGAGTATATTTTAATAGAGATCCAGCTTTGGGTGCACATGCTGTGCAAATTCTGCACCTAAAGCTGGAAACTTTGTTCTTTTCTCTCCATGTTGCTTTAACAAGCTGACAGGCAGAGTGGGAGCAAATTCTCATCTAGAATCAGTAATCTAGCTATGGATGTGCCAGCTAAATGGATTCTCCATGCAAAGCTGGAATCCAGTTTTAGATGAGCAAAATCTGTGGGATTGCGTGTGCAAGCTATCATTGAAATCTCAGCAATGACTTGCTTCAAAGCTGGCTTTCTCCGTACATTGCATGGAGGATATGAAGTACTTTGCAAAAGGTATAGAACTGTCACTCTACTGTATAGATTATTGATTTTTCATTCCCCAAAACAAAAATGGCTAAGATTCCTTTTATCCTTGAGTCATCAGCTCTTTTAAAATTGTTCCTTACTCTCACGTTATTTACACCTGAGGTCTGATATTTTTCGCCACTCTAATGGTACAGCCAACAAATGCTGATGGATGCATGTAGACCACTCATTGTGGATATATTGGCCTTGAGCAAAGTCCTATTGAGAGTCTTATTTACAAATAGTGAACTAAATATGAAAATTCAATGCCATGGGTCCCTCTAACTTTACATTAACACTCACTGAAGGGGAAGATTGTGAATAAGATGCAGAGATGAGCAAACACTAGCTGTTGGAGGCAAAGTGAAGGCAGGAAGCCAATTGGAAACCATCGGATTGTGCTACTGTTTTAGATAAGTGACTGCCCAAACAAAGCAGAAGCAGGTTCTGGCATTGATCATGTTCTGCATGTGTAATCCAACCCTCCCCAACATTTGCAATTACTGTCAAAACTGCTTGTGACCGCAATCTACCTGGGTTATAATATTTTAAAATTACCTGGTTAATAATATGTTTTATGTTAAAGTACATGTAGCACATTGAACTTTTAGGAAAGAGTTAAAAAAATATAGACTATTGTTTTAACCTGAAATCTCTAAAAAGCAGTCATGTTAATGACATTTAGATATTAAGATAGGTACTATTAATAGCTATCCTTTTGTGATGTCTTATCTTTGAAATGGAACTTTGTCCTCACTAATATATAAAACTATAATGAACTGAAATAGAAATAATTTCCACTTTTCTCCATGGCTGCATATGATTATTATAAGTCTACCAAAGATTTCTTCCTTATTTTTCCCATTGAAATAAAAAAGCAGCATAGACAAGTTAATATTTTCTATATTGTACTCAGCAGTTAACTGTTATTAATGTTATTAATAGCTATCAGTAGCTATGGCATTACAGAAATTTGAAATATACATTTTGTACAAATATGTACTTCAATAATTTAAACATAAATAAAAGAGGTATAAGCTATAAAAAATTCTCATCCATCAGATCAAAAGTGAAATAAATGTTCTTTGTACTCAAATTATTGAAAATACAAGGAAAAGTACTTGTTGGAAAAAATAAAACTTATTATTAAGACTTCTATATTGGTGTTGCAACTATGAGGCTTACTTTATTGATTTTTAGACTCATTAGCAATATGATAAATGGGAATACAGACAAATGTTTCTTTAATAACCCATAGACCAAATGAAATATTAATTACCTCTTATTAATTATCTTGTTAAAGCTTAAATGTTAACAAATATTATAAAACATGCTTATTTTAGGAATGGAATATACTACATCACATTTTTTGTGTTTTAGCTAGAAGAACCACCCCACTTTTGGAATATATTAAAAATAGAAAATTAGAAAAACAGGTATGTTAGTATTTTGGACTATAGCTTAAATATTGACTTCAGTTTTTTGTAATAGTAATATAAATCAACGTAACCTTTACCAATATTTCAGAGAATTCGAGAAGAGAAAAGGGAAGAAAGAAGGAGAAGAGAATCAGAAAAAAAACGGCTAAGAGAAGATGAGAAACGGAAACGCAGGGAGGAAGAAAGACGCAAAAGAAAAGAAGCTGAGAAACAAAAGAAAATTGCTGAAAAAGAAATAAGAATCAAGGTAATGCAGAAAACAAAAATATATTTTTCAGTATGTTTTCAGTGCTTTTAATGATACTAAGCTTGCAGTATATTAGATTAATTCATGTTTTTGTGAAACATTTTTTAAAATGATAAATGAATTTATACAATATTTCCCTCACAAAGAAAAAAGTGATGTGTAAGTTTTGTCATGGAGGACCATAAATAACATTTATCTTTAAAAATTCAAGTTATTTCCTCCATATGCAAGGTAATTGTGAAGGGGAAACCATTTCCTTCATTACACAGACAGATGTACAAATTATTCATAGGAAACTTGGCACCTCTGATTCGTTTGTATAGTACACTTGATTTATGTTATTTGTTATTATCTATGTCATTAATATACTGTTAACGTTCTACAAATCCTAATGGTGTGTTGAGAATTCAGTAGGATCTGAAATAGCAAGTATCATAGGGCTGGTTTAGCTTGTAAGATGACCTTATTTCAGTGCATTCTTACAATCTCTCTTGTCTACTCCTGTCTACTACTCCTGAATGAGTTTTATAGGAGAAGAGTCCCATTATTCAAGGCAGAGCTACATTCTAAGATAAATTAATTTAAGGGACTTCATCAGAAAAAAGTTTCCAACTTTGCTTTTCCTTCATCTCAAATGCTTCATTAGAGCCATTTCAGGTGACAGTGGTAGAAAAGTGGCAACTGGAACATTACATTGACTTTTAAAAAGTCATTTATCCTCACATTCAAGATATTGTTAACATAAATAAAATGAGTACTAGAGAACAAACTGTAGAATTGGATGAGCTTGGCAGTGAGATACAGATGAATCTTAATTTAACCAATTTAAATCCATTGTTTCCAGAAATCTATGGAATTGGCTATCAGAGGGAATAATGAGGAACAATTGAATTAATAGTTACTTAAATCTGACCTGGAGCTGTTTTCCTTGTATGTATGGGGGTCCAGGAGACTATTTGGCAAAAAATACTAAATAGTGACGACATAACAAAGAACTAATTTCACCAAAAGCAATTGATAAAACTCAGTTTTACGTGTGTTTATAAGAAACACATGAAAAAGATCAGTAAAAACACTCAAACACTCAAATAAAAAAGTACCCTCAATTCTCTCCCCCATTCCTCATTTCAGTTATTGTTCACTGCCTTGGTACCTACTTGATAAATATTATAATAACTACATATATATTAAAATATTCCTTAGCTTCTTAAGAAACCTGAAAAGGGGGATGAACAGATTACAGAAAAGCACAGAGAAAAAGAAAAATGTGATATTGAAGACAACAAATGGGAGAAATCACCAGGACATGGGAGTTTAAAATCCAAGCCATTGGAAGTTTCTCTAAAGGAACTTAAGGAAAAGTGAGTATTTCTTTATTGGGCACTTTTGATTATTGCTTTGAGATCTTGTTAATTCTT
This sequence comes from Vipera berus, assembly GCF_964194415.1. NCBI lineage: Eukaryota > Metazoa > Chordata > Lepidosauria > Squamata > Viperidae > Vipera > Vipera berus. The sequence continues at coordinate 91,930,006 of NC_138206.1, read as the reverse complement.
TTAAACCTGTGGAATTAAATTTTTAATATTACAGAGCAATAATAAATTAATTTAATTCCTACAGTAAATCATTTTGCTGGAGCTGTGTGGTGAGTGGCAATGATAAGCTAACTTTTATTTTCCTGGCCTAGAGACTATATCAGAGAAAAAAAGAGGGAGAGAGAGAGAGAGATAAAAAGAGAAAGGATGGAGGATGGGTGGATGGATGATGAGAGGTACTAAGATCTTTACAAAATTAAAAGTTGGTGCCTGAACATTTGTTCCCTTTTCTCATTTCAGTGTTTTATTTTTTTTCTTATCATTTATTTTAGACTGTAAACTTGAAGGCAGAAATATTTTTATCGATCTGTAAACTGTACTGGGAATTTTCAGCTAAACCATGAGGTATAATTTTTTAAAATAAACTTAGTTGACTGAAATGAAATTCAGTGGTGAAAAAAGTAAGGTTCTACATTTAGGCAAGAAAAACCAAATGTACAGGTATAGTATAGGTGGTACCTTGCTCAATAGTAGTAACTGTGAGAGGGATCTCGGAGTCCTAGTGGACAATCACTTAAATATGAGCCAGCAGTGTGCTGCAGCTGCCAAAAAAGCCAATACAGTGCTAGGCTGCATTAACAGAGGGATAGAATCAAGATCATGTGAAGTGTTGATACCACTTTACAATGCCTTGGTAAGAATACAGAGAACAACAAAGATGATTTGGGGCTGGAGGCTAAAACATATAAGGAACAGTTGCTGGAGTTGGGTATGTCTAGTTTAATGAACAGAAGGACAAGGGGTGACATGATAGCAGTGTTCCAAAATCTCAGGGGTTGCCACAAAGACGGAGTCAAGTTATTCTGCAAAGCACCTGAAGGCAAGACAAGGTTGACTCAGCCTTCCATCCTTCCGAGGTAGGTAAAATGAGGACCCAGCTTGTTGGGGGCAATAAGCTGACTTTGTAATAATGCCGCTTGGGGGGGGGGGGCTGAAAGCCCTAATAAGCAGGCATATACATAGAATGAAGGCTATTGCTAAGCACATTGATTTGTGCTTAGATTGTAAGCCGCCCTGAGTCTTCGGAGAAGGGCGGGATATAAATGGGATTAAAAAAAAAAGAAGCAACGGATGGAAGCTGACCAAAGAGAGAAGCAACCTACCAGTAGATCTAAGGAGAAACTTCCTCACAGTTAGAACAATTAATCAGTGGAACAACCTGCCTCCAGAAGCTGTGAATGCTCCAACACTGGAGGTTTTTAAGAAGAGATTGGACAGCCATTTGTCTGAAATGGTAGGGTTTCCTGTCTGAGCAGAGGGTTAGAGTAGAAGACCTCCAAGGCATCTTCCAACTTTATTATTATTATATAACTCATCTCACAGGCATTGGTCTGATTGCTGTAAGACACTTGTAGACACTAAAATTCATGATCTGCGTTTAATCTCTTGAATTTTTTTTCTTCCAGCACATTTCCCCTCTCATTCAAATTTTTGCATAGGCATGAAGCAGAAACTGTATTCTGCTGTACTGAAGTACAGAAATATAGCATTCATTCTATTTTGGCAATCTTGGGAAAGCGAGAGAGCAAAATGTTTTTGTTTGTTTGTTTAGCAATATTTCCGGGAAATTAAAAGTACAGATAAGGCAGAAGAATAAGTATGTGTATGATAAACAGTGAAGAAGGCTCTGCATTTGTGAGAAACCAAGCCTTGCCCATTGTTTACTCTTGCTATGTCTTTTGTTAGAATATGGCTCCAATATGCAACTCATAGATGCATGCAGCTCTTGGTAGCAAAAAGATTGCCTCCTCCTTCTATAACACATAGAAGTATAAGTGGATATATGTAGCTTAGAGGCTGCATGTTCATTATTTCTGCAGCTTCTTATTATGTCCTGTTCTATTTGTTCAAACTAGTACGTAGCTGCTTTCTTTTAAGAAACTTCCAATCCTTTACAGCCATCTGGTGCATCTGGAATGTAGATTTTCTCCTATTTGTAATCAAACATGGCATTGTGACAAGCTAACAGGAAGCATGGAGGAAATATCCAGTTTTATAGAACCAAGAATGGCATTTTCCGTACATATTTTAATTAATGTTGAAAGAACTCATTTTTCACTGATATAAAAGTACAGCTATTGAGGAAATATCTAATGTTGTTATTAGAATTCTGTAATGAAAATGCCAAATCTTAACTTCTTTTAAGTAAAACCAGTCTTCTTAAGAAAAAGAAATAAATGTAGCAATGTGTTATCTTTCATCTCTCTATCTCAAAACTATTTAACTAGCTTCTTCAGTTTAAAATATATTTATACATTCTATTATAAGAATATGATTATTTAGATATATTTTATTCATTGACTTGCTTTTTTAAAAAAAATCTAGATTAATTAGTTTACCCTTTCAAATAGCCAGTTATATACGATTCCTTAGTCCCCTTACTATCTGATTCAGTAAATTGTCCCTTTCTCTGATAATTTATAGTGGGGCATTATCTTAATTAGGCATAAATGAAGTTAGAAAGTAAGATTTGGGTTCTCCAGAATCATTATTAGGCTTATTGAATCAGAATAGTGCTCACTATTTACTAAAAAGTAGAATGGCTCTAGGAAAAATATTGCTTGATCATCGGAATTTTTGTATATTACCTATTAGACTACCACAATTTCTTTTGCTTTTTCTATGTAAGTTCCATAGCTTTTAATATTAGAGGATTAGAAAGAAAAATAAAAAAGTATTACAAAGAAAAGATTTAACCAAATGCTGAAATTCTGGAACGAGCATTTACATTATACATCTTTCTTTTTTGTAATTTTCTTTTTCAACTGGATGCAAAATATAAAATTAAACCCAGGTAAGCCTCCTTTTATTATTATTTATTAAATTCATATGCCACTCATCTTGGGGTTCAAGGTGTCTTTGAGCAGCCCACATAATAAAACATATGACTATAAAAATAATTATAAACATAAAAAGAGTTTAAAATTACAAAAAAATTACAGCAAACTAAAAGAAGACAACACAGGTTTGGAGTGGAAAGGTGGTGGTGCCTTCTCTATTATTGCACCAGCCATCTCCAGCCAATAACTTCTCCTTTTGTGTCATCTCTAATAATAATATAACCAAATTTACGTTCACTTGATTAATTGTTCACGTTTACTCACCTTTAAAACACAGATCACAAAATGATAGTGATAAAGAACAAAGAGATTCAGAGAGAAGATTTCGTGAAAAAGAACCTGAGAGACAAAGGTATCGGTTGGAAGATGGCCGAAAGCACAGAACTCACTATGAATTTGACAAATATGTGAGACGGAACGAAGATGAGCCGAAGTGGGAGAAAGGGTACAGCCAAGACCGAGGAAAGAAAGTGAACTACAACTACAGCTTCACTGTGGACACAGTAGACAAACTGGGTAAAGAGGACAAGTGTGATGACATGGCATCCAAAAAGGAGCGCATAAGAAATAAGGTTCTTTTATTCATTTAGGATAATCTTTCATTAGTAAAATTACATCAGGGGCACAGATGATTTGCTTTTGACATCTTAGCATGAAACTTTTAACAACTATGTTGAAATAACATGAAAAAAAATCCACATTTTATAAACCAAAGCAGCTAAGAAACCCTTGCTGCTTATTTACAAGCCCCATTTGAAATAAAATTATTACAAAACCTTTTTCTTATGATTTTTTTTCTTCCTAAAATAAAAAATATATTCACCTGCTTTACACAATTGAGTGTCTATTCTCTTAATGAGAACTTATCAGGACCTTATCCACTTCAAAAAATCCTGACCTTATATTCTAATACGCTATTTCTAAAAAGCCTATTAGCCACAGTAGTCTAATAACACTGATCCTCGTGAATAACAAAGAGCACAAAGCAAATTTACATGAGTGCCAGGGCAAATTATCCTTTTTCAAAAAAGGCAGAGATTTATTTTTCGGAAATGTTTTAAAAGAACACTTACTCTGTAAGAGCCTTATTGTTGATACTTCTGTTTTTAGAACATCGGTATTTTCTGATATGGCACTTTATTCTTTGGCTATATGCAGCTGTAGCAAAAAGAATGCCTTATCCTGATGATGTAGCAGCAACGGCAGTACTATCCATTATGGATTATGCAACCTTTGTCAGTTGCAACCTGATTATAAAAAGTTAATTTATCAGGAATGTGAAGCTTTGCTTTAAACATGTTTTTTGAAAAGCAAATCAGTTTCCCAAGAAGTACATTCCCAACACAAGTAAGTGTGTTTTAAATTGTGGATTAATCTTACACCATTGGTTCTAGGATTACATCTGAGTTGTCATTTTTCTCTGCCATTCCATTATGAAGACTGTTAAGTACTGAGCAAAAGGCTACAAGGTGATCATTTCTGTAGCACTCTTATATCCCAATCTCCGTGCTTATTAGCTAGCTAGACAGACCAATGTTATTAGCTTGAAAATATTAGCTTAAAAATATTAACTCTTTATGCCAGAAACTATTAAGTCTCTTTTTTGAATATTATTATATCCATATTTGTATGAATTTAACTAGCAATTGTTCTAATCAGCATGAGTGGGGACTCTAAAATTTTCCATGACTTAATTTGGTGCTATTTGTCTTATCAATTTTTCTCAGGTTCTATTTTCTCCAGCATCTTTTTAGTTTGCTTGAATACTTGCCTCTCAGTGGAGAGAAGAAGAGAGAGCGAGAGCGAGACACTAATTCGTACTAAATATGAAGTAATAACAGAAAGATCTCTTTATATACAGGTGAAACTCAAAAAATTAGAATATCGTGCAAAAGTTCATTTATTTCAGTAATGCAACTTAAAAGGGGAAACTAATATATGAGATAGACTCATTACATGCAAAGCAAGATAGTTCAAGCCGTGATTTGTCATAATTGTGATGATTATGGCATACAGCTCATGAAAACCCCAAATTCACAATCTCAGAAAATTAGAATATTACATGCAATCAATAAAACAAGGAGTGTACATAGAACAATATCGGATCTCTGAAAAGTATAAGCATGCATATGTACTCAGTACTTGGTTTGGGCCCCTTTTGCAGCAATTACTGCCTCATTGTGGCATGGCATGGAAGCTATCAGCCTGTGGCACTGCTGAGGTGTTATGGAAGACCAGGATGCTTCAATAGCGGCCTTCAGCTCTTCTGCATTGTTCAGTCTCATGTCTCTCATCTTTCTCTTGGCAATGCCCCATAGATTCTCTATGGGGTTCAGGTCAGGCAAGTTTGCTGGCCAATCAAGTACAGTAATCCCACGGTCATTGAACCAGGTTTTGGTGCTTTTGGCAGTGTGGACAGGTGCCAAGTCCTGCTGGAAAATGAAGTCAGCATCCCCATAAAGCTCGTCTGCGGAAGGAAGCATGAAGTGCTCCAAAATCTCCTGGTAGACGGCTGCGTTGACCCTGGACTTAATGAAGCACAGTGGACCAACATCAGCAGATGACATGGCTCCCCAAAGCAACACAGACTGTGGAAACTTCACACTGGACTTCAAGTATCTTGCAGTGTGTGCCTCTCCATTCTTCCTCCAGACTCTGGGTCCTTGGTTTCCAAATGAGATGCAAAAGTTGCTCTCATCAGAAAAGAGGACTTTGGACCACTGAGCAACAGACCAGGTCTGTTTTTCTTTAGCCCAGGTAAGACGCTTCTGACGTTGTTTGTTGTTCAGGAGCGGCTTGACAAGAGGAATACGACATTTGAAGCCCATGTCCAGGATCCGTCTGTGTGTGGTGGCTCTTGATGCACTGACTCCAGTCTCAGTCCACTCCTTGTGAAAGTCCCCAACACTTTTGAATGGCCTTTTCCTGACAATCCTCTCCAGGCTGCGGTCATCCCTGCTGCTTGTGCACCTTTTTCTTCCACACTTTTCCCTTCCACATAACTTTCTATTAATGTGCTTTGATACAGCACTTTGGGAACATCCAACTTCTTTTGCAATTACCTTTTGAGGCTTTCCCTCCTTATGGAGGGTGTTAATGATGGTTTTCTGCACAACTGTCAGGTCAGCAGTCTTCCCCATGATTGTGATTCCTACTGAACCAGACTGAGAGACCATTTAAAGGCTCAGGAACCCTTTGCAGGTGTGATGGCTTAATTAGCTGATTAGAGTGGGACACTTTGAGCCTAGAATATTGCACCTTTTCACAATATTCTAATTTTCTGAGATTGTGGATTTGGGGTTTTCATGAGCTGTACGCCATAATCATCACAATTGTGACAAATCACGGCTTGAACTATCTTGCCTTGCATGTAATGAGTCTATCTCATATATTAGTTTCCCCTTTTAAGTTGCATTACTGAAATAAATGAACTTTTGCACGATATTCTAATTTTTTGAGTTTCACCTGTATTCATTCACTTAGGCTGCATTGAGATCCCCAGTGCAATTAAATAGTTTTATCAGAACTTTTACGTACTTTCTTTATTCTTTTTTTTTCCTGCACAGGATCGCCCAGCCATGCAGCTGTACCAACCAGGAATTCGCATTCGAACACATATGGGACCTACAAGTAGGTTCTATGACAGTGCTGAAAAAATTTCTCAAGAAGTTTATGACAGAAGGTATGAGGCAGACAACTCAGCTGGTGGTGGTTCTGAGAAGAGTGAAGATGCAGAATAAAATGGACAGAACATTCAGCCTTAAGATCTAGTGCCCTACAGAGAACTGAATGTTCTTAGAACTTGGCCGGCATTGCCAAGAAAATTCTAGTAGGCAACCTCATAAGTTTTAAAAGTTTAAAAGTCTGTACGGAGTCTGAACCACATAAAACATCACATAAAGTAAATAAGAATGTGGTCTTTTTTTAAAAAAAGGAAAGGATTTGTCACCCTTGGAATCAAATTAAAGCAATTCTCTTTTTCCCCCAAGTATGAGGCTATATGCTGCCAGCATATGAAGAAAAAACATTATTTCAAAATGTCTATAGATACATATGTGGTCATCATATATATTTGTGTTAGGATTAATTTCATACACATCAATAACTTCTTACACATTCATATGTGCATCTCTGCATAATGGGAGTTGTTTTCCTAAAAACAAAGGGATTTTCATTTGAGACATAGAGAAGTGATTTTTGAGGCAATATTGCTGAAAATTATGCTATATTTTAGAAGGTAGAGTTTGGAAGTTCTAGTAACTCAAAACATATTTTAAATTTTAGTGTTTTGTATAAAACGTTTTGAGAAATTGCTACATCTGCTAAAAAAAGGAATATTTAAGATATTTATTTCCAGACATTTTCACTGAAGCATATTTACTGTCTTCTACAAATTACATTAACAGTCCCAAAGGTGTTTTTCAAATGTCTCCATAGACATTTTCACACTCCTAGGTTTGTATGTACTTACAAAAAAGTCTTGTAGAAACTTTAACTATATTTACAGTATATCTGTGAGTGAGAGAAAGACAATTACAGTACCTTAGATTTTGTCCTGTCAATAGTTTTGTCCCAATATGTAATAATTACAGCAACTACAACTTTTAATATGAATCATCAACATGTTTATAGTAAATGCAGTGTTTGCATCATTATTGTAGGACAGTGCTTGATCTTCTATAAGATCATGGTTTACAGATAAGATGATGAGGTTTCTGATAGTTTGCAAGGACATAATGGCACAACATTCATGTGATTAAAAGGGCTGTTTAAGACTTATTTTTTTCAGGACCTTCTTCCCTGACTTCCAGCCTCATATAGCCACCAACAAAACAGCAACTTAAGCAAAATAGTTTTCAGTGGGGAGTATGTGGGCAAAGGAAGGCTCAGCACTAGCTTCAGACCATTTTTATAGGACTTCAGAGAAAACACAGTTGTGATGTATGGGCCTACCCTATCATATTTAGTCTCTTTTCAGTTTCATAAAATGTTGGGTAAGTGTCAATCTATTTTTAACTTTTTTGAACAGTATCTCATTCTATTACCTGAAAAAAGGCTGACTTAAATCTGAATATTTAATGCAACATTAGCCTTTCATGAAATGACATTTTAAAATCCTTTTGCCTTTTTTCAATATGTGGGTTTATTAGCTGTTTTTTGTATGTAAATATTTCATGAAATATATTTTTACATGTCATTGATGGAACTATTTTGGGTTATAAATAGATTATACAGCAGAATGTACCGTACTTGCCACAGGTTCCCTCTGGTCATTATGCTATTAGAATATATTGTGATGAGATATATCTTCTCATTTTTGTGAAAAAAATATGTTGTAAGGGCAAGTCAGGAAACCAATAATGTTGATATGCTTTCTGTTTATAAGAAATGCAGGCCTTTGTTAACTATTTTTTAACCTTGTGTTTTGATTTTTTATTACTTATTATCAGCATTTGTTTCAATGTAAATAAAGGACATTTTTTGTTAATTTCAGCCATTGGAAGATTAAACTGAAATCTAGTCATCTAAATATTGGCTCATTTTGTTTGGTTTTTTTACTTCTGGTGCAGAAATGCCCTACGTACAGTCACCCACACACTCGTTACCTCCCGTATAGATTACTGCAATGCTCTCTACATGGGGCTGCCCTTGAAGACCACCCAGAGGCTTCAGCTGGTGCAGAGTGCGGCCGTGCGGGTAGTGATGGGAGCACCCCGATACTCCCATATTACACCCCTCCTGCGTGAGCTGCATTGGTTACCGGTTGTCCTCCGGGTGAGATTTAAGGTGCTGGTACTTACCTTTAAAGCCCTACATGGCTTAGGCCCGGGATACTTGCAGGACCATCTGCTGCCAGGAACGACTTCCCATCGCCCAGTACGCTCACACAGAGAAGGCCTCCTCAGGGTACCGTCGGCTAGACAATGTCGGTTGGCGACCCCCAGGGGAAGAGCCTTCTCTGTGGGAGCGCCAGCCCTATGGAACCAGCTCCCCCCTGAGCTTCGGATGGCCCCAGATCTCCAGTCCTTTCGCCGCGGCCTCAAAACACTCCTTTTCCACCTGGCTGACCTGGACTGACAGGGATTTTAATTATGTTTTTAATTTTTAACTCTAATTTTTAATTTATTTTAATTTTTATTTATTCTACAGGGGCCTTTAATTTTTATTTTTATTTTAACTTCTGTATTTATTATACGTTATTGTTGTTAGCCGCCCTGAGTCCTTCGAGAGATAGGGCGGCATATAAGTCCCAATCAATCAATCAATCAATCAATCAATCAATAAAATATGGGAAGTAATTTATAGACTGATGAACATGTCAATTGGCAGTTTATGTAATTTCTTGTTTTCGGAATAGTTGTTCTCCCTTCTAACCAGGGGAGATGATACAACCTTTGTATGCTGAGTTGTCCTGCTTTAGTACATAATGTTTCTGTTTAAAGTATTGATCATAATGAGGGGTCCTTAGTGCTCTCTGAGCTTGTTTTCTTGCAGATGTTTCATTACCCAAGCTAGATAACATCATCACTAGCACTGATGATGTTGCCTAGTTTGGGTAATGAAATGTCTGCAAGAAAAGAAGCAAGCTCAGAGAGCATTAAGGACCCCTTATGTCAACCCTGAGCTACAAATATTCTCCTTTATTAATTGAGCATAATTTTTTTAAAAAGTATTAATTATAAACTTTTGAAGTCATCCTTATTTAACTGGGAAAATCATTTCTCATTTAACTGGGAAATAAACACAATAGGTTATCATTTTAGAGTATGAAACTGCACCTCCCAGAATTCCAAACCAACACAGCCAAAGGATAAAAAAAATCTAAGTTATAATACAAGCATCTGAAAAGAGGAATTGATGTATCTTGAGGAGCATATACAATAGAAGACTGAAGAAGAAAGAAGCAGAAGCCACAGATGCTATGAAACATTTATGGCCCAGTAATGTTATGCAGTCTGAATATTAGTCTTTATTAAGAAGAAGATATAATATAAACTCGACATTTTAGAAGAATGTGGTGTGCCTTCTCTGCATCTGTGTCAGATAGCCTTTTCTTTGATGAAAATTCCTTTGCTTTTCATAAGCTGGAAATTTGGCTGACTGTAGATCAAGAGTAAATTTATCTTGCAATTTTTTTATTCTTTCCCAAAATTCATCGGTGTTACACAGCTGAAAGATAAATATCTGCAATGCTTATTATATTCTACATATGAGTAAATCAAATTATCATCTTAATCAAAATAGATTTTTCTACCTCATCTCCATTGGATTCTTAATTTTTTGATATATCTCAAAGCTAAGTGTTTTCTCTTTATACATAGTAGTGTGTTAGTTGACTTATAACCTCTGTATCACACCATATAAATTATAGACTATATATTATGACAATTATTTAAAACAGCAAATAGAATGAAAGTTGTTACCTGCTGAAACCTTTTGCAGGTTTTTGACAACTGTTTAATATCCTCCATATTAAGAAATGACATGATATGAACAATCAGATTTTCAGGCATTCGAACTAAGAAATCGTAGTGACCTTGACACAAGTTGAGAGTGTACTTCAGCATGTTTTTCCCAAAAATGCTTTGAACGTGCTCTGAATGAAGTAAGTAGAGGGGGGAAAACTTTTAGCACATGTGCTGTAAGAATAAACACTAGTGAGGTTGTGTATTATGGTTACAGCAATATAATGCAGATTCATACTCTAACAATAAAGGTCATTGCAAAACACTGGTCACCTCATAAATTGTAGAGATAGTTGCTAGATGGGACTACAACTGTACTGCGTTGTTTTTTTCAATTTTGATATATTAGCCTTCCCAATTAAACATCTACATCTGAGGAGAAATAATTTGGAAAAAGAAGCTATAAAGAATAAAAAGAGAAAAACCTTTACTGTACTAAAAGAAGATGGAAGGCAGCAATAAAACTTGGTTGTATTTACTTAAGAGTCAGATTCATGGAACACAATGTGGCTTCTTTTTGAATGGAGAGGGTTCTGCTAGCAGTGATTGGAATTATTATTATTTGAGTTTGAGCCAACCTGAAATTAGTGATATAAATTGAATACTATTAGTGGGGAGGGAGTTAATTGTGAAGGAACAAGAATTCTGGAGAGACTAGGGTATAAGCCTTTTAAAGAATTAGATAGTAGAGCTGAATTTTATGACTTTTATGTTTCAGTTGTGTCCTTTATGATTAGCATGACAAAATCTTGGTTTGTCAATTTAAAGTGAAAGCAACTTACAAACAAAACTATAATTTTAAATGGAAAGGAAAAAGTTGGAGACCTGGCAAATTACATTAATTACAATTGTTTGTAAGAATTCTATTGTTACATAAAATCTTGTTTATATTCAATTGATCTTCTGAGTAGATGAGATGGAATCTACCTTTTCTATGTCTTATCTATGTTTTACCAATACCTTATAAAAATGGTGTGAAAGATGACAGGGTCAGTCTTTACTATAAATACTCTAATAAATTTATGATTTATTATGGCAAAGAAATCTAAAGTATATTTAGTTACATATACATACCACAAGCATATTTCAAGCAGATACTGAGGTGGAGACCTATCTTTTTAAATAGGTTTTTGACACCTAGTCAATGACTGATATTTTTATTGATAGTTTTAGTGTTGGATATGGTTATTCAACAGGGCATTTTTGTGTCAACACTTTATTGTACACAGACCAGTGTAGAATAAAATATTGGTGATATAAAAATTAAATAAAAACAAACATGTCAGATTGTCAAGCTTCATTTAGATTGATATGAACTAGAAGGCTTGAAGGCAGAGCAAGGACATAGCTCTTGATAAAAAAAATTATTCTAGATACTAGAAAAGCCATTAATAACCTAGAAAAGAATCTCCTGCTATTCCATTCTTTTGGATAACCTTATATCCTAGTATTTTGAGAGAATATTCATAGTACAGATTTGCAAAACGTATCCCTTCGAGAAATAATTTTCTGGTGAGTTCTAAAATGTTCCGTTCCTCTTCAGAATACTGCTGTACTCACATCGTCCTGTCACACTAAATAAAGTAGCATTCCCAGGTTCTAAAGAAGTTGCCATATGTTTATGTATGCTTAGGTGTATTTGGAAATAGATCCTCACAAATTAAGAACCACTTGCTTCAAAGTCCAGAGAAAACTTCAGTGTGTACAAACCCCTTTGAAATAATATATACCTTCTGAAATAGTATGAGATAAAGTTATGCAATAACATACTATGGAGGAGCATGTGCCCCCAATGATGTCTCTATGGATTATAACCAATGCTTCTCAATGTACAAGTCGGCTGCTTCAACCCATTTGGCAGTTTTGCCATCAGATGGTTTAATGCAATTGCTTGCAGAACATCAAATTGTTAGTAGAAATTATATTTGTGTAAATCTGCCAGAACAAAACTTATTTATTTATTCAGATATTATTTAGATATATAAATACCAAATTCAGATAGTACCAAAGCCACCCAAGATACATTAATATATAAGTAAGAAAGCATATTAGCACTAAGTAAAAAGTAATGTGCCTTGATCTTGATGAAAGAGAATGCTAATTCTGGATTACCTGGGTAATTCATATGAAAGTTGTCTTCTTGTCCTTAGATAATTATGACTAAAGCATTTCTTGTACATAAGCGATACAGATATACATACAGCAGTACTTTGCATTCTTGAGAGTTTTTTAAATTCCATATATAAATGAATTTGTCCTGAAGTATAATGATATTTATCATGAAAGATTCAGGACCTTGCTTCAGTATATGTACTTAAGATATTTGCAATGATGAAAAGATTTCTCTATAGCAACCATCCCCATGCAGGTGTGGCACCAGTCATTAAGTACATAAGCAGAACAGCTGATTCTATATAAGAATAAGTGCTCCAGAAACAAAGAGATAGAAAGAAATTAAATGAACTCTATGGAAAAAACCTACTAACTGTTTGCACTGTACTTCATTAATGTCAAGTAGTTCTTTGGACGAAATAAGGCTTGCTAATATACTGTATAAAGGTAAAGGTAAAGATTCCCCCGCACATGCGTGCTAGTCGTTTCCAACTCTAGGGGCCGGTGCTCATCTCCGTTTCAAAGCCGAAGAGCCAGCGTTTGTCCGAGGACGTCTCCGTGGTCATGTGGCCGGCATGACTAGATGCCAAAAGTGCATGGAACGCTGTTACCTTCCCACCATAGTGGTCCCTATTTTTCTACTTGCATTTTTACGTGCTTTCGAACTGCTAGGTTGGCAGAAGCTGGAACGAGTAACAGGTGCTCACTCTGCTACCCGGCACTCAGGATTTGACCCGCCAAACTGCCGATCTTCTGATCGACAAGCTCAGCATCCTAACCCACTGAGCCACCGCGTCCCTCTAATATACTGTATATATTCTGTCATTACTTTTTTAAAAAAAATATTTAATAAGATTTATATCATGGCCATCTTGCTATAGTGGCTTTGGGTAGCTAATAACAGATGAAAACATCCTATCTATACACTGCTAAAACTCAAAACAGTGCTTTGTAGGGCAACAGTTTTTGAACCTAGGCACCTCAAATGGGCTAACTTACAAAATGTCTCCAAAATCCAGGACCTGTGATGCCCAAAGGGATGAAACCTAGGAGAGTTGTGGCTGCTTTAACGCTGTTGGGCCACTGCTGTGGTCATGTGATCATTTTCAACATGCTGTGACAGTTTCCCAGCCACTCTCACAATTTCTCATTCCTTCCCCCACCCAGCAGCAGCTTCTTATCTGACTGTTGAGAAGGAAGGGGGGAAGGGAGGGAGGGAAGGCAGGAGAGAGGGAGAAACAGGAAAAAAAGAACACTACCACTCATTATTACTGCCCCATGCCACCATCAGGATGCCATCTCTGACTGATATGGCACCTCTTGCACACTCCCAAGCACTCACAGGCATCTGTTACTTCCTTCCGTGCATGCTCCCTGACACACATGCCCTCCCCGACACACAGGGCATCTCCTGCACACCTTCACAACTCCCATGCATTCTATCCAAACTACCTGGCACCTGTCATGCACCTCATACACCCTTACCAACTCATGTAACCCACCCATGTGCCTTCCCTAATTCATGTGACATCTTTTGTGCACACCTGTGCATCTCTCCCAACCTGCAAGGCACTTCCCTATGCACCCCCTCACTCACTCCCCCTCTCAGAAGTACCCACTTACCTTCCTTCTGTTCTTGGTTAAGATGGCAACGCCTGGATCAGCTGCGGCTGCATTGGCTCTCGAAGGTGAAAAGTTTTTGGAGGGATATAAGGGATATAGACCACATGATCAGGAAGATTTTAATGTGTTTGAGCAACATAGTGGGACTAAGCTAACATACAACCGACAATATTTGCTGGCATGGTGAGTTTTTAGCTGTTTCAGAACTGTTGGTGAGACCGTTAAAAGTCGTTCACGCTGTTTGAAATTGTTCTGCTGGCAACAAGTTCTGACTGCTGGCCCAGCGACAGATTCTATTGCAAATCAGGGCTGTTTCTTTTTATTTAAAAAGTTTTACAATACATTTTAACTTTAATCCCCCCCTCCCCCACCCCCACCCAACCCTCCCTATCCCTTCCCCCCATTCCCTCCTCCCCCCCCCCCCGACTTCCCAGAGCTAAATACAGGGTATAAAATCAAAAAACAAACATAAGCACCCCTATGTTATCAGCAATAAACTATTAGTTCTATCTCCCTCTAGCTCATGTAAAATGAATACAAACAATATTAATATTACAAATAAAGTAAAAAAGAAAAAGAGAAAAACAAAAAAAAGCTTTACTCAGAATAGATTTTCTTAATCCCAGTCCTTATTCATATTAATTTCAAAGAAAAAAAAAAACAAATTCTCAGTTACGCGCCAAAAGCGCCTATCTATTAACCTTAATAATCTCCAACCAAACTAAACCATAATCAAAAATAATTCTTGCATGTATCACACCAAATGTCTCGCAGTTCCAGGTCATCCTTGAGTTCAAATAAAAAGAGTAAAAAAAAAAAAAGGGGTTAAGCAGTCTGTAAGACAACTTATTGTTAATTAGGAGCTTGCATACCCATTCTTAGTTCAACACACACTTTTAGTCCATAACCCTAATATACTTTTCTAACAAGCAAATAACATCCATCTTAAATTGTGTTACATATTAAAAAAAAACTTTCTTTCTCCTCTATGATAAATTTAATCCATTAAGATACTAATTTAAAAATTTAATCAGCAATCTTAACGCCCCAAAACTTTTGGAGCATGTCTGTCATGACCCCCAAAACTTCTTTGGACCGCGCCCCTCCCACATCTTCACTGTAAATACACTTTGGAGATTCCATAACTATCTGCTGGTCTTGCTCTTGCTCTCGTCTCGCTCTTCTTAAGGCGGCACGCGTCTTCCTCTGGCCTCCTGCAACATCCAATGAAACTGTATCTTGATCCCCTCCAACACCATTGTCCTCTATCTGTCTGTCTGCAACATCTTGAAGCTTTCCCTCGCCGTATCCCTTAACAGCTTCCAAAAATGATAAGGGGGTTGCTTTTAACACATTGCTATAAAAATCACGTGCCTGGGCCACAGTAACCAGACGATGTCTTTTACCTTCATGCGTCACCACCAGTCCAACTGGAATCTCCCATCTAAACTTAATATCACATTTCTTAAGTTCCTGTACTAAAAATGCAAAATCTTTCCTTCTCCTTAAAATCTTCGGAGGAATCTCTTTTAAAACCAAGACTTCTTGCTCAGCCACTACCAGTTTAGTATCATAGGCAGCTTGAATAACTTCATCTCTAATTACTCTCTTTGTAAAATAGACCACCACATCTCTGGGTAACTTCCTTTGTCTTGCAATCCATGATTTACACGAAAAATTTTGTCCATATTTCCCTCAATTTCAGATGCTGGCTGGCCCAATACCCCTTCCAGAGCCTCAGAAATCAGCTGCTTTAAATCTTCTTTACAGTTCTCCTTTAAACCCCTGATTCTAATAGCATACTGCATCTGATGATACTGAGCAAGGCTCAATTCTCCGTCCATTTTATCCCTTATATTTTCATTTTCTGATACTTTTGCTTCTAATATAGAGTTCTTTTGACTGAGATCCTTCACTTTTTCATCCAGCTGTTGCACACATTCAGCTACAGATTCAATCATAGACAACATGTCCACCCTCATTGCTCTAAATTTCTCTTCCATCTTCTTCTCCAGTTTCTCCTCCAACTTTTTCAGCTTTTCATCCATCATGTCAGACATCAATTGTGAATGCTTTCCAAGAGCATCTTGTAAATCCTTAAGCGTCAATGCCGGAGGAGGTGCAGGAGGAAGCAAAGCTTGCAATGAGGTCTGTTGCACCAGGGAAGACCCCGCACTCCGAAGAGCTTTAGAAGTTTTAGCCGCCATCTTCCCCCACTTTCACTTATTGCGCACTTTCACTTTGAAGCTATAAAATCCATTGAGCTACAGAGTAAAGATAAGAGTCCACATCACCTTGACCTCCTGTACCGCTCTGCCTGCATCTTGATAATCAAAGGTATTTCCTTTTGGCAGGGGTGGTTGCTAACGCCTGGCTCTGCTCCATAAATCCCGGAGCAGGGGCGCTGCGCAGCTCGGAGCAACCCAGGCTTCGGGGGGGCTCAATCCTTCAGCCGCCCAAACTCTCAGCTCAGGCGGCCCCGGAGAGCTCAACCCCTACCTGGGGCCTCACCCCCTCCTCTTCTCCCGAGGAGGGGGCTTCAAATCCATCTAAACAGCTGATCGGCGCTGTTTACGATGGAAAAACACAGCTGCGGAGCGGGCAGCCCGAAAACGGCTGTCTTCGGCGTTGCGTCGCCACCGGAAGCCATTCAAATCAGGGCTGTTTCTGAAGGAGGCAGAGGTGGAGAGGTCCCGGAGCTTATGGAGCAAAGGAACTGGATGAGGCTGTCGGTAGGCCCAGAGGATGGGAGAGAGGCTTTTGGAGGAGTTGGAGGCGGCAGGCGCCCCTTTAAGGAAAAGGTGCAAGAAACAGGATCAGAAAAAGGAAAGGAGGCGAGGTTGTCGTGCAGGAATACTAGCTAATTTGAGGGATAATCTACACAGAGCTCCATTTCCATCTGTCCTGTTTGCCATCGTTCGCTCCCTAAAGACTAAAATGGACATTCTGAAGCTTGAGCTGGCCACAAACAAGGAGTGTATATTGGAGGTGGTGACCCTTTGAGAGCTTTATGCAACAAAATTTCATTTTGATGTATGCTGATTGGTGTACTTTCAAAGTGACAATAAAGCTATTATTGTTGTTGTTGTTATGTTGTTGTTATTATTATTAGACTTGCTGGCTTCCTCTCTGACTTTCTCCCTGCAAGCTTCCCACAAGGAAAATAATGGGAAGGTGGGCAGGAATTTGAGGGAGGGAGGGAGGGAAGGAAGGAAGGAAATGATGGAATGATAGGGAGGGAGGGAGGAACAGAAAGGAAAGAAAGAAAGAAAGAAAGAAAGAAAGAAAGAAAGAAAGAAAGAAAGAAAGAAAGAAAGAAAGAAAGAAAGAAAGAAAGAAAGAAAGAAAGAAAGAAAGAAGAAAGAAAGAAAGAAGGGAGGGAGGGAGGGAGGGAGGGAGGGAGGGAGGGAGGGAGGGAGGAAGGAAGAGTTTCTGATCCTTCCTGACAGTTTCCCATATTCTCTTTCTCAGTTTAGGTAAGCAAATATCTCTGAAATGATGACCCAATGGGGCCTGAGTTGTCTAGTAATTAAACAAATACTAAAAACAATCAAGACCCAACATTTATAATGGTCACCAAGATAAAAACAGATCTGATAAAGTAATAATGCCTCCCAGTCTCCAACTAACCACCAAACCCCATGCCTGGGACCACATCCAAGTCTTTAAGGTATTTTTGAAAGGTCAGCAGAGTTAGAGCCAATCTTATATAATCTTTTTGTTGTTTCTTATACTACTAAACTAAAACATAAGGCCCCGATTTGCAACTTACATAAAACAGCTTTAGAAGAAATGAGAGTGGTATAAGAAGTGACAAGAAAAGAGATAAGTAGAAATAGTATGCAAAAGATACTGTAGATCTTTATAAGTTCAGATGCTATACTTTATAGAAGAGATGAGTTATGCTGATAAATGCCATTTATATTTGTGTGTACCTTCAGAAGGTAAAATTTCTTTGAGTAATTTATATGGGAGGTTTGCCTATCAATCCTAGCACAACGAAGATCAAATCTTTGTGCTGCAAACAATAACATTAACAAACAATAATGAAGAACCAGTCTGATCTAATGGCTAAGACATCAGGCTAGAAATCAGGAAACTGAGTTCTAATTTCATTTAAGGAATGAAGTTCTGCCAAGTGGAGCCTTGACTGTATGCAGTATGACTGTATGTGCATGCATGTATATATATAGAGAGAGAGGTACACAATTATTTTCCCACTTAATACTTGCTATGTAAGTGTTCATCCAATAGAAAATCTCTGTGTGTCTTCTTCAATTCCTTTGGAAAAATCTTTTCTTGATTAGGTCGGTAAGTAATTTGCCATGATCTCCAGATAACCTACAGTGTTGAGAATTTTTAAAAGAGTGCAGTAAGTTATTAGCCCTTTCCCATTTTTGTCAATAATCTAAACATAAAGCAAGAAATCGAAAACATCATTTGCAACCATTTGTGTTTGAATTACATTGTGTAGGAAAAGAGAAACATGGCACACGAATGGTGTTATTTGTTTCGGAGTCCATGACTACAATATATATATACAGACGTAACTCTGGCATATCTGTCAGAATGGCTGTTTGGAACTGCTATCTCTTTTACCTGAGATTTTATTCTCTTAGCTGACTTAACAGACACTTGACTATACAGAAGATTAAAAAGTGCATCTTTCTCATATCTTCACTTTTTTTTGAAAATATACAATAAAGTTTCTAATTTCAGAATAATAAGATCTATGTCATTTTACCTCAGTTTTTGTGATGGTGAAGTAGTGAAAATCTTTCTGGGGAGCAGGAGCCTGAATCTGAACTTCACAAAGTTTCTCCTGCAGTAGTGAAGACATTCTATGTCCCAAAGTTGCTTCTACACCTTCTGTAGAGCTTGAACTCAGCCTATTTTATATGCTCAAGAAATAAATAACTGGCTTGTGTTTACATTACTGAGACCAGTTTCTTTACCTAAGGAGGGTTCCGGTGAATAGTGTTTTCATCACCAGTTGGGCAATAGTAAAAACAAAAAAGAAAAGCTATGAGTCTGTTTAATGTTTGAATTTTAGAGATGGGGGGGATTTAAGTAATACTATGCAGTAATAATTTTCCTTCCTTCCTTCCTTCCTTCCTTCCTTCCTTCCTTCCTTCCTTCCTTCCTTCCTTCCTTTTTCTTTCTCTCTGCCTTTGAGTCCATCTTGACTCCTGGCAACCTGGATTTGTCAGCTTCCTTGGCATGCAGATTGCCATTGTCTGCTTCCTCTGCTGAGAAACAGTGTTTGGCTCCAGGTTACCCAGTTCTAGAGAAGTTTATTTATTTGTCACATTTGTAGGCCAACTACTCAAAATGACTCTGCGTATGTACAAATTCAAAACATAAGTCAGACAACAACAAAAAATGAAAGGGCCAACAGGAGGTAGCAAACAATGTAACAACAAAAAAATTGAACCCCATCATATCCTAGCCTAGCCCAATATCTGGGGAAGAGCCAAGTCTTCAAAACTCATATAAAAGGTCCATTTCATTGGACAAAGATGTACCAAATGTATGCTGAACAGAGATAAAGCAAGCAAGCAGAAAGAAAGCAGGGAAAGTTTAAAATCAATCCCCTTCCTTCTCCCCCCCAAACCATTTTCCTCGTCACTGGCCATATTCCAATGAGAAAATGGGTATCTTTAGTGGATATAACAGTCTCAAGCTATTAAAACACTTTAGATGAGCAATTTTAGTATTTCTAGAAGCTGCTGTCAAAAGGGCATCAGAATAAGCCTAGAGAACATACTGTGCATTTTAGCAAAGTTTAGAAGCATGTTTCAATTTGTCACTTTTAAAAATTGCATTTACTTTGCTTTCTAATTTCATTGTCTATTATTAGGCATTTTGAGGACCTCTTTTGGTGAGAAAGGCCAAATACAAAATTACTAATAACAATAATGGTTCTTTCCCCAGATATTGTATACAGGTAGTCTTTGACTTACGATCACAATTGAGCCTGTAATATTGGTTGTGAGTTATGATGATTATATTGGTTGTGAGTTATGATGATTATAAAACAGATCACCATGTGATTGCACTCAATTTTATGTGATTTTTGTGATGGTTGTTAGGTAAACTTAATTCATTAAGCAAACTCCTTATTTTCCAGAAACCAGAAACAAAAATGTAAATCGTGGTCATGTGAGCATGGGTCACTGCAAACCATCATAAATGTGGTTATGGGACCACAGATGGGGTCTGGATGTCAGAATTTTCAATCTGGGTTATAGGTACCGGTAGTTTTTTTGGGGTCTGTTTAAGCAAATGGTTGTATATTGAAGACTACCTGTAATCATATTCCAAGGTGAACAGTCTTCTGAAGGACACTTACACATATGAGATTCTGAAGAGAGATCCCACCAGCAGTTACAAGAAAAAGGTCATTGATTTCTTGCAACAACTACTAAAGGACAATACCATCAACCAGCCACCATACTACCATCTTTACCCTGGGGAAGCCACGCCATGTGTATGTGGACTCCCCAAAATCCACAAAGGGGGAACATCACTCAGACCAATTGTTAGCAGCAACAACTTGGTCAACACTGCAAAATATCTAACTGCCATACTAGCTCTTCTAATTGGTAACACCACTCATCACATCAATAATTCACATGACATCACCAGCAAGATTTGAAAAATAAAACTGGACGCAGATAAGACCATGGTTTCCTATGATGTGACTTCCCTCTTCAATTGCATTCCAACAAATGACATGGTAGTGAAAAAAAATGTCTGCTACAAGACAGCACCCTATGTGACAGAACCAAGCTCAGCCCAGACCACATATGTGCCATCCTGGACCTCTGCCTGACCACTACCTATTTTTAATAGAGTGAAGGTTTCTACAGACAAAAACACGGCTGCGCCATGGGCTCACCTGTGTCCCCCATTGTGGCCAATCTCTACATGGAAGAGATAGAAACCAAAGCCCTAAACTCCTTCACTGGAATTCCACTCATTCACTGGTTTAGGTATGTGGACGATAGTTGAGTCAAGAACAAAACACAGGAATTGGAAGCATTCACAAAACATTTCAACTCAGTGGACAGATACATCAAATTCACACATGAAGATGTTAAGGAAAATAGTCTAGCCTTCCTAGACTGTGCTATATACATTAAGGAAGACAGAAGCCTTAACATTGAAATTTATAGAAAACCCACACACAAAGATCAATATTTACATTTTGATTCACACCACCCACTGGAGCACAAAATGGAAGTTATCAGTACAGAGAAAAAGAAATAAAACACATCAAGGAAGCCCTCAGAACATGTGGCTATCTCAAGTGGGCCTTCATCAAATCTCAAAAAAGACCTAGCAAGAACTCCTCCATAAAAGATGAAGAAAACAATAAACGAAGCAACGTAGTCATTCCATGTGTTGCAGGAATATCGGAAAAGCTCAGGAGGATCTTCAACCAACACATGTGCATACTTGAAACCCAAGAATACATTAAGGCAAAAGCTTGTCCACCCCAAGGATAAAACACCCAGATACAAACTGAGCAACGTGGTATATGCAGTACAATGCAGTAAGCTATGTGCAGATCTGTACATTGGGGAAACAAAACAACAACTTCATAAACATATGGCACAGCATAGGAGAACAAACCGATCAGGACAAGAGTCAGCAGTCTACAACACATTCCTTTCAACAGTTCCAAGAAGGCTCCACGCTCATTTCCACTATTCAGGTGACCCTGAAGACACAGATAAGCCTCCAGGTAGCATTAACAACTTGCTAAAAGAATTTATTTATTTATTTATTTATTTGTTTGTTTTTATAAACCGCCCTTCTCCCGAGGGACTCGGGGCGGTGTACAGAGGAAGGAAGGTATACAGACCGAACAATAAAATAATAAGAAACACTAATGAACACAAACTGGGACCCCAATTAACGTTATCATGCCAGGCCAGCCTGCAAGAAAGTCCAGTTGCCTCATGAAAAAGCATCTTTGGGTTAACTATGACCTGGATGACTGAGAATCTCCATAGACCTGTAATCATACTTTTCATCACAAAAGCCAATTCTTAGATAGATGCAGAAAATTAAATGACTAATTAAGATCAGCCCTCAGAAGGAGGCAATGGTAAACCACTTTTGAAAAACCTTGCCAAGATTTTGTTAAAGAATTGTGGAAGGAAAAGTAAACTACTTCTTTAAGGAGCTTAGTACATGAAATTCCCAGTTACAATAAGATTCAATTCAATAGAACCCTTGAAAGTTTAAATGGCAACTTTGCAAACCAAATTAGCACTTGATCTGCTAAACAAAATTACCTGAAGAACTTGCTACTAGGTTCACAGGCTCTTTCTTCAAATTAAAGTTGTTACAGTTAATTCCTTGTAGTTGGCAGCTTCCATTGAAATCAATGGAAGTTTGAAATGTTTAATCTTGGTTCAATCATATCACTAGTTCTCTTCTATGTTGCTGTAGTTAGGATTAGAAATATTTTCTGGAATGGGTAAAGTTTTGGATGAGCAACAGGGAGACACCAACTTCAGCTCCACCCCCAGCCATGGCAACTCACTGTGGGTATGGACTAGTCACTCTCAATCCAACTATCCTAACAGGGAGGTTGTTTCAGGGGGAAAAATGGACAAGGAAATGCTTTGAACATTATCTTGAACTCCAGAAAGAAAGGCAAGACACAAATACACAGAAATAGGGGTTTTTTCTTCCATTCAGTCATATCTAATTCTTGGAGACTGCAGAGACAAGGCTCTTGGTAAGGTTTTTCAGAAGTGGGCTGAAAGAAAGTGACTAGCATAAGATCATCTGGATAGCTTTGTGTTCAGGGCAGGACCAGAACTCACAGTTTCCCAGTTACACTAATTCTTTCTCTTATATAGTAGAAGAGGACCTGCTTTATACTGGATAAGAGAATCAGTTTGGTCTAGTGATTAAGGAACCTGCCCTATAAGTTCAAGTTGCCTTGGCCATGAAAGCCAGCTGGGTGACCTTGAGCCAGTCACTCTCTCAGCCCAATTCACCTCACAGGGTTGTTGTGGGGAAAATAGGAGGAAATTGTGTTGGATCTTTGCCACCTTGAGTTATTTGTAAAAATAATAAAGGTGGGATATAAATAAATCATAGCAGATTTTTAAAAGGAACTTAGATAATTCTCAGGTCCAGACATATGTGACTTTTGCCCTGTGAATAGTGTTTTGTTTACATTGAGACATACTTTCTTTTCTTTTAATGCTTTAAGTTAAAAAAAAGAAAAATCTCTTAATAGGCTTTTCTAATTTTTCAGAACATTTGTACAGTACTTCAGCTCCAGTGTTTCGCTATTAATTGTAAAGTTGTCAGCCACTAGAGGTCAGCAGACAATCAGGGGTGTCAAACTGCCAGCCTACAGGCTGGTTGCATCATGCGAAGGTCACACCCACCCCAGCTCCCGCAATGCAAAAAAAAGTCACGCTACATCGCAACACGTCATGTGATGTGGTGAATTTGACATCCGTGCTTTAGTTAATTAACTTTAAAAAATCTGGCTCATACCTAAAAGTAAAACCAAATTATCTGTAATAATTGTGGCCATGTTAGCTTCACATGCCTTGGGAAATACAACTGGATTAAAAAAAAATAATGTGCTTGCTTTTATTTTATGTTGAACTTTTACAACTTACAAAGGGACTTTACATGTTGAGGCCTCAGTTCCTTTTAACCACTAGGTAATACTATATAATTTGATTCAAAACTCACTGAGGAGTTATTTGTGCTTTCAGAACCTGAACTGGGAAGTCAAAGCCAAATCTGCATTGTGTAAAATTGTATTGTGTGAAGTTGCAAAAGCATAATGACATTTGAAACAGTAAAAAAATTATTGTGATATAAACTTTAATGGGCTTTCAACATTAATTAGCACCTCATTCATACAATTTAGGAATAGAGCCAATGAAATAGTGAATTCACATGTTCAATGAAATGTTAAGTGTCTTGTGTTGGTGGAAGCCTTGCTTAGGATTCTTGGATTCAAATGTATCTAGCTCATGAAGAGTTTCATCAATAATAATCCTTGAGAAAAGTTTATTCATTTTCTTTAATCAATTTTTAAAAGCCTCTAAGTTGATAGTCATTACTCCGACGAGGTGCTCAGTATAATTCTTAAACAACAATAATTTATTTTATTTATTTATTTTATTTTTTATTTTAATTCCATTTATATCCCGCCCTTCTCCGAAGACTCAGGGCGGCTTACAAGCTTAGCAGTAGCCTTCATTCTATGTATATGCCTGCTTGTTAGGGCTTTCACACACACACACACACACACCCAAGCGGCATTATTACAAAGTCAGCTTAATTGCCCCCAACAATCTGGGTCCTCATTTTACCTACCTCGGAAGGATGGAAGGCTGAGTCAACCT
Source organism: Vipera berus (assembly GCF_964194415.1). Classification (NCBI taxonomy): domain Eukaryota; kingdom Metazoa; phylum Chordata; class Lepidosauria; order Squamata; family Viperidae; genus Vipera; species Vipera berus. The sequence continues at coordinate 91,905,529 of NC_138206.1, read as the reverse complement.
TGAGCCTGGTGGGACTCGAACCTGCACTAATTGCAGGCAGCTGGTGTTACTTAAGGAGGCATTAGCCCACTGCTCCACCAAGGCTCTTAATAGTAGTAGTAGTAGAGTTAGACGGGACCTTGGAGGTCTTCTACTCCAACCCACTGCTCAGGCAGGAAACCCTATATCAACCACTTCAGACAAATGGTTGTCCAGTCTCTTCTTAAAAACTTCCAGTGTTGGAGCATTCACAACTTCAGGAGGCAAGTCGTTCCACTGATTGTTCTGTTAGGAAATTTCTCCTTAGTTCTAGGTTCTCTTTTTGATTACTTTCCATCCATTGCTTCTTGTCCTGCCTTCAAGTACTTTAATTAACCCAACGCTCAGGGTCCCCAGAACACACTGACCCGTGAACATAACCCACGGACTTGAACTGGCACGCTTCGCGGCTTCCCACGTCACGCGACCCCAGGGCCGCCCACTCAACTAAAAGCGCGCGAGCCCCTTCACCCTCAGAGGGCGCCATCCTCTTTTTGCCTGGCGCCTGCGCCAAGCTTAACAGTGGAGGAGGGGCTAGCTCCATGCCTCCGTTGGGAATCAAGTGGGCGCCGCTAGCCAATCAACAAGCGGTTCCTCGGTCGCGTCAGCCCTCTTTTTTCTTTGTCCCATCCACTGCGGTCGCCCCCCGCCCCAGCTCCCGTCTCACTGGTCTGTCGATTCTGTCGCCATTGTCGAGAGGCTGTTCGGTCGGAGCGTTTCTCTCTTTCTCTCTCTCTGTCTCTGTCTCCCTCCCGTAAACTATCGTTTTCTCCTGGTAGGTATTTTACCCCTTCTTTTGCCTGGCACCGGGAGGGAGGAGGGAGGGAGGGTCGGTCGGTTAATCTTCTGAGGGAAAGGGAATCGGAAAGAGCGCCTCTGCGAGGCTCGGACTCAGCGTGACTCTTGAGTCTCCCTACACACCCTTCCCCCCCCCCCCGCGTCCCGCCCTGCTCCATTTTCGTGCTGCCACCACTCCAGGTTTGTCCCCTTCGCCTTTCCGTCCAGGGCGCGTATTGCGCGCAGCTGCTCAGGTTCAGGCGCTTGTTTTCTCCCCCCCCCCGGTTTTCTTTGTGGGAGTCGCGGGAGCGCTGCCCCTCCCCATCCGGGGCCGTATCGGATTCCTGCCTCTATTCTGCTGAGCTTTTAACCGGATTGATATATTTCCGACACTGGGGACGGGGGGGGGGGGGAAAGAGGGGGAAGAGAATGGCGTCAGGTTACAGCGTGTTCTCTTCCAGCGAGTAGAAACCTTTTCCCGAGTTTGGGGGGGCTCTCCAGCTGCGCCAGATTACAGCTCCCCTCATTCTTCTTGGCGAGCCATGTTCATGAGCAACACGGAAGCTCTAGTCTAGCATATCTGGAGGGCACAAAGATACAGGCGGCAGCTAACTACGATGCTATATTATAGACCGCAATCCTGTTAAATTGCTCTTATGCGAAATCACAAATCATCTAGGATTTGTTGTTATATATTGGGGTGTGTGTGAAAGCCCTAATAAGCAGGCATATACATAGAATGAAGGCTACTGCTAAGCTTGTAAGCCGCCCTGAGTCTTCAGAGAAGGGCGGGATATAAATGGAATTAAAATTAAAATTAAATATGGAAAAATCTTTAAACGTGTGTCCATCAGCTCTTTTTAAACACACTTATCCATTGTTTAAAAAGAAATGTTAACAGCATATCCCACCAGGTTGCCAATAACTGACCTTCCCAGAACTTGCTTTCCAGTCCCTCTTTTAGCCACCAGTATTCTTGATCTCCACCTCTATATCTGCTCAGATTAAAATAACCCCGTTTTATTTCCTGCATGGATCCAGCCTCAAATAGGTAAATTTAAGTAGGGTCTGGACTATTCAAAACTGATTGTTCTGCCCTTGGAACAATTTGTACAGTGAATATTTTGCACCTCCTTAGAAACCAGAAAACTACTAATTCTAGTCCTGTCTTAAGTGCAAAGCCAGGTGGATAACTTTTTCTCTCAGCCCTAAGAGGAAAGCAAGGACAAACCACTTCTAAAAAAGGAAATTGCAGGGAGTTTTCTAAATAGTCCTTAAGAATGAAGATTGACTCCAAGGTGTGCATACATATGCACAAAAAATTGCTAGTTCATTTCTTTATGGTTGAGTCTTGAAGATTTGATGAAAATGTTACTTAAATTATTCTTAGTTCTTACTACAGGGATATGTATATTTTTTATTGGTGCAGTATCAGGAGGTTTGCTTTTGCTATCTGTTGGGACGTTTTCATGATTCCCTAGTCTAGTTTATAGGCAAATTTCCTGGCAGTCTCCTGGTGAAGCACTGTGTAGGTATGATCCCTAGTATTAAGTTTTTTGAGATCAAGATTGTCTAGATCAGGGGTCAGCAACCTTTTTTCTCCTACCTCCCCTGCACAGAGCGCCCCGCTCCCGCTGCTTTTCCCTCCTACCTCCCCAAGATGGAGTGTGCCCTGCCGCCACTTTTCCCTTCTACCTCCCCCGCGTGGAGCGCCCTGCCACTGTGGCTTTCCCCAGGAGTAAAGGTGGAGTATGGGAGGCAGCGGCAGGACATAGCCCAGGCATGGCCCAGCAGCAAAGCTCGTCCTTCCCACTCAAGAGGCCCCCAGCGGCTCCTCAGCTCCATCCGAGTTGAAGAAAGTGGAGGCGCAGCAGAGGGATTGCTCTCAAACGATAAGAGCCGGGTGCGCTGCTCGCTTGTATGCGCCCGCCTTATTGAGAGCAATCCCACTGCTGCATCTATGCTTTCTTCAACTCGGATGGAGCAGAGTGGGGAGGAGAAGAGCGGTGAGGCTTTGTGCCAGCTGGCCGGCCAGGTAAGGGGTAGGTCAGGCGATGCTGGCTGGCTGGCTGGGGGGATCATGGCCACTGGGGGGAATCTGACAAGCCTCATGGCAGCAGAATTGGCAGCTCCCCCCACCTGGTCCATTTCCCCAGCTCCGTGCAAGATGTTTGGCAGAACCACCACCACCCCGTGCCCTCGATTGGACCCAAGTGGCACCTTCTTTCCAGGTCTGACGTGGTCCTCCATCACTTCTGCCACCACCGTGTGCAGTCTTACAAACAAAAAAAGCTTGTGGGCAGTCCCATAAACTTCTTTTGTTTGTGGGACTAAAAAAAAGTTCAGTCAATTCCACCTTCATGAGATCTTTTTTTTCCATGAGAAGTTGGAATTGATTGAACTTTTTTTTTTAGGTGGCGGAGGACTGGGAGGGATGAAAGAGCCTCATGTGGTTCCGGAGCCGCGGGTTGCTGACCTCTGGTCTAGATATTACCACTTGGAAATTTCAAACCTTTTATTGCTTTTGTGAAAAGTTTCCATTCTTCCAAAATCTATTTGCAGTATCAAATATTAATTTTAAGATTAGATATATCTACCAATTTTCATATTGATACAGAGGAATACAGGGGACATGGGGGGGTCCTTGTATTCCTCTGTCAATATGGAAAATCTGTTTGTTGTCTAAAAAATTGAAAACTTTGGGAAAACGAAATCTTTCCTAATTTCATTTTAAATGATTCATAAAGATAATGAAATAAATTATTCTATACATTGAAATACCCCAACGCAAGAATTAAAATATGAAAGAACAGAGAAACTATTCTCAGCATAGACAAATCTTCAGAATAAATATGACAGAAAGTAGAAAACAGCAATGATTCAGAAAGTTAGTCTGACATATCTTAAATTATAAATGTATTTTCTGAGGCTGTCTTTTTTAAAAAAAACCAAGCTTTAAAAAAAATCTCATGGCATAGGATTCAAATCTAAAATATATAACTACTTCATTTACTGCAGTATTGATGTTCAGATACAGTGTTCTGTTTTTAAATGTCTGACTTAAAAAAAATCTAAAAAGTTTGGATGGGCATTTTGTTTATTACAGATAGTCCTCAACTTATGACCATAATTGAGCCAGGCAATTATGATATTAAGTCATCACGTAACACGCACCCCATCCACATTTATGAGCTTTTTATTCTGGTGATTGTTAAGCAAATGCTGCAGTCATTAAGCAAACCTATATAGGCTATTTTTTGCTGGAAACCATAGGTAAACACTAGTTGTAAATAGCAATGTACCTGAAAGTGGTCATTACAGTTGTTCTCTGTAAACTAAACTGTTAAATGCTTTAATCTCTAAATCTCTAAATGGGTGAACAGTGTAAAAGAAGCAGTATTTTCTTCTGTAAAGCAAAACATACCTGTATAGAATTCAGATTCTTGACCATTTTGATGTTCTTTTGAATTTGAAGCAATGCTACAGTCAAAGGTCATTTAGTGAACATGAAATGTTTATTAAATGCTGAAATAAGATGATTTATCCAGATCAGATATAGTGTCTGATCTATATAGTGTATAGTGTTCATATAGTGTCAAATTCCATTTGAGTGTACGTTAATATGAATTATATATTACTTTTCTAAAGAAGCTAAGTATACATTGTATAGTACATTATACATTAATTATTAATGCACAATTTATACATTATATATTATATAGTAAAATAATGCATTGCATATAATTGTATATAATGCAGAAAATAATTTAGGTATTTTGGATTATTTTTAAAATAGTATCAGTAGAATTCATGCAATCCAACTCTCTTATTTTTCCCTTCCCTCTCCATTGCACCTCCTGAATCTGCTATATTGTGTTAATAAGCACTATGACATCCATTCTAATAGAGTTGGATAAGTTTAAAGCAATATAAACATTAAATCATCTGTCTTTTAGGTATAATTACCGATTTTAAAATAAGGACTCAATAAAATATGTTTCACTATTTTAAGTAGAATATAATACTTTTACATATATTTGGAATTGAGCACAATTTGCAAACATAAAATGAATTGTTACATATTCCTCCATCTGGGGTTTGTTTATGGAACATTCCATCAGAATGCTTATATGACCCCTTCCAAAAATAGTATAAAGTATATCAACAGCCAAATTGAGAACGACACTCAACCTAATTCACAACCCATGTATTTAAATGGATAAAGAACAGTATTAATAATAGCTTCTTTCTTTTCCTTTCTTTTAGTGACTTGTTGGGTCTTCTTTATACAATGTTTATTTTTTAGTCTTTCTACAAAAAAATGAGCCATTTGGAACTGGTAAAAACAGCTTAAATTTATTAAAGTATGTTGATGCTTCTGTAAACAGTGCAGAGATTTATATTAAAACTTTGTATAAAGAATGAAGCGGTGAAAATATTAACATTTTCTTCTCTAGCTGGGTTGTGATATTATAAACTTTAATTGTTATGAACCCATTTTTGTCTTTGGGTGAATTGCCATTCAAAAATCAATTTATATTTTAAAAATTGAGCAACCATTTAAGAGTCAAATTATATTTTAACAATTTATGAACTAATTGTTTGTTTAAAAAACTTTTATTTCAGGTATAGTGCAGTTTGCAGTCCAGAACATGTGTAGTGTTGTGCAATCTGACAGTAGAAAAATGGACATGTTGAAGATTTTGCATAAAACAACAGAAAGCCTAGAATGCGATCACTGTAATTTCAGAGGCTCTGACTATGAGAACATACAAATTCATATGGGTACTATTCACCCTGAATTCTGTGATGAAATGGATACTGCAGGATTGGGGAAACTCATATTTTACCAAAAAAGTGCAAAGTTATTCCACTGCCACAAATGCTTTTTCACCAGCAAAATGTACTGTAATGTCTATTATCATATCACGGCACAGCACTCATTGCCAGAGAAACGGAAGGAAGATCAGAAAGGTATGTTGGAAACTGAATCCCTCAAAAAGCCTGTCTTTGTGGAACCTCAAAAGCCTTCTCAATCTCCTGAAACACAAAAATGTACTGTGTCTCCCGATTCTCAAAAACCTGCTCCCCCTGAATTGCTAAAGTCTGATGTGGGACTACATTCCAAGATACAGAAGCCTACTTCAGCTACATCCATAGAACATCAGAAGTTTCTTTCAGTTGCATGTTTGGAAACACAAAAAACTATTATTGTACCAGAACTTCCAAATCCTATTCCACTTGTGTCCTCAGAATCACTGAAACCATCTCTTTCTGTCACTCCAGAACCACTGAAGGCTGCTTTGTTAGAGACTGCAGAAATTCCAAAATCTCTCCCTGCTTTGTCATCAGAGCAACAGAAACCTGTGTCACCCACATACATTGAAACACAAAAATCCCTCCCTGTTCTAGAATCGGAAAAACCTGCTTCCCTTATATCTTCAGAACCACAGAAACCCATCCAACCTGTATCACCAGAGGCCCAAAAGTCTGCTCATCCTGCATCTCCACCTTTGGTTATGTCTGAAACACAGAAATTTGCTCCATCTTTATCTCCAGAGCCCCGCAGGCACTCTCCAACTGTGTCTCCAGAGCCCCGCAGACATTCACCTGCTGTATCTCCAGAACCCCGCAGGCACTCACCAGCTGTGTCTCCAGAGCTTAAGAAGCCTATTGTTGGTCTGTCCACAGAATCTCGTAGGCATATTTCTCAGATAAGGAGACCGGCTTCAGCACTTTCACCTGAACCACGTAAACCTGATCCTCCGCTATCTCCAGATCCCTGGAGACCTGTTCCAGAAACCTGGCGATCTGCTGGTAGTATTTCACATGAGCAGCAGAAATCTATTAATATTTCACCTTGGTCCCCAAAACCACCTACATCAATGTCACTTGAGCCCAGGAAACCTGCTTCAGAACCCCGAAGGCCTGGAAATATGATGTCCTCAGAAACTCAGAAGTTTATGCCGGATACTTGGAAATCTACCTCCATGCCTGAATCTCCAAAATCTAGTCTTGCTTCCTCAGAACCTTGGAAACCCATTTCTTCTGTTTATCCTGAAGGTTGGAAACCTGTTTTGTCTCCTGACACTTGGAGGCCATCACCATCTGTAGCACCACCTGCTCCTCCTCCAATGCCTGCAGAGCTGAGAAAACCTGCCCCCCCTATGTCATCTGATATTTGGAAACAGCCCTTCTTTTCTGAGCAACGTAAGCCGCCTCCTTCTGTATCTCCTGATCCTTGGAAATTTTCCTCTGAGTCCAGAAAATCTCCTTTCTTTCCAGAAACTCAAAAGACAACCACTTTTGTTTCTTCTGAGTTGCAGAAACGTGCTTTGTTTTCTGAATCCCGAAAACGGGCTCTATTTCCTGAACCCAAAAAGTCTGTTCCTTCTGTTTCTACAGAAACACAAAAACGTTCGTTCTTCCATGAAGCTCACATACCTTTTCCTGAAACCCCCAAACAGGTTGCATTTTCAGAATCTCACAGACCAACTCCTGTCTCCCCAGACGTCGCAAAGCATTCCTTCTTCCCAGATTCTCAGAAACATGCTGTTGTTTCTCCTGAAATTCAGGAGCATTCTCCCTCCTTTTCAGACTCTCAGAAGCCACTTAGTCTCTCACATGAATTGCTGAAGTCTCCTGCAGTGTCTGTGGAAATCCAGAAACGTGGTACTTTTGCTGAACTGCAGAAGACGTCTCCCGATTCCCTCGAGAAACAAAGTTTCTTTGCTGAACCCGCAAAACATTCACTTTCACCTGAGATCCAGAAATCAGTTACTTCAGACCAGAAGCCAGTACAGCACACAGATATCCACAAACCAGTTGAACCAACAGGCATGGAAGTTCACAAAACTATCAATGATTTCAGTCAGCCTAGTGCACCTGTTTTTTCAGACTTGCAGACTCATAATGAATCTGGTAATAAAGAATTCTCCACTGAGCATCCAGAAGGAGAAAATTCATTCAGTAGTTTGTTAATTCCAAAAGAGGAGTCCAAACAACCCAAGGAACCTACAGAAGAAATATATACCTGTCCAAAGAAGAAAGCCAAGAAGGAAAATCCAGAGATTTCTAATACAGACTTAAATAGTAGTGAAAGTAGAAATATTGAAATGGAAACATCAGACGTAAAGGAACAGGAATCCAACAGTGATCAGGAACAATTTGATACAGAGTCTCCTGACCAAAATAAAGAAACTAAAATTGATGTTACTCCTACTCAGCCTCAGTGTGTGTTGCAGTTTACAGAAGAGAAGGAAGCTTTCATCTCAGAAGAAGAGATAGCAAAATATATGAAGCGTGGCAAGGGCAAATACTATTGTAAAATCTGTTGCTGCCGGGCTATGAAAAAGGGAGCTGTTTTGCACCATTTGGTTAATAAACACAATGTGCATAGTCCATACAAATGTGATGTGTGTGGAAAGGCATTTCTTTTGGAATCTCACCTTAAGAATCATGTTGCTGCTCATAGTCAGAGTTTGCTTAAATGTCCACGTTGCAATTTTGAGTCAAATTTTCCTAGAGGGTTTAAGAAACATCTAACCCATTGCCAAAGTCGCCATAGTGAAGAAGTCAATAAAAAACAGTTGGATATTTCTTCTGAGCCAACTAATCAGAACCGGCAGAGTGAAGAAGCTGGTAAGGTGCCAGAGGAGAATGCTGAACCATCAAAAGAATTGCTTAATGAACTGCAAACTGAATGAATTTGGTTTTGAAAATTCAGAAATCTCCAAATGCATTGCAGTGTAGTCACTGATACTGAATTTCAGTGTATAAAACTGTCAGCATATAGTAACCTTGATGGCAACAATTTGATGCATTGTTAAATGCATTTAAGCCACTAATTAAACAGTTTTGTGTTTGCTTAACTGTGTTGCAATGTAACCATTATAATAACCAAAATAGCAGCACAACTGCCAAATTAATAAGCTTGTTCTGGATTGCGCAGAATGTCGTTTTTAAAACAGAAAGGAATAAAAATGGAAAAGTGAAATTCTAGCAATTCATCCAACCAAATCCAATTTTGTATTTTAAGAAGCCTGAAACGATAGGAGAATCACCAAATGAGATCACTTTAAACCAGGGGTGTCAAACTGCCAGCCTGCGGGCCGGTTGCATCATGCTGAGGCTGCGCCCACCCCAGCTCTGGCAATATGAAAAAAGTCACAATACGTTGCGTCACGTCATGTGACGCGGTGAGTTTGACACCTATGCTTTAAACCTTGCATGAAGTAATCTTGTTTGCCTGCAGTTGTATGTTACAATTTTTAATGTGTACTTGAGTTCCCATTTCAGTGAATTGCTTGCTTAGGTTATTGATATAGTTAAAAATATCTCACTATTTGAAACACAATATGTGTGAAATAAGTAATGTCAGATGTATTGGAGGTGTATATGTGTTGTCTTGCTTTTAAGGAATGTTTTCTATTTTAACAATAAAAAATAATTTTGTGTATTTGGAATTATTCAATTATATGTGTAGCTGATGTTCCATCAACATACTTCCATCACTGTTTACAGTTACACAGGGCTGGCTCCTTGATTCAAATTCAGATTCTATACCACATTCAGTTATATCACACATGATCTCCATTTTCTAAATAAGTATCTAATTTCAGAATAAATGGTGTCAGATGCAGCAGCAAGATAAAATTCAAGTACTGAATATATTGCCCTATAATGCTTTTTACGGAGCTGCTAGCTTGTTCAATATGCTTGGGTGGGTGGGTGGGTTGGAATTATTGGGCTGATGTACTTTGAGATGAGAAAGCATTACAACACAATTTTCCATACTTCAGTGCTTGATGTTGCTCTTGGATACATTGAGTTATATCCAAACATATTTTTTTACTAATAGAGGCATTTGTATTTATTTTTTTACATTACAACTTTATAGACAAATAAAACCAAAGATATTTTACTAGTGAAAAATGTATAGAAGTTAATTGTTAAGATGAACTCATAACTTGCAAAATAATGTTAGTGAGTAACTTTCATTAGGAATTGCATTTGTCACTTCAAAACCAGTATTTTATTTTTATAGAAAGAGATAATGACATATTCTATAAATGGACGCAGTTAAAGACTGTATGCACTTAGAAGGTTAAAGCCTAAAAATTATATTAGAGCTGTACTTGTACCTAGAGCTACAGGTAACAGCATCACTAGACTTTGAACAATAATTGGATTTTTTAAGAATTCAGAAGTAATCTTAGCTTTCATAGCATTAGCATATTTGTTTCCATGCTCTTTGCCTAAAACTTGCAAATATTTTAAACTAAAAACCATTTCAGAAATCTGTTATGTTTCACTGAGTTAAGATATGAAAGAAATTAGATTTAGAATTTACATAATGAGAATAAAGTAATAATTTATACCAATTCTCAGTTTTTTAAAAAGCTACATTGATTGGCTTTTAAGAATTATTTTGTGAAGGACTTTGGCTCTTATTTTACCCTGCCCAGAGTCACTACATCAGTTAGATGGATAGCATAAAAATTAATCAATTATAAATATGTGTTATATAAAAAGTGATAATTTACTTCTAATGTTTGCTACAAATATCTTTATTCTGCTAGATATCAGTGATATATAATTTCTGGCTTGCATCACAACTAAGTTTGTTTCTTAATTTGTATAAAATAGAAAAATACTTAAAATACCTAAATTTTAAAATATTTTAAAATACTAGGTGTATGTTAATTGACACATTGACTAAATAATAATGTGATTGGTTTGGTTTTGATTTAGTGTATTGGAACTTTACCACTGTAATTTGTTAACCGCATAAAGTGTATTAGCTGTTATATGTAACTGGTTTGTTTTGACTTTTAATAACAATTATCGTTCATTCTGTTAATGTTTTCTATATAACGGGTGAATTCACATTGTACTATTTTATAAATAGTTTACAAATCACAGTAGCTGGGTTAATATAATAAGCATGCCCAAACTTCACTGTGGCTTATTACCATTACAACCAATTAATCATGACTTATTGCAGTGAGTGAAACTACTATAACAGAAAATAGAGCAAGAAAGCTTCACAAAATAATGGCTGCACTGTGATTATTTGATTGCTTTCCCAAGAACAAAAGGTTTTCCCTGTAATGTTTGCTATTGTTGTAACTCTGTAGTAACATTTAGGAATACAGCGAGACATTCAGATAGTTGAATCTTAACACGCCAGCTAAAAATTTATTTACAATATTAAGAATATTCAACTAGACAGCATGACCATGTTATAACTTTTTTCAACATAGGCCAATCTTTTTAAAATATTTGATTAAATTTGTTAGTTTAGCTTCTAAAAACCTTTTAACAGAATCAGGAATTTCTGTGACCACCAACAGAACATATGCTGTGGGAACTTAACTAATACATTGTTAAATGTATTGCCATTCCATAACTTCAAGCAGATTATACTCTTTTTGTAACATCAAAAATCTTAGAAATATAGTTTATAGTAAACTATATTAAACTATAATATAGTTTACTATATTATAATATAGTAAACTATATTATAGTTTACTTTAATATAGTAAACTATATTATAGTTTATTATATATTTATTATATATTTATATATTAAATATATATTATATATATAGTATATATATATATATATATATATATATATATATATATATATATATATATATATATTATAGTAAATATTTATAATATAGTAAACTATATTATATATATAAACTATACTATATATTATAGTAAACTATATTATAGTAAATATAGTTTATAGTAAACTGATCTATGCAGATAAAATTATTTCAATACAGATTTTCCAAAAAATACTCTCCCTCCATTTTAAATGAGAATTGTCTGAGGGAGTCAGTTTTCCAGAAAAATCTCAAACTTAATAGCTTTGGTTTCTCAATCCAACTGAAACTATATCAAAAATTTCAAATTTCCAAATCTTCCAAATCAAAGTTTAGTCTAAAATACCTAAATTCAATTTACATAGACCCTTCTGAAAAAGATACCAACTGTGAAGCTATATTTGTTTTCACAACATTCATTCTCTGTGAGCTCGTGAATATTTTCAGTCATCAGTTAATGGGATTTACATACACTGCAGTAGTTTAAAATTTATTACCAGTTATTTTAGAAAATCTGAACAATTATAATTTTTTTATATTTATACAAAGTGTATAGGCACCAAGCATAGTTTTTATACCTTCTGCTGGAATCTGCAAAACCGTAACAGAAGCTTTTGGCATTTAACATACTGCTATAAAATCAGTTTGGTTGAATAAGATTTTTAGTGCTACAATTCATATAGCATATCAGTTCTTTATTTGGCATTTAAATAGTTTTATCTATGAACAGAATCCAAAAGACTTATCAGAATGTCAAATTTTGTTGCAAAGGAATGTGTAGGCAGGCAATGCCAGAACACTTAAGAATGTTCACCAGTGACCACTTCTGTTTGTAGAAGTATTTTCTAAAGCACTCGGATCCTTTATTCTAAACAAGCTTGACTTCAATTTTATGGAACACTGTTTCTAAACAATGAGTATAAATGGAATGTTAATATTTAGCTACTGAGCAAGCTATGTAACTTACTTTCAGCACATATGTTGTTTGAAATGAAGCATTAATAATTTAGATGTAAGGTTGTTTCTTCCTATGACTGCCTATATATAACAGTACTACTCATTTTTTACTGTGACTAAAGATGTGGCATTAGGAAAAAAATGGAGTTACTCAAGTTGCCAAAGAGACAGAATGGATAGATAGTCTTAGTCTCATGTATTTCTCCTATTTCTATCTATATAAACGACTGTGCCGGATTCAGCCTTATGAATCAGCAGATCAAACATGGATTTCAGGACATTGAGGGGAAAGCAAAATGTTTCTTGATACCAAATTACTCAAAAGCACCAATGGGCATTCTTGCTGGACAGATTAATATGATCATGGGCACCTGCTTGTGCAGTGTGTTTTAATGAAAAGATCTGCTGCATTTCTGATAGCTATACAATAAGCAAGTTCTCTGCCTACTACAGGTAATCCTCGACTTAACAATCAAGTGAGACCAGAATTTCTTTTGTTAAGCAAGATGATTGTTTAGTGAGTTGCACCCAATTTTATGACTTTTTTGCCATGGTTGTTATGTGAATCACTGCAGTTGTTAAGTGCATCCTGTGGTCTTTAAGCGAATACCATTTTCACCATTAACTTTGTTTGCCAGGAGCTGACTTCAAAGGTTGTTAATGGCCCCGTATCCCGGGATGCTATAACCATTGTAAATACATGCTGGATGCCTAACAACCAAATTTTGATCATATGACCATGAGGATCCTGCATTGGTTGTGAGGACTGGTTGTAAATCACATTTTTCCATGCCATTGTAACATTGAATGGTCACTAAATGAATGGTTGTAAGTGAAGAACCACTTGTACCATACCTCAGAAGGTATACTGATAACCATATATAAAAGATTGCTCTAGTTCAGGGGTCTTCAAACTTGGCCCTTTTATGACTTGTGGACTTCAATTCTCAGAATTCCTCAGCCAGCATGCCTGGCTGAGGAATTCTGGGAGTTGAAGTCCACAAGTCATAAAAGGGTAAAGTTTGAAGACCCCTGCTCTAGTTCTTTCATAGCTGTAGAATTATTTTAATCTTGTTCACATATTAAAATCTAAACATTTTAAATAAAAATAAGATACAAATTCATAGTAAAAACATCAAAACTTGCTGAAAATTGGCAAGAAGATTGTAATCTTCCTTTAATAGCCACAGCCAATCTCAATTCAAGTTAAAAACTATTCTAAACAATCAATTTTAAGAGTCTAATTTAAAACAATCAATAGATGCAGGAGTATTTCCAACAGAGACATTCATAGTACTGGGATCAACAAAGAAAAGGTAGTATCTCTTACTCTTGACAGCAGAATGTAAGACTATTTCAAGACTCAAGTGGTTCATATAGTAGTTCATTCTGCAAATGAACCTTTTTCAGGTATTATGTCTACAAATAGTAGAACTGCATACATAGAACTGCATCATGGGAGACAGAGATAATGATTCCTTTCTGCCATAAATTTCTTTCCTTCCTTCCTTCCTTCCTTCCTTCCTTCCTTCCTTCCTTCCTTCCTTCCTTCCTTTTTTCTTGCCCGTGTTATATCATCTTTAATCCTGCCTTTATTCTTTTTTATATATAACTCAAAGTGAGGAGCATAAATAATACTTCCTCTTATATTTTCCACAAGAGCCTTGCGAAGTGAATTGAAAGAGAGAGAGAGAGAAAGAGAGAAATTTAAAAAATTAAAACCAAAGCTTAAAATCTAAGTTACACATGAAGAGGGCAGGGGTGGAATGGGGGGAGGTGGGAACTATTGTTAATTGATCAACCACCTCCATTGTGCTGTTTCCCCATTGGAGCCCCAAGCCAACTGGCAGACCCAGGTCTTTGGGCCCTAACAAAAGGATAGGAGGGTTGGGGCCAACCTCACATTGGAAGCAAGATGTTTCAGAGGGTAGGAACAACAGCATAATCAAGCTGATGGGACCTGCAGCGTGCTTGCTTGGTCGACATGAGTGGGACTGCCCAATTCCAAGGTTGAGACGATCCCTCAAGTAACCTGGACCCATGCCACAAATACCTTGATGTTTCCAATTGTTCTGCTGCATAGGTTTTTGTTTGTTTAGTTCTGAATTTTTAAATTCTCTTTTTTGCATCCTTTGGTAAGTTTTGATCGTATCTCCTTTTTTATTGTGGCACTGCAATTGGCTTGGATTCAGACTGTTCTGCTCCTATGAACATCTGAGCAGAGTTGTGCCATGCTTCTCTGCAAGCCCTCCCTTGTGTTCACAAATGCCTGCTCCAGAAAGTTAGCAAAGCAGTGGAAGAGCTTCAAGAAGAATGACAAATTGGCAAAAACGACCTTCTTCTACCAGTGGAATCCCTCCAAAGAACAGGAGGAACCCCATTTGCAATAAGTTCAAGTTCAGATTCACTCTACAATAGTTGATTGTATTTTTATTTTTATTTTGGTGTGTTTTAAAGTTATTTTTAACCTGTGAATTACCCCAGGAACTTTATTTTGATGGATAAACTATAAATAAACAAAATGAAACAAATCAATGAAATAAATAAAGGAAATAAGAGCAAGATGGACTGGAAGGGAAGTATAGGCTCTTATTCAAAATGGTTGATGTACAGATGTATAACGTAGGTGTTATGTAGGTCTTTGCTCCGCTTCAGTGATAGGACAATTCCTTGTGTTGAAATGCTGGCTTGGAAGTTGCAATGAAAGAGGCAAAAGGATTTCAAAAGAGGGATTGTATTTGATTCAGTGCAGGGATTTAGCCAGGCTTTCTTCCATGGCAACTGAGCTAAGAATAATCAGTATTGTGCTCTGTAAACAGAGCAGCTCCAATTTCTGGGACGTAGAACGGAGAATTCAGGTTGTTAACTGGCTCCAGATCAAAATGGAAATATTCAAGTTATTCAAAAATGTAAATGATGATTTAAAGTAAAGACTGAACTTTCAGGCAAATACAATTTAGAAATTGGAGCAAACACAATTAATTTGATTATATCACATCTTTATATATTACTTTTTTATATTTATATATTTATATTTATTATATTTTTATACCGCCCTTCTCCTGAAGGACTCAGGGTGGTGTACAGGGCAATAAATATAAAAACGGAATACAAAAGTTAAAAAACGATTAAATATTAT
The DNA here is from genome assembly GCF_964194415.1 of Vipera berus. NCBI lineage: Eukaryota > Metazoa > Chordata > Lepidosauria > Squamata > Viperidae > Vipera > Vipera berus. The sequence goes on along the minus strand of NC_138206.1, from coordinate 91,890,020 downwards.
GCCCAAGTTTAAAACGGTAATTAAAAAACATATTAAAACTCCAACCCTAACCCATCAAACCAGGTCAGATTGCTCAAATAAATAAGTTTTTAGATCGCGCCGGAAGGAGCGAAGGTCGGGGGCCATCCGGAGCTCAACCGGCAAGCGGTTCCACAGGTCTGGCACGCCCACAGAGAACGCCCTCCCCCTAGGGGCCACCAATCGACTGGATTCTAACTATTAATTCATAAATTCTTGATGGACTTTTGAGAGATAGAAAAATCTCACCTCTGCACTGTCCCTATAATAGACCTTGGTACAGTAGAGTGTTTCAAATCAGAAATCACTGATAATACATCAGAGGGGAACTCTTACAGAAAAACAGATGTCCAGATGCTTCTTAAAAGCTTCCAGTGTTGGAGCATTCACAGCTTCTGGAAGCAGGTTGTTCCACTGATTAATTGTTTTAACTATCAGGAAATTTCTCCCTAGTTCTAGGCTGCTTCTCTCTTTGGTTAGTTTCCATCCGTTGCTTCTTGTCCTGCTTTCAGGTGCTTTGGAGAATAGCTTGACTCCCTCTTCTTTGTGGCAGCCCCTGAGATATTTAACACCGCTATTATGTCACCCCTCATCCTTCATTAAAATAGACATACCCAATTCCAGCAACCATTCCTTATATATTTTAGCCTCTAGTCCCCTGATCATCTTTGTTGCTCTTCTCTGTACTCTTACTAGATTCACAACCTCTTTTTTACATCGTGGTGATCAAAACTGGATGCAGTATTCCAAGTGTGGCCTTACCAAGGCATTGTAAAGTGATATTAATACTTCACGTGATCTTGATTCTATCCCTCTGTTAATGCAGCCTAGCACTGTGTTGGCTTTTTTGGCAGCTGCAGCACATTGCTGGCTCATATTTAAGTGATTGTCCACTAGGACTCCGAGATCCCTCTCACAGTTACTACTACTGAGCAAGGTACCACCTATACTATATCTGTACATTTGTTTTTTCTTGCCTAAATGTAGAACCTTGCTTTTTTCACCATTGAATTTCATTTAGTTAGATAGCGCCCAGTGTTCAAGTCTGTCCAGATCTTCCTATATTTATTTTATTTATTTTTATTTATTTTTAATCCCATTTATATCCCGCCCTTCTCCGAAGACTCAGGGCGGCTTACAATCTAAGCACAAATCAATGTGCTTAGCTATATCTTAAGCCTATCTTCTGGAGTATTGGCTATTCCTGCCAGCTTGGTGTCGTCTACAAATTTGATGAGTTCCCCATCTATCTCCTCATCCAAATCATTGATGTTGAAAAGCACTGGCCCCAAAACAGAGCCCTGGGGCACTCCACTACACATTTCCCTCCATGTAGATGCAGTTGCATTGAAGACCACACGCTGAGTACAGCCGGTCAGCCAGCTACGAATCCATTTGGTAGTGATACTGTCTAACCCACATTTTTCTATCTTATCAAGTAGTAGGTTGTAGTCTACTTTATGAAATGCCTTAGTGAAGTCCAAGTAAATTATATCCACAGCATTGGTCCACTAATTTTGTCACCTGGTCAAAGAATGCAATAAGATTTGTCTGGCCTGATCTGTTTTTGACAAACCCAAGTTGGCTTTTAGTAATGACTTTGTTTGCCTCTAGGTGTTCGCTGATTCGTTGCTTGATTATATTTTCCAGAAACCTCCCAGGTATTGAGGTCAGGCTGTAGTTTTCTGGATCCATGTTTCCCCTTTTCTGAATATGAGAACTACATCAACTCTTTTCCAGTCCTCTAGTAGTTCCCCAGTGCTCCAGGATCTTTGAAAGATATAGTTCAGTGGGTCTGAGATCACATCTGCCAGTTCCTTCAGAACCTTGGGGTGCAATCCATCTGGTCCTGGTGATTTGAACTCGGCTAAGGTGGACAGGTGCTCACTTACCATTTTCTTGCCTATCTTAACTTGTGTTTGTAATCTGTTTTTTACAGTACTGTTTTTGATAGGTTGGACTGTTTTATCCCTTTGTGTGAAGACGGATGCAAAAATGAGTTAAGTAGTTCTGCTTTCTCCCTGTTGCTTGTCACCTTCTTGCCACTTTCTCCTACTAATGGACCAATCATTTCCTTAACTTTTTTCTTGTTTTTTACATGTTGAAAGAAGCTTTTTTGTTATTTTTTACTTTTCTCGCAAGCCTTAGTTCTTAGCTTTCCTCACTTCATCTTTGCACGCTCGGCCTATTTGCTGATATTCTGTCTTAGTTATGTGCCCCTCTTTCCACTTTTTATATGTCCTTTTTGTCTTTCAATTTATCAGAGAGTTCTTTATGCAGCCATGCTGGTTTCTTTTGAGAGCTGTTATTTTTCTTCTTCATTGGTATTTTGCTAGATTGGGCTTTTATAATCTCACTTTTCAAAATTCCCCAAGCTTCTTGAGTTGTTTTCCCCTTGAGGATTCTCATCCATGGAATCCTTCCCAAGCTTTCTCTAAGTTTATTGAAATTAGCTCTCTTAAAGTCCAAGACTCTACTTCAGGGGTGTCAAACTGCTGGCCCACAGGCCGGATGCATCATGTGGAAGCTGCACTCACCCCATTGCCAGCAAAATCGTCCCGATATGTTGCACGACGTCACGTGACATTGCGAGTTTGACATGTCTGCTCTACTTTGACTATATTCTATTGTTTGTGCTTGCATAATGTTGAATTCCAATATTGCATGATCACTCCACCCCAAGGTTCCTGTGGCTTCAACACCTTCTATCATTTCATTAAAGTTTAATTCTTTAAGCATTTATTATCTTTGTAACCTTCAAAGGATGTCAGATTAATAAATGGTTAAAAGATACAGTTAAACTAAGGGGGGTTTAAAGGCTGAATTAATATTTGAACCTGTAACTCAGTAGTTTGGAATTATAACTAAAATATCTTTTCTATTTTGAGAAAGTTAAAATTAAGCAGCACTTCATATTAAATCCCACTCACATCTCCAGTAGAGTCTTTGTGGTGTCTATGAACTTCTTTTTATACATTTGGCCAATATATGGAGACAGCACCAAACTCAATGAGCAAATCTGTCAGTTAGAAATGCAATTTTAAAAACATTTTGAGCTGTTCTATTTTTATCTCTAGGGCAAGGACATTATTAACTATCATTGCACACTTCTTGCAATGAATAGGACATTCATTTTTTTAATCAAGAAAGTACATAACATCAAATAGGTATAATCATTTCAGATAATAAATGTAACAACAAAAAATGGTTGGACATCTCTTTTGAGCGCTTTCCATAATTTCGTATAATAACATTCAACTGTTTTTATTCAGTTTAAGAAGCAATCTGTAAATACACTTAACTAAGCTGCATGGAATTTTTGTCCTTATATAAGGTTAAGTGGCAGAGTGAACCACCCTCTTGAACAATGCTAAGAGTATAATAAAGCCTTTGGAAATGGGTACATAGAAAACTCATTGTATGACAGGTCCTCTAATGAGAATGGGCTTTATTAATTAGTAGAGAGCTTTCAGTTTCAGATGGGAGGGAAGTCTCAGTCCCATCAACTCCCAGACTGAACATGGGACATTTGGCTTAGCAGAATAAATCTTCTATCCTTTGGATTGTATTTTTCCAATTTATCAGATTTATTAATTGTAGAGAACCCAGACCTACAAAAGACCTTTTTTATTCCTATATTAAAAATTACAAGGTTCTCCCTTCCTGTCTCCAGTGATGATATTTCTGCAAGTGTAAAATCTGCTTTCCTTTGCCTGCAAAAGACCTTCTTTGAAAAAGTTCAACAATTAGTAATCGATTAAGTCACATTCCTGCATTCAGTTCTACCTAATCTGCAATTGTAAGGCCACATTCTTACATTCCATCTCTGCCTCTGGTGATAAAACTCTTTTCTTATTTATAACCACATTCCTGTCTCTGATTCACATGTGTATACAACAAAGACTTGTTTCATTTAAATTGCCCATGCCTCAAGATATATAGTTTTCTGTCTCCTGAAATTGTCTCTGTTTCAAGATTATGTCTTTCAAGTCATGTCTTCCTGTGATAACCTTTTGTCTTCCCTGTTAGCATTTGTATATCTCTGCCTCAAGTTATGTCTTCCTGCAATAATCCCTGTCAACATTTGTATAAGATAGCTATGCATTATTGTTTCCTGTAATGACCTTTGCTTTCTTCATTAGCAATTGTATACCATGAGCTATGTTCCCCTTTGACCTTCCATGAGTATTTTTCCCCCCTCCCAAATGAAACAGCCTAATAAAAGAGGGTCGCCAGAACTGTTCTGGGGCATAACATCTTCCCCGAGCACTCTGTGCTCTCACCTTGAGCAAACTTGTGTTGGTGTCTCAGTCTGTCCTAGGACTTTGCTTCTGAACTATCCGCAGTTCCCAAGTATGACCGTTGGAATTTCCGGCATACTGGGTCGGTGGTAAAGGGCAAGATCCTTCCTTATTCAAGGTGTCCACCCTTGCGAGGGTCTCTCTAAATTCCCACCCCTGTTACGGGGCTCTAAGAGTTGAGGCCAGAACCCTGACCGGTCGCTCATCGCAACAACTGGGGGCTCGTCCATTGGATCGCGGCTTCAACTCCACAGCACGACTCCTGTCCAGGCGTGTGCTGCCTGCATTCTCGTTCTCATGCACCTCGGAGAAGGCTTTACTCGTGAGTAACGGGCTCTTCACTTTTCAAAGTTTTGTCAGGTCATAGGGACGAACTTTTTAATATAATGCAGAAGGCTAATTTTGTTCAAAAACACAATGGCACCATGGTCCATCTTGTAGGAAAGAGACTTTTAACAAAACTTTTACGATATATTAACCAAAATTGTCTGGCTTATCCAGAATCAGGCACTTTGTCTGTTATAACCTGGGAAAGACTAGGTAAATATTTTCACAATCATCCCAGGGTGCCTGCTGACATTCTGTCTGCATGGCAAGCAATGATGGCAGCATTAAAACTCTTGCCATCTCCTTTACATCTAACATCTTCTATCTCTAAACCTCTTGATCACTCTTCTGATCTTCTGCCTTCATCCGTGCCACCCCCACCCTATGAAAAATCAGAGAAACTTCCTCCTATTGCTGTGCATGTCCCCCCCTCTGCTCTGCCTCCGGAGAATCTTCCTTCTGCCTTTTATTTTTGCCCTGCTGTGCCTGTCTCTCCCTCTGGCAAAGAGGAAAAAGCCTCTGAGCTTCTTGCCATTTCTAACCCCCCCCCTCCCCCCTTCCCTCCTCCTCCTTCTCCCAATCTCTCTCCTCACTCAAGAGGCACCTTTTGTTCACTCTATGCTTATGGCTCATGCCTCTGGGACATTTCTTTTCCTCTTAATGATTCTCTTTTTCATTAAGCCTTTTCAGTTTCTCCGCCTCCCCCTCCTTATGAGGAAGATTTGTCATCTTGTTATCTTGTTAATTTTTTGCCACCACCGGCAGCCGGAGGTTCACCAATCCACCCTTGCATCATGAATTGATCAACTATGTGCAAGGATTTTTAATGAGTATAGGTAAGCTACTCTATCACAATATCTTGTTTGGGAATCTGAATATAAATAAAAAAGAAATAGAGAAAAAATTCTTGCTGGATTACCTCAAGGAGTAAATAGGGATCAATTATTTGGCACGGGACAATTCATTACTAATGACCAACAGGCTCAAAGCCCAAGAGAGGCTTTTAATTTGAAGGGGCTTTAGCAGCTTTCCACAAGACTATCTTTTTGTGGAGTTGTTTTTTTGTTTTCTTGTTTTTGATGTTTTTGTGTCTGTGTGCAGGACACATTGATAGAAGGTGATATCTGGGAGAATTTCCCTCCCTTCATCAGCACTAGCCTGTGGATTCTATACCTTACAACAGGCTCTGAGATTGTTAATAAAGATACACTGACTCCAAATATGAAGAGGAATGTAAAGGATTGATTAATAGCTAAGAGAAACAGTTGGCTCATGCAAAAGTTGATAGAAGCTGGAAGCGGAAAAGACAGAAGTTAGGACAGAATGGCAGAAGGGCAGTGAATGAATAGATATAGAAGGGAGAAACAGAACAGTGGTTTTTAAGTTGGTTTGCACAGATTTGTGAACTGCATGCATGAATTGTATGCCTTAACACAAGCCTTAGAATGCTGAAGGAACAAGAATGTACTATAGATAGCGAGAAACATGGGAAGTAGTAGAAAGTGAGAGGTAGATGTTGCATGATGGGAGTCGGATGTTGCTATTGTTTAACCAATTGAAAATTTTGGAGTGGATTCATTTATCCCATACGCCCAAAGTTTCTGTTTTAACCAGAGAAGCACAATTGGCTCAATTGATTTTTAAAATCCGTCACCGAACAAAAGCCTTGATTGGGCTGGAGATAGACACTCTTTTTGTGCCTATGTCTTTGCGGATTTGGGAATCATTTTTTCAAACCTCAAGTGAATTGCAATTTTCCTTAGCTGATTGGCATGGCAAGGTTTCTTGCCACCCACCACCCGATTATCGTTTGCAAATTGTTCGCACTGTACCCATTGACTGGTTGTCACCCTTGTCTCCTCACCCCCTACATTCGGCTGTTACAGTTTTTGCAGATGGGAGCAAGGAGTGTGGCGCCTGTGCCTGGTTGGAAAATGGTCAATGGATAACCAAGCAAACAACACCCCAGCGGTCAGCTCAAAAAGCTGAATTGGCTGCTTCAATTTTGGCCTGTCAAATTTTTTCATTTCAACTTTTGAATCTTATTGTGGATAGCTTTTATGTTTATCACACAATTCAAGTGATTTATGGATCTTATTTATCCCCCTCCATTCAACCAGATTTGTTACAACTTTTTTTTAACCTTGCAAAATTTGCTTTTTTGAACGCCAGCATCCTGTTTTTGTTGCTCACATTCGTAGTCATCAGCCTTTTCCAGGTTTTTTGCAAGAGGGAAACACTGTTGCAGATCAGGCTGCCTCCGGACCTTCAGCCTGTTCTTTGCAACCCCTCACCCCCTGGGAAAGTCATTCATATTTTCATCAAAATTCCAAAGTTTTGCAGAAGCAGTTTGGCATCACCACTGCAGAGGCAATTGCAATTCGCCAGCAATGTCCAACCTGCAGCAAACAAGCCACTGCAATCCCTATGGGTGTCAATCCAAGGGGATTGGAGCCTTGCCAAATTTGGCAAATGGATGTCACACAATATGCACCATTTGCCCCATGGAAGTATTTGCATGTTTCAATTGATACCTTTTCAGGCTTCATCATGGCCACCCCCCTAAGGGGTGAAGCCACCAAACATGTCATTAATCATTGTATTCGGACCTTTGCAGTGCTGGGATGTCCAAAAGAACTCAAAACAGATAATGGCCCTGCCTACAGTAGTCAAGCCATGGCAAAATTTTGTCATCATTGGCAAATAACACACAAATTTGGAATTCCATATAATAGCCAAGGCCAAGCCTTGGTGGAAAGGGTTAACCAAACCTTGAAACATGCTTTAGATCGTTATAAAAATCAGAACAGGGGAAAACGAAACCCCAACCTCCCAGCAATGCAAGAAATTCTTAATCTTTGCCTCTACACTCTAAACTTTTCCAACTTGACTGGCTATCCCTTAACCACAGCTGCAGAGCAGCATTTTTCTTCTTCTTCTTCTTCAGATCCCCCTAAGCCACAGGTGTGGTATTGCCAACTTCCAGACCTAACTTGGAAAGGCCCTGCAGACCTTATCACTTGGGGAAGAGGCTACGCAGTTGCTCAACTGCCAGACAAAGTACTGTGGATCCCTGGTCGCTACGTTCATCCGTATCATGCCTCCACAAACACAACTGCAGAACCCATTAAAGATGACAGCATGGTTTGTGACTTTTTTCAGCTCTAACACCACTGACTGATGCTGCTAAAACACAATTCCATCTGAAAGCTAACCCCAGACGTCAAAGTCTTGCCGCCTCTCACACCTTTGACATTGCTTCCAGTCAAAAATGGCTCTTTTCACACTGTTTTTGCCCATCGCATGGACCCAGAAGGAACAACCTGTTGTTAACAACGAGTCTACCATCATCATCTATGTGAACTCTGTAGCTCATGTTCCTGTCCAAACTTGAAATGGTTTCAACTTTCAGGAATTACTTAGCTCCTGGTTTCCCAAAGTACCTGGTTTACAAGCTATTGTAGCTTTTATTAGTATGATTGTATTAGGATGTATTATTTTACCTTGTGTCTTGCCTATTTTTATCAGAAGTATTACTAACAGTATTTCTTTGATTGTGCTTGACTCCATGGCAGAATTATACTTGGTATCAAGGAATGTTTAACTTCTCTCCCTGGCTGACCACCCTTTTCTCAGCCATAGCTGGTCCTTTAATTTTATTATTACTTGCATGTGCAATTGGCCCATGTGTTATGGGTAAACTTTTAAATTTTCTACAACGAAGGCTGAGCAGCATTAGCGATGACATTCTGTTGATGAAACACACTATTGACAGTGAATACAAACACCCTCTTTTAGAATTCACTTCTGACCCAGAGACTGATGCACCCTCACACCAGCACTCTTTGAAAGGAATACTGGCGCCGGCACAGGAGTTGTCGGAGGATTTCTCTTTTTCCAGCGTAAGTATCCTAGAAGAGAAAGTTTTGGATCTTGAGGGGCCTTCTCAGTAATTGGCTTTAAAAAACAGAAAAAGAGGAGTTGTAGAGAACCCAGACCTACAAAAGACCTTTTTTATTCCTATATTAAAAATTACAAGGTTCTCCCTTCCTGTCTCCAGTGATGATATTTCTGCAAGTGTAAAATCTGCTTTCCTTTGCCTGCAAAAGACCTTCTTTGAAAAAGTTCAACAATTAGTAATCGATTAAGTCACATTCCTGCATTCAGTTCTACCTAATCTGCAATTGTAAGGCCACATTCTTACATTCCATCTCTGCCTCTGGTGATAAAACTCTTTTCTTATTTATAACCACATTCCTGTCTCTGATTCACATGTGTATACAACAAAGACTTGTTTCATTTAAATTGCCCATGCCTCAAGATATATAGTTTTCTGTCTCCTGAAATTGTCTCTGTTTCAAGATTATGTCTTTCAAGTCATGTCTTCCTGTGATAACCTTTTGTCTTCCCTGTTAGCATTTGTATATCTCTGCCTCAAGTTATGTCTTCCTGCAATAATCCCTGTCAACATTTGTATAAGATAGCTATGCATTATTGTTTCCTGTAATGACCTTTGCTTTCTTCATTAGCAATTGTATACCATGAGCTATGTTCCCCTTTGACCTTCCATGAGTATTTTTCCCCCCTCCCAAATGAAACAGCCTAATAAAAGAGGGTCGCCAGAACTGTTCTGGGGCATAACATCTTCCCCGAGCACTCTGTGCTCTCACCTTGAGCAAACTTGTGTTGGTGTCTCAGTCTGTCCTAGGACTTTGCTTCTGAACTATCCGCAGTTCCCAAGTATGACCGTTGGAATTTCCGGCATACTGGGTCGGTGGTAAAGGGCAAGATCCTTCCTTATTCAAGGTGTCCACCCTTGCGAGGGTCTCTCTAAATTCCCACCCCTGTTACGGGGCTCTAAGAGTTGAGGCCAGAACCCTGACCGGTCGCTCATCGCAACAATTAATAGAGGATTATTCTACAACAATAGCAGTTGAATTGCATTATATGCTCTCATGCACCTCAGCAATAAAACAACTTTAGGACACGCTATAAACACCTGAATCAAAACAAGTCTCTTGTTTCAGTGAACCTGAGTCCATGAGCTTTCAATGAAGAAATATTAGCCAAGAATTAACAATAACCTATCTGTGGGAACCTCTTTTATTTCCCTCCACAGAAATAAATACAATAGGCTTTCCTTGACTTGGGTTTATTGAGTTACACAAGATTGGTTTTCAAGCTTTTATTTCTTAACTAGAGTCATCACAGGTGGTGTGACAAACAGGAGGAACCTGGAAAACTGCTGCAGAAAACTAGGGATACTTCCCCTTGCACGGGAAAGTAAGAAGTGCAACTATTGCAAACATGCAAATATTGCAAACATCCCTGCCCCAAGAAAGGAAACTCAAAATGTATGAGTATTTGGAGATGCAAAGCCTTTTTCATTGAACAGGAAGTTGAACCAGCACAGAGTGATAGGAGAGTTCTAAATTATGTGTACTGGGGAATAAGCTGCTAAATTGAATAGAATAGTCACATAGGGATGAATTCATTTTAAGAAATACATTAAAGATCAAAGAGAGTGAACTCATTTGCTCTTGCCTTTTAAATATGCCATTATTCATTTTATTTATAAATTAAATATTAATACTGTGTGTCATTTTATTTATTTGCTGGCATGGTAGCAAATGTGTTATTATGTGTTTCATTTTCAATATATTCTCCCAGAATGGAATTTCTACCATGACAGCTTCCATCTGCTATGCAAAAACAAGCAGAGCCTTGCTTTCTTGGGTAGGGCTTCATGTTAGGCTGCAGGCGGAAAAAATGGGGCCAACTCTGAAAAAAAAACCACATAATTTTTTCCAGTACAAATATAAAAACCAAGTGATGTTGTTTCAAATATAAATAATTCTTTGTAATAAAGAACTGAGGTTAACATATTTTTCATTTTACTCTGTAGCAAGGCTTAGATGCAGATACAATGTGGTAGAGGGGTCGCTAGCTTGTTCCATAAATTATTATACTTACAAATTCAAATGAAGTTCTAAGTATATCAACTTTGAATAAATTACCTAGGGTGCCCTGATGTAATTTATACATGTATTTCATCAATTTATATAGTCATCAATCTTATATTTGCAACTCTGGGTGGGGCACAGCATGAGATTAAAGCAAAAAACAGAATACAATAAAACATTTTACTGATCAAAGTCTAAGAATTACAATTTCATTGTTCCTCAATCATTGTAAAAGTATGGTTAGCAGGAGTTGAATGCCTGCATTCATTCCAATTTCCACTGAAAAAAATACATTCTAGAAATTATGGGGAAAAAGTTTTTTAGTGACCCAGCTACAATTGTTCTATATGCAATCATATATGCATTTTCCAAGTTATTCATCGGTAACAAAGATTAAATCAAACTTTTGTCTTCAGACAGGTTAAATCAACAATCTTCCCAATTCCCAAGATACTGTCTGTCTTCTGTTAGATGTAGTCTGTACATAGAATGAAAAACAGGCTGGAAAAGACCAAAACAACTTAAAAGCAGCAATATACAGTAGGAATCCAAATACTTTCAGGAAACTATATTTCATAGAGCCCAGCAATTACTCAGCAAAGCGAAATTGAGCTGAAGAAGCTTTCCTGAAAACTTGCTGTCTGCTACTGGCACTATGATTCCCTGCCTAAGCACTGCAGTAAAGTGGCATTGCATAAGCTCTGGTAACCCTGTGACTTAATGTCCTACCAGGCAATTCAGTATAACTTTGTAAAATAGCATATCTCAACCTGGCATCTTCCACTCCTGTTGGCACCATAAGTACCAGCCAGAAATTGTCAGGATTGTAGTTTCAACATACCTGAAGAAGCCAGATCGGGCAAGGCTTATGAAGATGAAAGTCACCACCTCTCAGTGGTGGGATTCAAATATGTGAACAGCCGGTTCTCTGTGTGGATGCTGCTTCTGGAAGTCCATTCTGGGCCTGGGCAACAAAAAATTAGCTACCGGTTCTGCTGAAATGGGGCGAACCGGCTGAATCCCACCACTGCCTCCACTGTTTCCATTCCTGAACCTATCAAAAGTAGTTTGAAGCTGATCTATCTTCGGTGCAACAAATAACCTTTCCTAGAACAAGGAACAAAGAATCACTATGCTGGGGAAGCCAACTTCCATCATTCCAATTCCATGAAAAAGAGAAGTAAAATATATTGCTTGATCTCATCTTCAATCCATACTCTATCCACAACCTTACTTCATGTTGTGCATATTTGCCTGAGTATATGCAAACAAAACCAAGTAGTGCCCATATAGTGGAACAGCAGCTGCAAAGCCTTCAAGACATATTTTCTCTTGAAGGACCTATTGAAACATGGGAGACAAAGCAAGGTATTCTAGAAAACAGGTGAATGGATTATCTGCAGGGCCCAGAGTTTTTCCAAATATCAAGTGCCAAACTTTGGAAGGATACCTGTTCCTAAATATAGCATTAAACAACTTAACATAATTCTGCAGTGCTCAGTACCATTCCCTCTTTCTAAATGGTATTTTTGGCATCAAACATCAAGCCAATGAAATCACTCCTCATTGGCCTCTTTTGAGTTTCCCCTTCAATTTTTCCCCAAAGAATTTCCCAGACTGATGGTGTGCCTTCCTTGGGAAAGTGCACCTAAGGTCCAGGGAAGAAGGGAAGAACCTTAGTTACATTGTTACAATAAATCCATCTTTCCCAAAGTTTCACTGTATTATTTTCATTGGTCATTTGTGTGCATTTTGTTGTTTGGATTTTTAGGGGAGGCATTATATATTAACAGTATACTAACTAAAGGGTGGCAAAGGTGCTGGACTTCTCCTAAGCATACCAGAAACGTCTCTTCTCAGCAGGATGCATGGTACTCATTGCACTCCACTAATGAGCTTGTTGCTATTAGGTTGCACTTTGATAATATTCACAGTACAATGAAATAATGATCAAACAGAAATTTATCATAGTAACAGGACTTGAGATACAAAGAATATTTTTTCACCATATGGTATGTAAAACTAAAAGAAACTTCCACTCAGAGATGAATACACAACCTGGAGGAATACACAGTGTTTACAAAGCAGTGCAGGCTGCAAAAAGGGACTTTTTCTGCCCTTTAAATCAATATGCACTAGTTCAGCCTCTGAAATTCCTGAAATTGCACAACTGGGAGTGTTAAAGAAAGCCGGAGATTTTACTATGCAGTCTATATTTACTTTAAATGATAGAAACACATGGTGACACCACCCTGAAAATATCACTCTGTTGCATTAAATAAAGTTCTACATAAGGCTGTAACGTCTATATAATTTAAATGTGTACTTCCAACTGTACTTATGAGAAAAGAGTATTTTCTGCACTTTCATCAAACTCAAATACTTCATACATTTTTGAGTTTTAAGAATGTCTTCGCAGTGGTGCTTGTCCAACTGTTTCCTTTCAAAGGTACATGAGCTTCAGGAATGTATTTCAAAAGCTAATTTACAATTTAGGCTGTCTCCTTAGATCAGTTATCTTTACTTTGAGAAAGCTTATCTATAGTTTTAGCTTATCATTAAACCCTAAGGCAAAGGCCAGCAACCTTTTGGGGAACAAAAGATGTACTTTTCTTTTTATATATTTTTTTAACCTCCAAGAAATTCACCATAGGAAGCAATATTGAAATAAATACATTAAACCTAAGGTCCCAATTCACTTCATTAATAGCTTGTATCTTGGAAGAACAAGAAGATGTGTGTGTGTGGTGGGGGAACAGTAATTGCCACCTAATTTGGTGCTCCAATCTTTATTGCCTTTGATGAAAATGACCTCTGGCTTTCTCAGCCTTTCTTTACTGTATCAAAGGATTCTGACAGTTTTAATTTAGGTCTGGGCAACACAAGGCCCATCAGTTTGATACAAGTGTGATTCACCAATCACAGCCAAGATAAATAAGAGGCTTATTAGATTATGGTGGATTATCATACATGATGGCCTGCATTTGCCTCTGGGAGATCACAAATTAGTTACTTCTGGCTTAATATAAACAGAATTTTTCCTGAATCTGGAGATGATGACAATTATAATATTGCTATGATTGATTTAATTGATATACTGCTCTTTATTAAAAAATTATCAGCAGGCTGCAAATACATAGCATCCTGAGTTACAAGCCAGCTACTTTTAAAAGCAATAATAAAAACCCAGGCATTCATTATCAATCGCAATAAAATCTATCTATGATATTCAGAAGTATATAAGTGATTCCCTAATTCCTAAAATTAAAGACTGGAGTATACTTTTGTTTGCCAAGCGGCCAGAGATGCTAACAAGAGTACAAATCCTTTCTCTCTTCCAGAAATAACATTCAATACTAGTCAGTTTTCTTGGGACTGGAAATATTTAAAATAAAACAGAATTCTTAAAAATCAATTCTACCTCTACCTATCAGATCAACAGCTAATATCTACCATATTGTGTGAGTCTGCATTATTGAAAGGTAAAGATGGGTTGTTTTCCTCAATAAATCAAGATGGGTTGTTTTCCTCAATAAATCAATGAAATATAAAGTTTTTCAGATTTGTTTAATTGGGTTCTCTTTATCTAGTTTTAGGACTCAGGTGACAAATGGATTGGTTTTGCAAAAATACAGAAAATTCAAAAGAGTTCCCAAACTTTTGAGCACTACAGTAGAGACAAACCTGATATGAATACAATGGAGACAAATTTCTTATATCCATCTGAACAAAGCTGATGGTGGCCTAGCTTTTGGGATAAAATATAGGAAGAGCCCATGAATATAGTGGGTAACATTGGGATCTCAGCAGCCCTTCCCATCTTTAGCAAGAATTTTATAGCCTAGAAAATATGCTTGCTTGATAGAGGATGTCTGAAATGGAATGGGAAATAAAACAGAGGGGAAAGTACAACTGATACAAATGGAATCAGCTGAATTAATGGCTTATTTTCTGTGTTGTTCAATATAACCTCATAAAAACTACGAACGCTTGTCCTTGTCTCTCGTGAAACTGAATTATTCCTGCTTTTATGGCCAATTTTCAATGCAAAACTCTTGGAGACCACTAGATGTCAGTAGAGATATGGAAAGCCCTGAGTATATACTGCCATTTAGCATTTATCTGGAATTTTCAGCTCAGCTCTGGTAAATCTAACCAATTTGGCAGTTAGCTATTAAGTTGGGCTGTCCTATATATTTTACCTAATTGTTTTTAAAAGTTGAGGTGGTGATGAGACAACATTAATGATTTCACAATGAAGAAAGAATATAATATAATATAATAAATATAATATAATATAATATAATATAATATAATATAATATAATATAATATAATATAATATAATATAATATAATATAATATAATATAATATAATATAATAATATAATATAATAATATAATATAATATAATATATTAAGGCATAGAATAAAAGGGTGCTGCTTGCTAAAGGATTAATATTGAGCTCTTCAGTGCCTTGTTCTCTTGTTGCCAAAACACATCCCACTCTTTTCTATGCCAGTTACCGTCAAAATGTTTTCTTTCTACGAACTATAGATGTATTCATATATTCCTGAAGGTAGATAAGAATGACTGAATTTAATAAAGTTCTCTTTCATTGTTTATAGAGTTTGTAGTGAATCCTTCCTATAACTATAATGATATGATACAATGGCACTTTCAGATACAAATCAGAACAAGCTGTAGGAAGAAAGCATGTTCTCCAAACACTACTGTACTAGGGAATAACCAAAGATTCCCATAGCTTGAACCTAGAAAAGATATCTACAATATTTTCAAATTTTTCTATACAGTCAGAAGTTTGTTTTTTTCTTACTTTCAAATGTAGGAAGTCAAGTTTGCTTTTGATAGATACATGCCTTGATGAGATACAATTCTTTTTCTATTTTGAAAGTTTACTAACAATACAGTTTGCAAATTGATATAAACCATCTCCTGTTCCTGTATTGTTTCATTTTAACTACGCAATGTTTTGAAATCTCAGTAATGACCTCATAATGGGAGAGGGAGGTTTTCTAAGTAGCATTTAACCTCATGCATTTATCTTTGCAAGAGAGGTGTTTTATTTATACTGGAAATTTGGAAAGACATGTGAGTCACACAAATTGTCTAATTTGTCTTGCTTAACAAGCAAGCTATTCTGTCCTTTGCTAAAGACATGAGGAGGAAAGTAGAAACTGAGGACATGAAAGATTTAATTTAAAAATAACTTAAGGTTATTCTAATACATTATTTGCACATTCAAAATTGCTATTTTTAATATTTCCCCATGTATAAACTGTCCATATTCCAAGAACGGTATTTCACATTTTGTGCATGTTCAATATACATTTTTTCAGGAAAAAATCTGGAGTTAAATACAAGGAGCAGGATTTTATAAGCATTGAGCTTCATTATGTGATAAATAGAACTACCTTTAATGTACAAGTTAAATATAATATAATAAAGTTAAAGAATTTATCCCTTTAAAAATAGCTTGAGAATTCATTTAGATAACATCTTCTCTATGGTTCAATTTAGTTTAGAAACTTTTACAAATGTTAAAAAAGTAATCACAATCAGTTAATAGACTGTGCAATATAATATGCAGTAAGTCTAGGAGCTGCAGTTCAAAACATCTTCAACAAGAAAAAGCTGTTTTTGGATGCCCAACTGAGCTTCATAATCTTTACTAATAAGCAAATGTATGTGTAGTATTCTTAAATTTCTGCTGACACTGTAAAAACATAAACTAAAATGCTTAATTAAAACATTAGTAACTATTATAAGTCAGGAGTCAGTAGCTTCTTTCCTGACTAATACATTTTACCATATTAAAAGGTGTATGTTTTCATAAGCTGAAGCTGATTTCCTAAGAAGCAAAGAATAGCATATAGTATATACTTTAGTATCTGTGCAATCTCTGTTATATGCAAATATAAGGAAACAGAGTTTACAAGGCAGTGTGACCTGGTGTAACAATACTTTTATTGTGCATGTGTGGGCAAGCAGATATTGCAGCTGTGGTATTTATTGGCAGGGGTGAGCATTAAGTGACAATCAGACTTTCTTACCTAATTTAACAGCTGTTGGGAATAGGTTAGAAACCCTGGGGATGGTTTCTAGGCTGATGATTCTGAACATCAGGTTACTGTTCTTTCCAAGAGGGCTTTTTCCATGCTGGCAATCATATTTTGGTTTTTCATTTGGTATTGAAGCTTGTGTGCACATGTTAACAACAATTGAGCTGAACAGACATAGTAGCCCTGGATAACGAACCTTACTTTTTCCATTGACTGAAATCCTATTGTTTAGTGCTTCTATGTTTTAGGTGTGGCTCCTTAAAAGATTGGACTTGATTTCCATATAGCTCTATTTTTTAAATAAAAGCCAATGTATAGCTGTTTGCTGTCATTTCATGAGGTAAAACAAGGGCAGAATTATTTTAATTGCAGGTACTCATATACTGAACCATTTATGTATAAAAGTGTATGTGTGGTGAATTTGTAAAACCTATGAGTCACCTAGGAAACATTTATACAAATATCTCAAAAGAATCTGAGAACCTCACCGTAGCCAATCCCTCAGGTATGCATCACAAGAGAGTCTGAGCAATGTTCTATCTTGTATTATAAAAAGTGGAGGGAGTTTATCAACTTGAGTTCCTAGAGGAGGAAAATAATCCATCTCATTCCCATACTTCAAGAAGCAGTCCTTAACAGTCTGGGAATGATTGCAGGCATGTTAATTTTTTATACCAACCTTCTTGAATATTGCCTACAATTCAGAAATGGACCACAATTATCAGTAATTAGCATACCTACAAGCAACTCTGTTAAAGGTGATGCATGGATTTTTTCCAGATTTGAGTTTGTCAAAGGTGTGAAGAGCAAAGAATTTTGAGAGGCAAATCCTAGCTGAGAATCAAATGTGTATTTTGTTCTGTCCTATCAATACAAAGCAATCTATAGTCCTAACATTGCAATCAATGGAATAGCAGAGACACTGCTAAGGGGCAGTATTCTTTCTATGATATAGTTGTGGTAAACTCCTTAATTTCCATCTATTGGAATTTAAGGCTATGTTCAGAGTAAAGTATTTTTTAATTGTAAGGTTACAATTTAAAATAATTCTTTATATACAAATTACAGTAAAGAATAATGCTTTGATTTCCAATAATCTTCATCCACTTTCAAACACTTCCAATATAATTCAATATTTGATATTGATATTGATATATAACTAACAGTTTGCCACCTAATTGTAACATTTAGCTTTATGATCTACAAAAAAGCTATACAATTCAATTTAAAAACAAGCTGAAAACTTTTAGGGGAAAAAATAACACTAAAAAACCTAAAATAACATGGTTGCATAAGTAACTAATAACTAATTCTTTGTTAAAGCACCTTTTGATTTTATGACAGCATCCAATCTTTTGGGATAATAGCATGGCACATTTTGCCTTGAGAATCTTCTCCTAGTCTTCCTTGCAAAAATGTTCCAAATTGCGAGGATGTCTCCTGTTCACAGCCCTCTGGAATTATGGCCAAAAAATTCAACCTTAGTGTCATTGTTTTCCCACATGCTTTTGTCAGACATGATGTAGTTTTTTTGCAAAACATAGTCAGGCTTGGATGGGGTTTTTTTTTTTTTGTAAAGGAAGGCTTCAGTCTTGCCACCCTTCCCCACAGCCCAGACATATGAAGAATACAGAAGATTGTTGTCACATGTAGTACACAACCACTATTTGCCAAAAATTCCTGAGGCTCCTTTAATGTTATTGTAGGGCTCTTGGCAGCCTCTCAGACCAGTTTCCTTCTTGTTTTTTTTCATCAATTTTGGAGAGACATCCAATTCTTGGCAATGTCACTGTAGTGCCATAAAAGTCGTCCTAGACTTATGACCACAACTGAACCCAACATTTCTGTTGTTGAATGAGATATTTGTTAAGTGAATTTTGCCCCATTTTACAACCTTTCTTGCCACAGTTGTTAAGCGAATCACTGGGGTTGTTTAAGTTAGTAACATGGTTATTAAGTGAAACTGGCTACCCCCTTGACTTTGCTTGTCAGCTCACAAAAGGTGATCACATGGCCTTGGGACAGAGCAACAGTCATAAGTATGAACCAGTTGCCAAGCATCTGAATTTTGATCACATGCTCATGGGGATGCTAGAAAGGTCGTGTGAAAAATGGTCATGTCACTTTTTCAGTGCCATTGTAACTTTGAATGGTCACTAACTGAAATGTTGCAAGTCGAGGACTACCTGGTATTTTCTCCACTTGTTGATGACTGTCTTGACCGTGGTCCATGATATAACAAATGCCTTGGAAATTTTTTGTACCATTTTGAACCTTTCTCCTGATACCTTCCAACAATGAGATTTATTATTTTTTTTTATTTTAATTCCATTTATATCTCGCCCTTCTCCAAAGACTCAGGGCGGCTTACAAGCTTAGCAGTAGCCTTCATTCTATGTATATGCCTGCTTATTAGGGCTTTCACACACCCCCAAGCGGCATTATTACAAAGTCAGCTTATTGCCCCCAACAATCTGGGTCCTCATTTTACCTACCTCGGAAGGATGGAAGGCTGAGTCTGCACTATAAGCTCTTTGCAGACCAGGCCTTTTGCTGTAAGAGGCAACTGAATAAATGTTAGAAAATCTATTAGAACAGTTGAACTTTATATGGACTTGATCACAGTCACTTTAATTGATGGTACATCAGTTAAACATTCTATATGTACTGACTACTGTTTACCATCAGTTTGAATGTGATTGGTTAATTCTGAACACAGAAACATCCCTACTTATAAGAGGGAGTGTATGCTTATGCAACCATGTCATTGTATGTTTTTTATTATTTCCCTCCCTAAAGGATTTGTTTGTTTTTCAATTGAAAATTGATGTGTAGACTTTTTATATCCACTGTAGATGAAAGAATGTGCCACAGATAGTCTGGCCATCTATGAACTCAGCTATTGAATTTGCACTTTTTTAAAATGATTACACTAATTTCATCCGATGCTTGAAGTGCTATATTGGATAACACTTGATAACAGCATTATGTCTGCAGTTGTATGTATGAATGTTGCACATATTATGTATGATTGATGGTATCCCTTCAGAGTTAATTGAAAGTGTGACCAGTGCTGTTTTGGTAATGTATTCATGTACAGCCTGAATCTTGCCTGAAGTGATTCCAGATAATTTCATCCAAGACCCTGTTGACGTTGTAGCCTGACTATCTTCTACCTTCTGGCATTGATGATGTTACCTAGTTAGGTATACTGTCGCCCTGCCTATTTAACTTATATGCAGAACACATCATGAGAAAAGCAGGGCTAGATGAATCAAAAGTTGGAATTAAGATTGCTGGGAGAAATATCAACAACCTAAGATATGCAGATACCACTCTACTGGAAGAAAGTGAAGAGGAACTAAAGTGCCTCTTGATGCAGGTGAAGAAGGAGAGTGCAAAAGTTGGCTTGAAACTAGAAAACGAAGATCATGGCATCCGGCCCTCTCAATTCCTGGCAAATAGATGGAGAAGAAATAGAGGTAGTGACAGATTTTATTTTCCTAGGCTCCAAGATCACCGCAGATGGGGACTGCAGCCAAGAAATTAAAAGACGCTTGCTCCTTGGGAGGAAAGCCATGGCAAATCTAGACAGCACACTAAAAAGCAGAGACATCACCCTGCCAACAAGTGCATATAGTCAAGGCTATGGTCTTCCCAGTTGCAATGTATGGCTGTGAAAGCTGGACCATAAGAAAGGCTGAGCGCCAAAGAATTGAGACCTTTGAATTATGGTGCTGGAGAAGACTCCTGCGAGCCCCTTGGACTGCAAGGCGATCAAACCGGTCAGTCCTAGAGGAGATCAACCCTGACTGCTCTTTAGAAGGCCAGATCCTGAAGTTGAAATTCAAATACTTTGGCCACCTAATGAGAAGAAAGGACTCACTGGAGAAGAGCCTCATGCTGGGAAAGATTGAGGGCAAGAGAAGAACAGGATGACAGAGAATGAGGTGGCTCGATGGAGTCACTGAAACAGTAGGCTTGAGCTTAAATGGACTCCAAAAGATGGTAGAGGACAGGAAGGCCTGCAGGAACGTTGTCCATGGGGACACGATTGGTCACACATGACTTCAAAACTAAAAACAACAGAATTAGGGTAATAAAATGTCTGCAAGAAAACAAGCAAGCCCAGAGAGCACCAAGGACCCCTCATTTCAACCCTGAGCTATAAATATTCTCCTTCATTGGTACCTTCTACCTTTTGACATTTCCTAAAAAAAAAGTTAGTTGAAAATTGGAGAAAATTATCAGTATCATAGTACTGTAGTACAGTATTTTAGAATACAGATAGGTTTTGGAGAATAGGGTTTGAGAAATAAGGAGTTCAAAAAGGAAATATCAAAATGACAGACATGCATTCAGAAAGCAAAGGGTTTGGAGCATTGGGCAAAATTGCCAGATTAGAAAGAAAAACTGCCCACGCTTCAGTGATGAATTCAAAATAATTTTGGCCCACTTATGTTTGAGTTCTAATACTTCCAGAAACAGATTACATTAAACATGGCTCCAGAAGGTAATTTACAGGTTTACAGTGATGACTTGATATTTTGTCTATACCACATTTACCCCGCCCCCCCCTCCCAACTGGAATTCCCCTTCTTTATTCCTTCTAGACTGATAAGAAAACATCAACTTTATCATTCTCATCACTTGGGCCTGAAGGGGACAGTTGCTGATTCCATCATTTTATTTTTAAAAACAGGTTTGACTGAAGTAAAACTAGCGTTACAGGATAGGATAATAAGAGACAATTTTGCAAAGACTGAATTAACCTCGAATCCGTTTTGGAGTAGAATTAAAACAATTCTTGATGCCCTGGCAGAAAGAGAGAATAATTGGGTCTACATTCCAAAGTTTTGTAACTCTGATAATAAGAGCTTGGAAACTGGACATAGGAGAGGTTCATGAATAATGCATGAACAAAAATGATGTAGTAATATAAAAGACACACTACAAGAAATGAGCAGTTCTAACATGCAACAACTTTTGTGATTGATGTTCGTTAGCATTCTGCTCTGGTTTTTGGAAGGGGGAACACTTCAGAATTAAATGGACCAATTTGCACACGGGATAGCGAGCTAGGTGTTACTTTGGATATATTTTAATGAAATAATACTTCTGTAAAGTAACTCAATTTCAGTTTTTCAATTTACATCAATAAGTCTGTAATATTATTCTTAACAAGTAAAAATTGCAGCCCAATTACTGTTAGAACAAAACTGATTGAGTCTTGAAAGTATTTTGTAACATAATTTTAAGTTTGCAAAGTGCTCCATATGGTTTGTTTTGAAACAATTCAGTAAAATTTATACTTTGATATTGTAGATAAAATAGCAAACGTTAAGAAAGAAAAGCTTGTGTAAGGTCACCTCATTAAGAAAAAAGGTCAAAATGAACTAATGATTTTCTGATATGTCACATTTGTTTGAGGTTTACTGCATAAAAACAATTGGCTCCATTCACATTAGCCTCAAAATTGAATCACAGTTATGTGTATACCCATGTTTTGACTCATTTTTTTGCTGCTTGATATGCACCAGTAATTTATGAAGGAGGAATTTTGCCTGAAATAATGTTCTTAAAGAACTGGCAAGTAATCAATAAATGTAGATTTAAGAAATGTTTCTTAAATTTCTAAGTACTTTTGGAACTCTCTTCATTTTTGGTTTAATGCAAACATCTCATAAAATATCAGGCATTGTTATTCTTACAATAAACAATCTGTATTAACATTAGAGCAGTGTGGTGGCCTAGTGGTGAAAATGCTCACCTCCCACTTGGAAGGTTAAGAATTTAATCCTAAACAGTGAGTAGGATTGAACTTCTCTCAAGGAGCAAATATATAAATAAATAAATCTGCTGTGAGCTCATTGTAGGCATCAGGAAGGGCATCTGGCCAATAAACACTCAGTTCCATTCAGTCACCCTGACTCTACCCAGAATTAAAGGATTTTTCTTGTCAGAAGAAAAAAAATGTATTATTAGACCTGCATATTCAATACAATAATGCAATTATGATAAGCAAATAATTATGGCAATGTGCGAAGTTTTGCACTTGAAGAATTTCAAATCTTCCAACATGGTGCGATAACAATTCCTTTTGATTTTAGAATATTAAAATAATGTATACGTTCTGGATGGGATATATTCTGTATCCAAAGATGGAAAATGTTTCTAGACCCAATGCTATCCATCAAGGTCCAGGCAGCCTCCATAAAAAGGTATGCTAATGTCAACTTCAGTTGGTATGTCTTTTTCTGGGCAGATAATTTTGATTATTATGAATATTGTGACACCAGGATAGTTAATTTCAAATCTGTAAAGTAAGAGGTGTAGGACTTCCACTGAAGTTAGTTCAGCAAAGCCAATATTAAATGAGTACAAATAATTCCAAAATGAAAAGTACAATGAGAATTTAAAATTAGCTGCTCAATAATTCTTCTCTCAAGCATTCATTCAGACATGTTTTATAATCAGTTTTACTAAGACCATCTTGCAAAATTCTACTCTATTCAAGGATAAGGTAGCAAAAACCACAACCTATTCCCATGTATGGTTGCTAGAATTAAGCTGAAGCAACCTCAATAGCAGGTGAGCATGAGGCAAAGCATTGATTTTGTATCTCCTCAGAAAGAAACAGCTCAAGATTCCTGGTTTCATTCCATGTAAGTCTATTT
Source organism: Vipera berus (assembly GCF_964194415.1). NCBI lineage: Eukaryota > Metazoa > Chordata > Lepidosauria > Squamata > Viperidae > Vipera > Vipera berus. Next base: position 91,866,651 of record NC_138206.1, on the reverse strand, counting down.
TTATATTCTTCAATCAATATTTATTCGGTCAATGACCAGAAAAGCTTAAAAGAACAAAACAGAGCAAATCAGTATAATAATATATGAACAACTAGAAAAGTAAATCATATTATAACTCTTTGACATTCTATTACTATGTTAATGCAGTTCCACGGGTGGATATAAATCTAAAACATTGATAGGTATAAAAATGGAAACCATATATGTCGTAACAATTTATGTAGTAAACCAAGAATAATATTTAAAGGAAGGGTACTGATGTAATGAAATCAATTATAAAAGATTATTAAAAAGATCTATAACGATTATTTAAGTTTCTGGCGAATCCCTAATGCTGCTGCACAGAATTTGGCCACCTGCACAGTGATCTCTGCCTGCTCATCCTTAAGCAGCCACTGGAGATAAATATTTTCTGAACGACCAGGATGCCTATCAATAATGGGGAGGACATAGTTTTTCCGAATGGCTCTGTAAAAGGAGCATCGAAGGAGTATGTGACCAATGGTCTCCACCTCTCCAGAGCCACAGGGGCAGAGTCTTTCAGACAGTGGTGTTTTGTTGTACTTGCCGTACAGGACGGCCAAAGGAAACGCATGGCACCGTGCAAGCGAGAATGCTTTCCGGTGGTTTACTGACTTCACCTGACTAAGAACCTGGCAGGTGCAACCACGTATCTAATAAGAGTCAGGAGTCAAAAACAGTGGAGCTAAACCTAAGTCCACTTGCCTCTCTATGTCCTCTACCCTTTGACGCAAGGTTTGTTTTGCTTGGTCGTAGTCCAATTTGAGAATTGAGGTGGATGAAAAGCCTAGTTTGGCAAGGTTGGACTCGACTACCTTGATCCACGAAGAGGAAAATTTATCTTGTAGAATCAGTGGAGCAAGGCCTTGCAGAAAGCTATTTTTATATTAAATGTTGGTATGCCAGTTACATCACAAAGATTTAAACATTTCTGTTAGTGGGAAGTAGACTTACATGTTTGTGCTTGGTAAATATGAACTGTGGTTTGAGCAACAGACTGCTAGTGTTCTCCATGTTGTGCAATTTACATATTAAGTCAAAGTGAATTTTGTATTATCAAAATTTATTCTTCATATACTTCTACAATTTGCACACCTTAATTTCTCATGTACACCTACCTGCAGTTGTGAAAATGCAACCTATACACAAGACAGTAGTTTTTAGTATTTAGAACCAAAGTATTACACCTTCTGTAGGTTTTCAAAATTTACATTGTGCTTCAATGTCAAATAATATTTACAAATTCTTGTACTGCTATTACTAGTTTGTGACACAGAAAATAGTGCCTAAAATTTCTGAAATTGATGCAGTGATAATAAGTTTCAGCTTTGAGGAATACATTCAAAATATTTTCTGTGATTCTCAGAGGGATTGTTTAGACCTAAGTTTCAGATGAACATTTAAATACACATGTACAAAAATACAACCTCAGCTATAAATATGACAGAGAGCAATTTAAATATATTACAGAGCAAACATTTTAGAAAGGATGGAGGTGGGGATGGAGAATTGTGGTCTTTGAGATCTCATACAATAAAGTTGAAATTTTTTCATACTCTTTTAGTAAGATTTGTAATATTGGACTTCAGACACTATTCTGCACCACAAAATTTTTAACCCTTATATAATATTTGCTAAAATTATAAAACCTCTAGTGCTATAATGCAGAATGACACTTTGGAATATTTATTTTGCTACAAATAGTATGTTGGTAAGACACTAGTGGCCTTCAACCTACTGAAATAAGAGAAACCCTCAATAAACTCTTTACTTTGTAGTTTGCAATGGTTAACAAAGGCACCTGTAATTATAGCTTATAAACTAAAATTGAAAACACATTCGCATGTTTTAGTTGTGTATATAAAAAAGTACCAAAGTAGTGTAACAGTTGTACAGTAAGCAATTCTTTGCAATTTAGTTCTTTTCAGCAAAGTTTTTAGACCCTGGCCTATTACATATCTCAATGAGAATATCATTACAACTTTTGTCAAACTCCTCTCATGTTTCTGGCAAGAATATAAAAAAAGATAACATTACAATTTTTTCCAATTTCCAGGTAGAAATTATACTCTATACATTAGTTGGGTATAGATAGCTGCCTACAGTGCTGAAAATTAAAATGGTTTGATTACCAATACATGATCATTAGATGACGTTTAACGTTCAAAAAGATAGTTGTAATGACAGAAGGGACAGCTATACACTTTTATTTTTAATACCATTTTTCAATTTATGGTAATTGTGATATTATTGTAATATATTTAAAACAACAGTAGTTAACTATTGTTTCTGAACTATAATCTGCCTTTAAATCAGTATAAAACTATCATTTCCAAAATATTTGAAAACTAATTTGGAAACATTCTTTAGCTAGTTCTGCATTTATTTGGCAGTGTTGAATTGTTAATAGTTACATAAGCAGCATCTGAGGACCAGCCCAGATACTCTTTGAAGAAAAAGTGCTAGTACACATTTAATAAAAATCACTACATTTGGAACAAATATTTTTAAAAATATTACTAACTTTCCAGAACTATTACTATTAAAGTAAAAAATGTGTTTAATTTTCACACTATAAAGAATTCTGTGCTTTTTAAAAATCACAGGTTTGTTCACTTAAAAAAAAAGAATTGTAAAACAAAATGTAAGCAATGAAAGATTCTCCAACATTCTGTAACATGCATCAGCAAATGAATCACGTTTTTTGATTTCTGTATCTTATATATCAGATTGGATAAGCATACACCCATATAATTTACATTTCATTTCCAGTGATATAAATATGGATTCTTGTGAAACTGCTTGACTTTATCTGTAGCAATATTTATATACATATTTATAAACTAAGCACTATATTTATTGGCATTTCATTTCACTAGACAATCTTCTATTGTCTCCTGATCTCTGAATCAGCAATGTTCCAAAATGCTAAGAGATCTACTTAAGGTTTTAAGATTTTTCTTAAATTCTAAACTCCTACTTCATATTGAACAAAGTAATGGCAAAACACTAGAACTAATATTCAAGACAGCTTATCCAAATGACTATATTGTTTACAGAAATGACAACATAAAAAAGTTGTGCTACATGCTCATTACCATTGCTCTACTGTAACCATTCAAGAGGAATGTTTGAATTCAAATTAAATAGTTTTCAGGTATAGGACAACAGTCGATCAATGTCTTGTCTCACAACAAAACCAAATCAACTTTATCTGTTAGTACCTCATCCCCAAAGGCATTGCACTCAGTAAATAAATCATAGTCAAAGGTCAGAGCTCAAAAGTACCATTAGAAAACTATAATCTTACAAATTAGGTGCAATGAATATTCTTTAAGTCAATGGCACAATTCCCATCAAGTTTACATATTTTGGATAACTAATACAGCCTATATCACAGTTATCACATAGCATTTTATATGGATTTCCCAATATATATATATATATAACTTAATTCATGAGAGGTGACAGAGAACACTTGGAAAGGACAGTAAGAATGGTTAACTGTCCCCTTGTCCCATTTCTTCCTGCACATATACTCCCTAAGCAGGTTTAATCACCTGGTTCAATTGGAATCTAACTTGGCTAATCTTGGAAATTGCCTTGCGTGACAATCAGCAAAACAATCACAACTGCCTGTTCATCCACTGCAAATTCTAAATTCATTTCCCTCTGCAAATGTGTAATGTTTCATTTGGCTTTTTAAAAGATAAGTATGTTGAATACTTTGACAAAAATAAAAATCATGAAGAAAAGTTAAAGCGTTATCTTCACCCCATTATAAGTTTCTATGGGTGATGAATTTTAATAAGTACGGTTTTCCTCCTTGCAAGCCCCTACCATATGCAATTTTAATTTGTTAAAGAGCCCTGAAATTTAACGTTTCAATAGATATTGCTTACACTGGAGAAACAGCAGATCTATGTAGCCAATATAAAACTTAGAAAAGTTTTAAATTTTGGTTCAATTAACCACTGAATATGAAGCCCTGAAATATATCTAACCTAAAAACTTCCAAATCAAAATACATATTCCATTTAAGCCTGCTTAGAAACTAAAGGCATCACCTTTAGGGTTGATTTTAAGGACACATTTGTTCTTTTAACCAAATATGTTGGATTTAGGTCTGAGCTTGAAGGAAGCTATCAGGGACTTTTCTTCTTCCTCTTCTTCTGCATCCCCCTTGAAAGAAGGGGTAGTATGGATGATTTGAGTATGGAATCGGATTTTGTTGAGTCGGGGTTTTATCCTACCACTGCCAGAGATTTTCCTACTGAGCTCTTTGCTCTTGTTGGCTGCTGCCGCTCCCTCCCCCGATTCCCTTTCGTCCCCGTGATGATGGTGGGAAAGCTTGTAAGTAATGAGGTTAGAGGGGAGCACCCGGGAAAGTCTCCAGCGGCTGCTGCCATTGGATGCCCCGCCGTCGACCTCATCCTGCAGAGCCCCTACGAGGCTGCGTACCTCCTCGGCGGTGCCCCGGCTCAGGTAGTGCGAGGCCTTGCGGCCGCTGTAATCCCGAATGTCAACGTCGGCGTCGTAGGCGCCCACCAGCAGCTTCATCACTTCCAAGTGGCCGTGCATGGCGGCCAGGTGCAGCGCGGTGTAGCCGCCGCTGGTGCGCGCGTTGATGTTGATGGGCAGGCACTGCCGGTGGGCGAAGTTGACCAGCCTGGCCAGCAGTTCGGCGTGGCCCAGCTTGGCAGCCCAGTGCAGGCACGTGAAGCCCGTGATGAAATCGCGCTTGGGCAACAGCGCCGGCTCGCAGCTCAGCAAACTCTCCAGGCTTTCCCAGCGTCCGTCCGAAGCGCACAACATCCAGGCGTGCTCCAAGGGATCCAAGGCCACCGAGCCCCCGCCGCTGCCGCTCTCGTCCTCGGCCGACGAAGAAGCCAGGGAGGCGCTGTCCGAGTCCCCGCCGCGGCTCCCGCCGCTGCCGCCGCGGTGCAGGAGCCCTCCGCGCTTCTGCTGAGGGGAACTGCCCAGCATCCGCTCCCGGAAGATCTTGTGCCCACACCTGGGTGTGTTGGCGCTGGCAGAGGCTCCGCCCGCCGAGGCGCCGACAGCCGGGCTCGCGGAGGGCGGCGAGTCTTCTTCGAGCAGGGCCTCAACGGTGCCCCCGCCGGGCTTCTCTTCAGGCTCGGCATCGCCCGAAGACTTCGGGACCGCCTCCAGGCGCCGCGGGCTGCTCTGCTCTTCCTCCCGGCTGCTGCCGCCGCCGCCGCCGCCGCCTCCTTCTCCCGGGCTCTCTGGGCTCGCCAGAGGCGCCTGGGGGATTCCGGGTGAAAGCGCCTCCGGCGGTGCTTCTGAGCTTGAGGTGGCGTCGTCGTCGTCGCTCTCCTCGGGCGGCAGCTGTCCAGAGGCGGCAGAGGGATCCCCTCTCGGCACCCTCTCTCCCTTCAGCGCTTCGGCGCCGGCTTTCTCTTCGCGGGCCGCTCCTCCACCCTGGCTGTCCCCGCCGTCGCCTTCGCCGCCAGGAGCGCCCGGGGGACGCGGCGTGTCCTGGGGGTGCCCGACAGACCCGGTGCCGTTCTCGGCTGGAGAGGCCGCCGCCGCCGCCGCTTCGGATTTCCGACCGCCGGCAGTGCCGCGATATTTCTTGCGCAACTGCACATACTTGATCCCAGAGCCGGGCTCCTGCCGCACCGTGGCTACGGCGTTGACCAGCTCCTTAAAGTGCTCGCGGGCCCGGGCGCGACTTTCGGGGTCCGGCGAGCTGAGGAAACCACGGAAATGCTCCAACAGGTCGGCGTTGCGAGTCCGGCCTCCGCGCTCTGCCAGGAACCGGAGCACCGTGTCCTGGTCCAGCTCCCCCGACGCAGCCATAGGCGCCCACGGACCGTTGGCGGCGCCCCTCTTGTCGATTGCGACCGCTAGCCTTCAGCGCGGGATCCTTCGCTTGGCCCGCCATGGCATCGTCGCTGCCACAAGACGCCCGACGGCATCGCCTGAGTCCGGCTTCTCCTTCCCCGCCCTCCCTCGGTTGCTGGACCCCACCGAGCTCGCGTCCCCTCCCTGCTCACGTGATGCCCGCGAGGGAAACAGGGAGGCGCCTATTTGCCGTTTTCAAACTGCCCTCCCCTCCCTTTCATGAATCTCGGCGCTGGAGAGGCTCTAAAGAAGCTCGCCGCTGAGAAGAAAAGCTCGGGGCGCTCGCCCGAAACCACGCCCTCGCGGCGCTCCTCCCACATTAAGAGAGTAGGTTTCCTACTCCCCCGTAGAAGATAGCGCCGCTCATTCCCCTTCTCCCCCTACGTTCGTTTGCGGTTTGTGCAGCATCTTCTCCCGTCGAAACGGGATTGGCTGGGCCTTGGTCCCGCCCTCCTTTCCGCGCGGCCTCTCATCGCCACCAGTTACATTCCAGCTGTTGGGATTGGAGTTGGAAGTTCGGCACTGGCTCCCACCCTCCCTCTCTATTGTCTTTGGCGCGCGGTGACCCCTCCCCTCATGTCATGGCTTCTTCCGATGTGGCTGGGCAGCTGGTAAGTCCGGAGCGCGCCCTGGGGTGTGGGCAGAGGGAGAGCCGGCCTTCACTGGGCGACAGCGGTCCCTCCGTCTGCGGCCACATGCCTGCTTTATGGGTAGGAAATCCCATTGGCTTACTTTTGGTAAAGGGGAAGTTGCAATCCCCGAGAGCCGCCTCGCCCCATTGATTTCGGCGGGCAGAGTTCGTCTTACTGGGCACAGGATCGGGCCTAAATTATCCAAATAAGGCAGCTCTGTTGGACCCAGATTGTTTTCATTCATCCCATATATAAACGCTTCCAACTTCTCCAATCAATTACAGCTTTGTGTAAATTCGAAAACGTCTTGTCATGACTGCAGGCAAATAAAACTAGGAAAGTTTGCTGTCCCCAAATCAGTGAGTGCTTGCTTAGAGAATTTTTTTTATATTAAAGACATTGTTATTGGTTAGATTTATACTTCTTTCCTCCGGGAATTTGAGATATTCTACTTTGTAAAGTAGGCTGACCTGAGAGATGGTGACTGGCACGGAGTCACTTTCCTGATTTTCCATGTCTTGAGTATGGAGTTGAACTTGACTTTCCCACATTCTAATCCAGTGTCCCTAATCAGGACATTGCATTAGCTTTTGAGAGTTCAGGAGATTTACTTTCAAATGTAAAGTTCTCAATTGGTGGTGGCATATGGCTAGTTGTGCCTAGGTTAGAAATTAAGTAGGATTTGGGTTGGTTAGGGCTTGGATGGGAGATTTTCTGAACTATGGTATAGAATGGAAACTCAGAAAAGCATTCTGGAAGAAACAGTAACAAATCACTGCAATGATTCTGTCTGTCTATAGCTTGTTTTCTAAAGAACATACATGCATGTCAGCATGGCTGCAGTGTTTCTTAAATGACTCAGGTAAAACATTAAAGGCTGCTGCTAACAGGCTTATTGTCATACATGTTTATTGGATTAAACCTGGTGTACTTCACAAGGTCTGTTAAATACTTTAAAGTTTTCTCCTATATTTTTACTTTATTATTTCCACACAGTATATACCACTGCTACAAATTCCTAGGCAACCCATCTGTCATTAATATTTCACCTTATTTATTTTTCCTTATTTTCCTTTCCTGCTTGAGAAACTGCCTGAATATTCATCTTTTAACTTTTCTATAAAACCTTTGCTTTTTTCGGAGCCTCTTCTTTGAATTGTACCACTTCAGCTTGAACATTTCTATATAAAAACTTTACACAGAGGAAATTAGGTGTTAGGAAAGAAGAGTATAGAAGTTGTTTCCCTCACACTTGCATGAATCTAAGTCTTGGAGTGTTGGAAAATTATCTCTTTGTATATAACAGCATTAGGCCATGTTTTTGGATATCTCCAGTCTAAAGTATTACAACTACAGTAAAAATAGTTCCTCCTTCAATAGTTATTTGGCAGTTCAGTAAGTGTTTAAATGGTCAACTTTTACACACATTTAATTTAAAATTAAATTCACATATTAACCAACAAAATTGTTGCTGCTGTCCAAAGATATTATGTTTGGAAATCAGTTTCATTTAACACAAGAAAATTTATCTTTGAGTCAGTTTGAACAGCATTGCATTCCCAGTATCTTTATGCTACCAATGTAATCCAGCTGTATGTATCTATATGAATGTAAACTGCTGATGCTATAAAGGCAATTCAGATATATTTGAGGGTTTGTGTATATATATTTGTGTGTGTATGTATGTGTATGTATGTATATACGCATATGCACATACTGTATATACAGCTTCATTGCTTCTGTAGCATAAGCCAGTTTACATTCACAATATATTAATTTGTCAGGTTGCTGTCATTAAATACAGCCTTTGAATTCTTTTCCATGCCTTTGTAAGCTTTTATCATGTCAAGATTTTCCTCCACACCCATCACTATTCTATAATGAAGTATCTTTTATGCTGGTAACTCAACATTCTACCCTTACAACTAATAAAGCAACGCCCACATTTTCATCATTACTCTTTTGAATCTACTTAGCCCAGTTTTTTTTTCCATAAAGGCAGCATTTCCTAGTTATGTTAACATCTAGGAATTATAGTTTTCTCAGCAGTTGTATATATTAACTTTTTGTATTGTGCTTGTAATTTGTTTTTAACTGATTTTATGATTGTTTGCTGCCCAGAGTTTGAGGTGGCTATATAAGTACATTATTTAAAATAACTATTCAAATTATTTTTAAAATATTTAAAAACTTTCCTGATGTTGAAGAATGAATTGCATACTAATGAGATAAAAACCTATCCATAGGCTGCTGTTATCGTGGAATAATGAGAAAAAACACTAGTGTTTTAAAATAATTGCATATTTTAGTGTAATATTCAGCTGCAGTTCTGAACAAGTCCTATTTGTATATATACATTGAAAACCCTCATTCCTTACCCTCTTTATAAGAAGAGTGTAAGGTAGCTTGCACATTTAAAAGTATATTAAAAGCTGTGGCAATTTTCCACCCAATTATGAGCAATTCTAAAACTGCAGTATGAATGCATTAGGCAAATACCATTAACACCTTCAAGGGAAATATTAGAAATATGTACAAGTAATCTTTTAATATCTTTCATTGTGAAAAAAAACATTAAAAGGTATCCATCTATTATTAGTACTATATCAAAATTTAAGTTTTTTGTGTTTGGAGGAATGTTAAGAGATTTTCTAAAATTTATACACTGATTTCCTTTGCATACATTTGAATCTAATTTATTTGCTGTCTATTATGAAATAATTGGATTGAAAAGAACAATAGTCAGTGATATACTTTCTATGATCTATAGACTTCTAAGTTTGACCCCAATCTGTACTTTGGCAATATACAGATGTTGTGAGTGTACTTGTTGCATAAGAATTGGGCATATTTTGACTGCTGTATAGCACTCTAGATGATAAAGCATTAGGCTTGTTACTGTTGTTCATTTTGTATGGCTAATTTTTGAAGTGCGCGTGATATATAAAGTGCATTCTGTAAAGATAGTGGCTTCTTGAGGTAGGGATTTGTGAAGATTCAAGAGAAAAAAGTAATTAAAAAGATAGCTACTATTTAAATTTATAACACTATTTAAATTTATAAATGATTTATAGCAAAGTTATTTAAATGTTCAAGCCCTTCAAAAGATTTCCGTATCGCAGACACTTGAGTCACTTAACTTCCTGATTAAAACTTGCATCTACAAGTATGTTCTTTGGCAAAGATTCAGGGACACAGAGAAATAATTGGCTCGGTATTTGTAATACACTGTTTGCAGCAGTGTAGGAGACAATTTGCATCCTGTTTAAAAATACATATTCAATTATATTTTCATTCTAGAGATTTACTCTTGCTAAATGTAGTGGGGTTTTTTTTTTTTGCTTTCTATAGCAAAATGTAGATTTTTTTTGTTTTTTTTTAAAAAAAGATAATTTGCCAAATGGCAAATTGCATTGTTCTATAAGAGAGATAAAACAAAGCTGCTGCTTCCACTAAGTTTTTATTATTACTTTTTCTTTTCCTTTATTTTTTTTCTTTATTAAAATGATTAACAGGGAATTTTCAAGCATCATGAATTAAGTTAAAAATGCAATACAGTATTCCGTTGTAGTTTTAAAAAACTAAATATACTATATAATTTTAAAACTACAAATCGCTGTTAAGCTCCAAGTAATATATGAATATCAACAACAATGATCAGCACTGATATTAAGAGTTGTAATTTACCAAAGTAATTTCAGATGTGGTTCCGGCTCCTAAATAGAGGTATAATATAAAAATGCTTTTCCAACTGAATTAATTTCTTTAAATTCTTTTGAAATCCAAGCTGTTTTTGACATTGATCATATTTCCATCGTTTAAAAAGCCATTCTTCTGCAAAAAGAACTATCCATACCGTTCAATAGGAAGTGTAGAGCAATAGTCCCCAATCTTTTCAGCTTGGTGGATCAGCGGAGGCAGCATTGGGGGCTGGGGAGAAGGGATGGTTTTGTGTGCATCTGCACGCCGCTTTCACAAATGCAGCTTTGCACATGTGTACATACATGCACACACTTGCCCACCACTTCCGTGGACTAGTTCCAAACCCTAGTTCCCTGGTGTAAAGTATCCTGGAAACAGATACCATGTTCAAAGTTTAATTCAGTATAGTAGCTAAAATGGATGTTCAGTGATGGTAAAGGGTGAGTTACAGATTGGAAGACAATAAACAGTGAAAGTGAAGAAGTGATGGACTGGTAGAAAGAGTCTGTTACTAGTTTCCCCAATTGTTTGTAGGATAATGGAGTAATTGATGTCTTTATCCTCTACCCGTACAGGTAGTCCTCAACTTACAACCACAACTGAGCCCAAAATTTCTGTTGCTATGCGAGATAGTTGTTAAGTGAATTTCGTCCCATTTTACAGTTGTTGCCACAGTTGTTAAATGAATCACTGCAGTTAAGTTAGTAACACGGTTGTTACAGTGAATCTGCCTTCCCCATTGATTTTGCTTCTCAGAAAGTCATAAATGGTGGTCATACTGCAGTCATCGTAAATATGATTCAGTCATCAAGCATCTGAATTTTGATCACCTGACCATGGGGATACTGCAATAGTGGTAAGTGTAAAAAATAGTCATGAGTCACTAAATGAACTGTTGCAAATCGAGGACTACCTGTATACGTGGTGGCAATGTAAGATCTAATAACATTTTTAAAAAAGAGTTGGAAGGGAAATTAAGCTTTTAAAATGGACTTCAATCTATTTAAATCGCTTTCCATAACAATTGAGCTTTACAACAATTCTACAAAATACAAAAAAAATTCTAAACTGGTTGTTATATTTTAACAATTTTTAAAGAAGGAACTGACCTGCAAAATGGAGTAATATTCTAGCAGTAAAGCATCTCGTATACCAATTTTCTTTAAGTACAATATTCAGTGTACATTTCTTTTTGTGTATCAATGATTTTATCTAAATGTTGTTTTGCATTTTATTGTACAGTCTTTTACTTGTAGAGATTCAGACTTATAGTTGATGATTTATTAATAAATTAGGCCTAAGGTAAAGGTAAAGGTAAAGGTTCCCCCGCACATGCGTGCTAGTCGATTCCGACTCTAGGGGCCGGTGCTCATCTCCGTTTCAAAGCTGAAGAGCCAGCGCTTGTCCGAGGACGTCTCCGTGGTCATGTGGCCGGCATGACTAGATGCCAAAGGCGCACGGAACGCTGTTACCTTCCCACCGTAGTGGTCCCTACTTTTCTACTTGCATTTTTAGGTGCTTTCGAACTGCTAGGTTGGCAGAAGCTGGGACGAGTAACAGGCGCTCACTCTGCTACGCGGCACTCGGGATTCGTCCCGCCAAACAGCCGACCATCTGATCGACAAGCTCAGCATCCTAACTATTTGAAGAAATTAAACTGATCAAGGGGTGTTGATTCAATTTTTTAAAAAATCATCCATTCTCTTTTCTAGTGTTTCAGCAAAACATTTGCAGTCTACCTTCATTAAAGAAATAGGCTGGGTAATTTCTTTTCTTGTAGATCAGAGAGATGCAGCTTCTTTCCATGATGAAAAAGTTCTTTGTGTTGTTGTGTCTCATCAATTAGGTAGTGGTTTGACCAACATGTCTTGAAAAGTTTTGTAGTATATTATAGATATGTGATCAGATTCAATCTTTTATTATGGTCACAGGCCAGAATAAAAATTAAAACAAAACAGGACAAGACATAATAATGTATTAGAAATAATGGTGAGATCATCAATGGGTGGCCAAAGTCTATTTTTACAGGTAATAAAGCAGAATTTAGCTATTTTCAAAGAAACTGTATCATACTCTGATAGTAACAGCTATCCACAAAACAAATCTAAATTTTCTAGTATTTTGTCAGATTAATAGTTTTAAAATGAGTCCCTGAATCCTTATAGAGGGTGCAATATAAACAGGAAAGTGGTTGCAAGGTCCCTTGTCCACAGGGCCAGCATCTTGGCTCTTACGGGACATTTTTGTATTGCCCCTCCAGAACTGCTGTGAAAAGGGCATTACAATTTACTGAGTTAGTGCCCTCTGAAATTTGGAGACAGTTATCCAAGTATCAAGTATCAAGTCTTAAATTCTTAGTTTCAGCTTTTAAAAATTAATTCTTTAGTTTTATCCTTTTTCACGGGTTTATTAAGTATCACCTTTTGGGGATCTTCAAGGGAGGCAAGATTTGTTTAATGTCCACATGATTCACTTAACAACTTAACAACTGCCATGATTCCTTTAACAACCATGACAAAAAGGTCATAAAATTCAATTGATTTTGAATTCAATTGTCGTAAGATGAGGACTACTTGTAGAGTAGACTTTCTTTATGTCAGAGCTCCCTCTTCTGGTTACTGTAGAAAAATCTTATGAATTCCATAAAAAATAGAAAAATATAAAAGATTAACCTTATAAAATGATAAAATAAAGCCAAATTGCAGGACAATAAACCCCAATAAGGCAAATAAGTCAATAATCAAAATAAATTATTTCCAGATTGGCAAACTCCTTACTCTGTATCATTGTATCAAATAGGCATTGATCTGAGTTCTCTGGATTTGTCACACAACAGAAAAAAATGTAGTGGGCTATCATCTGGAATCCATTATGCAACTTTTAAAGTATCTTAATACCTAGAATTTAGGTATTAATATTATGTTATGAAATCACAGACTTCCTATTGCAGTGGTTGTTGACTGTTTTTTCTTGATGGTTAATTATACAGAATAACGTTTCATGATTTGTTAGGATTCATAATCTTTCTGATTAGGTATAAGGCAGATCCCAGTCTTATTGCTGACCTTAGGCAGGAAAATGCAATTAGTAGGTTGAAATGGAATTTAAAAGAACCTATGTGATCAATCAGTTTCAGACTTGCTGTAGAGGAAGAGAAAGAGTGTGCTATCTCTGACTTTGACGCTGCCTGTTGCCAATGGAAAGCCTCTAACAGAGGAACAGGGGGAAGAAAAATCACCTATTGTTCCCTAGATCAAGGGCAGGAGTGGATAACCAATGATTTTCCCATTGTTGAATTATCATTGGAGGAATTCTTTGCTTTAGAACATGCTAGCTAGAGCTGCAAGGAGTTGTATTTTAGCAACAGGTCCCAAGTCTCTACTTTTATAACTCTTCAAGACCTACCTCTTCTTCTGGTACGTACCTTGTGTAATGTGCAGTTTTTTCTCTTATCTTTTTTCTAAATAATGACTTGATTCCTAGGACTTAAGAAATATTTCAGTCCTCAATGTTATGTAATGGTTTTTTCATGTCCCTTATTCTCTATAATTTTGCAGTTATGACCAGAATTATTTCTCTTTCAAATTTCTTTAATTTGACTGTCACAAAATTATTTGATTTACTATTTCAGCACCATCAACCTGATATTGGAATGAGAGGACCCTTTACTTCACCAGCAGATAATCATGATGCAGGAAAAGTGAGTTATTCTATTCTGTTCTGTTCTGTTCAATTCCATTTATCTGTATCTCACCTTTATTATTTTTACAAATAACTCAAGGTGGAGAACATATCCCACCCATCTTTCTCCTATTTTCACCACAACAATGACCTTTTGAGTTGGGTTGGGCTGAGAGAGAGTGACTGGCCCAAGGACACCCAGCCGGCTTTCATGGCTAAGGCAGGACTAGAGCTTCTTCCCTTCCCTTCTTGTCCGGTCAGGTCCAGGACGCTTAAATGTCTGCAAATGTATCACAGCATTATATAAGTTCCTTCCCCCTCCCCCACCTTACCATCTATCAGAGCATTCTTTGTATTCTTTGGATATTTGTAGGGGATCATGGACAATTACTTGTTTATTCTGGCTCCGGAGAAGACATTTCTTTAAGTGAGAGCAGTGGCTATTCAAAGAGGATTTCAGCTGATAAATCTCTTGCTGCCAGTGCTGCCCAAAGCCATTTCACCAGAACAGTTCCAGTTTCCATTAACATGTTTCATAGGACTGCACTTCTCAAAGTGTGCAAGGTTATGCTGTGCTCTGATGTGGCCGACCGATATTTGCATGGCATTATTAATAAATGTATGGGTCTAGAAAGATCCTTCCTTTGAGAGAGCACTGCTGTCATCAGTTCTCTCTTGGCATTTGTCTGCTGCCCTAAAGTCAGTTTGCTACTTACCTATAGTGGGATGCACAGAAACCTCAACAAAGAGTAGGACGCTTACTTGTAACTATAATTCCTAGAACACTCAGGTGTGCGTTCACACAGCCCCATTCTCTTTCCCTTTTCATGTGCCTTTTTTTTACTAAGTATCCTGTTAATAATGACTATCAGTCCTTTAGAATGAAAGAAGAAGAGGGAGCATTATCTTAGGTAAGGTAAAGGTTCCCCCGCACATGCGTGCTAGTCGTTTCCAACTCTAGGGGCCGGTGCTCAACTCCATTTCAAAGCCGAAGAGCCAGCGCTTGTCCGAGGACGTCTCCGTGGTCATGTGGCCGGCATGACTAGACACCAATGGCGCACGGAACGCTGTTACCTTCCCACCGTGGTGGTCCCTATTTTTCTACTTGCATTTTTACGTGCTTTCAAACTGCTAGGTTGGCAGAAGCTGGGACGAGTAACAGGCGCTCACTCTGTTATGCGGCACTCAGGATTGGACCCGCCAAACAGCCAACCATCTGATCGACAAGCTCAGTGTCCTAACTCGCTGAGCCACCGCGTCCCTTAGCATTATCTTAGCCATTCAAATTTCCTCATTTGTGGAATACTGTATTCCCAATGAGGCTTTTGCACAGGTGCAATATCTATATGTATGACTGTACTGTTCACCACTTGATACATGCCTCAGATTTATTAGCTAAGGACACATTGTCATGGGTAGCTTAATGAAGACATTTTATTATTTTAAATATTAAAGATCAAAATAAATATCATAATACTTGTGATGTTACTGAGTAGTCTTGGCTATGCTAAGGAATGACCAGAAACCTATTCAAGAGTATATTTTAGAATTTGGATTTAATCTGTAAGGATATCTTTTGACATTAATATTGCAAGCTACTCAGAGTCTCCAGAACTAGAGCAGTATAAAAATTCTGTGAATACATAAAGTGTCTCCAAACTAAGAACTTCCAAGCAGTGCTTGGAAACAAAACAAACAGAAGTCCCTGAAGTTATCTATATCTATAGATTCTCCAGGGAATGAAATGGCTCAATAATTCCTGAGCACTAGCCATTACGGTAGAGAAGCTGCAGACATAATTCACAAGGCTTCTTGTCTTTTCCAAGTCCAGCAGAAGAGTTCCTGGCTCTCCTTGAAATTCTCATGACTAAGAGATAGAAAATGTGACTTTTTTTCAGCTTATCCTTAGTTTCAAGGAAAATTGAAGCAGTGCTAGACTTCATGCCTCTTCTGTTTCTCCAAAATCTTTTTTAGAGTGACAGAATATTTTGGATAGCTGGAGTCTGTGGCAATCAGAATTAGTTGTCAATCAATATTGTGGGAACCTTTTAAGCAAACATTTAATAATAGCTAGACATCATCGTAGATTTGTTTGATGTGGTGCTTATGTCATGAAAAGCAATGATCCAGTCGGTTTTTCCAGATGCACGTTTGTTATTCAAAATTCTTTAAGGATGTGTATATACATATATTGTGGCCATATGTTAAGCTTGCTGAGAGAATCAGCTGTGCATTCCATAGGGAACATTGCAGGGCAACCCAATTTTGGGGGAGGGGGTCATTTTTTTTAAAATTTGCTGTTGGGCTGGTATTGAAGCTCTGCAAATGAAAGGCCAGGTGATTTGGTAATATAAGCATCAAAAATAATGCACAAGTTTACAAGAAGGAAGGAGTAGGAAACGGAAGCAGAAAGCTTCTGAAGGGATTAATAAAAAGAAGTAGTTTAAGCAAAAAGGATGGAATTAAATGAGAGGGTTGAGGAGAAGAAATGACATACAAAAAGGAAAGAATAGAATGATAGGAACCTAAACATGCATCTTCTTTGGTGTTAGGCTTCCAAAACTCATGGTCTTGGGCGACTTTAACCTACCGTCCCTGGGAGGATCGTCCGAACTGGCTCGGGAGTTCATGGCTTCCATGGCGGCCATGGACCTGTCGCAAATAATTTCTGGACCGACTCATGAGGGAGGCCACACCCCAGACTTGGTGTTCTTGTCTGGACGGTGGCGTGATGATATCGGTGGGGGTGCCACGACCGTTACGCCCCTGTCATGGACCGATCATCACCTCCTACGGCTAGACTTCCCCTTTGCCACCCCCCGCCGTGGGTGCGCGGTACCAACCAGATGGTACCGCCCTAGGCGCCTAATGGACCCTGATAGGTTCCAGGCAGCGCTTGAGGACGCACATGCACTGCCTGCTCACAGCTCGGCGGATGCCTTAGTGGAAGCCTGGGAAAAGGCAGCCACGGAGGCTCTGGACCGAGTTGTACCCCTGCGGCCTCTGACCCGGCGCAGATCCCAGCGAGCCCCATGGTTCACCGCGGAGCTCCGGGAGATGAAGCGTCGGAGACGGGGCCTAGAGAGCCGTTGGAGATCCAGTCGATCCGAATCCGACCGATTGCGATTAAGAATCCTCACCAGGTCTTATCTCGCTGCGATAAGGGTGGCAAAATCCAACTACTTTTCCACCCTCATCGCGTCCGCAGATAATCGCCCGGCTGCCTTGTTCAGGGTGACTCGCTCCCTACTGAACCAAGAGGTGAGGGAGGAACCCTTGCAGGGTCGAGCCGAGGAATTCGGTCAATATCTGTTGGATAAAATCGCTCGGATTCGAACCGGCCTGGACTCCAACTGGGCAGAGTTGGAAGAACAGGACATGGACAGTCTTGTCGACGTCATCTGGGAGGAATTTGATCCTGTGACTCCTAAGGAAGTGGACAGGATTATGAGGAGGTTGAGCTCCTCCACATGCTTACTGGACCCGTGCCCTTCCTGGCTGGCTTATGCGGCTCGAGAGGGGAGACGAGGCTGGTTCCTAGCGGTCATCTCTGCTTCTCTGAGTGAGGGTCACTTCCCCACCGCCTTGAAGGAGGCGGTGGTGAGACCTCTCCTCAAGAAGCCCACCTTGGACCCATCCTCATTGAATAACTTTCGTCCAGTCTCCAATCTTCGCTTCCTTGCGAAGGTTGTTGAGAGCGTGGTGGCGCACCAACTTCCTCAGGTCCTGGATGAAGCGGTTTATCTAGACCCGTGCCAATCGGGCTTCAGGCCGGGCTACAGCACGGAGACGGCATTGGTCGCTCTGATGAATGATCTCTGGAGAGCCCGGGACAGGGGCCATTCCTCTGTCCTAGTCTTATTAGACCTTTCGGCGGCTTTCGATACCATCGACCATGGTATCTTGCTGCGGCGCCTCAGGGGACTGGGAGTGGGAGGCACGGTTCTGCGTTGGTTCTCCTCCTTTCTCCAGGGTCGCTCGCAGTCGGTGCTGGCAGGGGGACAGAGGTCGACCCCGAGGCCTCTCGTTTGCGGAGTCCCTCAGGGGTCGGTCCTCTCGCCTCTCCTGTTCAACATCTACATGAAACCGCTGGGTGAGATCATTCCTAGCTTTGGAGTAGGGTACCATCAGTATGCTGATGACACCCAGCTTTTCATATCAACTCCAAACAGCATCAGTGATGCCCTCGACGTGATGTCCCGCTGCCTGAAAGCGGTCCGGGAATGGATGGGGAGGAACAGGCTTCAACTGAACCCGGACAAGACTGAATGGCTGTACGTACCGGCAAGCCAGGATACTCAGAGCATCCCACCCCTTAACATCGGGGATGAGTTACTACCCCCTGTTGATAGGGCCCGCAACCTGGGTGTCCTCCTAGACTCGTAGCTATCCCTGGAAGATCACATAGGAGCTGTGACCAAGGGGGCCTTCTCCCGGGTTCGACTGGTGCGCCAACTACGGCCTTATCTGGACCTGGATGCCTTACGTACAGTCACCCATGCCCTTGTGACCTCTCGCCTAGACTACTGTAACGCTCTCTACATGGGGCTGCCCTTGAGATCCACTCGGAAGCTTCAACTGGTGCAAAATGCAGCGGCACGGACACTTTTGGGAGCCTCCCGATACTCCCATATCACACCTCTCCTCCGTGCGCTGCACTGGCTTCCGGTTGCCTTCCGAGTGAAGTTCAAGCTGCTAACAATGACATACAAAGCCCTACATGGCATGGGTCCGGACTACCTACGGGAGCACCTTCTGCCAATGTCAACACCCCACCGTCCTGTGCGCTCCCACAGAGAGGGCCTCCTCAGGGTGCCACCACTCACGGAATGTCGGCTGGTGGCCCCCAGGGGGAGGGCATTCTCAGTGGGTGCGCCAGCCCTCTGGAACTGCTTACCAACTGAAATCCGGATGGCCCCCGACCTCCGCACCTTCCGGCGCGACTTAAAAACTTACCTTTTCCAGCAGTCCGGCCTGGCCTGATAGCTCTAATTGGGGTCCCAGTTTGTTTTGACTATTGTTTTTTCAGTATTGTTTCATTATGTTTACCTACCTTACTCTGTACACCGCCCCGAGTCCCTCGGGAGAAGGGCGGTTTATAAAAACAAATAAATAAATAAATAAATATTCAAGAACTGGAAATGATTGCTCTTTAGTAAATACCTTGGAAGTACTGTAATAAAGAAAAAATAACTTGTAGTGATTGTGCAGCAGATTAGTAACAGTGGTGTAGGCTTTTAAATTCTGTTTGCAGATTAACTACCCTCAGTGATTTTTATTTGGTTGAAAAAAAAATAAACCAAATGTCACCTAGTGAAAACTTTTAATATGTAAAATATTATGCTTAGATTTGTCAATATTTATTAGTATCATAGATAACTGTATTGAAGTCTTATACCCTAAATTTTTTTACTGTTTCACTTCAGCAGAATTGTCGATCTTTATTCTTGTCTGGCCATGTTGGTTTTGATAGTTTACCAGATCAATTGGTTAACAAATCTATCCACCAGGGATTTTGCTTCAACATTCTCAGCATTGGTAAGTAATTTAATTGTCAGAAGTGTAAATTAATTTGAACAGGTCCTGTTGAAAAGTCTGAAGTAATGAAAATAACAAAGATATTAATGTTGACCTTCAGATACTGATTCAAAGGTGATATAACTCAGTTTATTTACCTTTTTACAGTAATTTTCTTAATTTGCTTAATTAAACATATTTAATTTCTTAAGTAATTTATATTCCTTAGCTGTTTTCATTCTTTAAGCTTCACAAACATTATAAAATCTATTGATAGCTTAGTGCTTCTTTATGGTTGGCAGTAATTCCACATTGGTTTATTTTGATAGTAAAAAATAATTTTTACAGCCTTTGTGTTTATTTAATGAAAATACTATTCCATTTTTCCTACAGAGCATTTCTAAATATTTTCCTAACTCTTTTCAGGAAATACTTATCAGGGTTAAAAGAACTTAGTGAATAATTTGCAAATAAAACCTTTAATAAATATTATTATTCTTTTTTTAAATTCAGAAGCTCATCTAAAGCAGAATAAGCTATAAGCCTAATTTTGATTAAAAGTATGCTATTATGAATTAAGCAGTGGAATTTAGTAATACAGATAGTCCTCAACTTATTTAACTGTCGACTGTTTAACAATGGTTCAAAGTTACGACTTGGAAAAAGTGACTTATAACTTGTAGTTGCACTTGCACTTATGACCGATGTATCACCGCCATGGTCACACAATTGCAAGTTGTGCACTTGACAACCTATTTACAACTGGTTGCAGCAACCTACAATCAAATAACCATGGTTTGCATCTTTTTTTTGCCAATTTCTGACAAAACATGCCCACTGGGGAAGCTGAATTTGCTTAACAACTGCCATTAAAATTGGTCCATCCTGACTTACGACCACAATGATGTACAGTGAAAATTCTTGTCTCAATTATCATCATAAGTCGAGAACTACCTATACATGTGACTGATTAAAAATGGATATTTCAGCCCATATCAGTCATTTATGAGCTTATTGTTATATTTTAGAGGATTGATGTGAGAGTAACAGAGAATACAGAAAGCCATGTAACTTAGTGTGTGAAGACAGTTGAATGATATGTAATGTTTTAAAATGATAGCATGTTAGACCATCTACTGAAAACTCAGCACTTTGGTTTCAGTTTCTTGGATATGGTTCCCATAGAGCAAAAGAGAAAAACTGAAATGAAATCAGGGATATGGAAGTGACAGGGGAAGGCAGAAGGAAATAAGACTTGATGAGAAGGAATAGTTCTTACAGGTTGCAGAGCGAAGCTAATGGGCACATGAGGTCTTTTTGAGAAATGTTTTTGCATATTGTTCAGATGTTACTATAAAAATTACAGAAGGAAAGGCATTTCTAATTGTATCCATAATGAAGCTATAACAAAACTCACTGTACTACTTTTAAATGGTAGAAATAAAGTTTTTCTTTTTGTGTTTCAGTGACATTTATGAAAGTGAATTTGTGATATAACTGTACTTTTGAAATCTCTCTTTAATTGTAGGAGAGACAGGAATTGGAAAATCAACTTTGATTGATACCTTGTTCAATACCTCTTTTGATGATCATGTGTCAACACACTTTCAGCCAAATGTGAGGCTTAAAGCTCAGACTTATGAGCTTCAGGAAAGCAATGTCCGATTGAAGCTAACAATTGTAAATACAGTTGGATTTGGGGACCAGATAAACAAAGATGATAGGTCAGTATCTTTTAATTAAAGTGAACTGCCTGCTGCTGATCTAGATTCTTGGCATTTATTTTATGAAATAGAACAAATATAACTGCGGATATCAATAAAGCATAACATCCTAATAAAGCCACTGGTAATCATTTCCAAATAGTTTGCGATAGTTGGAAACTTTGTTCTTTCTTAATGTTGAACAGGAGACATTTTGTTTTCCTCATTAGTTTATCAACAGAGTATTAGGATCAACATTATATTTGACTAACGGCTTGCATGTGACAACTTCATTTTTTTTCATTGAGCAGCTGTAAGCTGCTCTAGATTTCCATCTGTTGTAAAATAACTTCAGAGAAAAACAAGATCTTCTAAACTTGCAAGTGAATGATTGTTTGGATTCTCATGTTATAGTCACAATTTGGACTAAGCGCGTGCACACACAAACACACACATACTCTTACATGCAAACTTTCTACTCATAGAACTCTTTGTGGGTCTACATTGAGACTTTGCCAGTTCACCCACTGCCTTGGATTGTCTCTCCCACAATATTTAATTGATCCCTTCCTTATATCAGACTAACCCTTCATGAAAATTTCTACCAAGTCTGGCCCCCAATATCACAGCAGTAGCTTACTGGTTTGGCCCCTCATAGCTTCTATTTGCATGGATATCTCTACCAAATGTGACCTTAGATGATCAGGATACATGGTATCTCTGAGGGTGGGGGAATATTTTAGAAGGCCTGGGGCAGGTGGGCCTCGGCCTGCACTAGGCCTCCAAGGGCCTCCCACACCACAGCCTTGACAATAAAGGTTGATTTGATTTGATTTGACTAAGGTACCCTATCTCTGCTTAATGACCCGCATGTTGCATCAGGGAAAGCAGTGGTTGAGGCCATTAAAATGAGTCCATCTTACTTCACAGTCATCATCACTTGCATCCGTAACAGGCAGACTCTATTAAGGTCGTATCTCGAGGACTACCTGCACATGAGATAACCTTGTTCTCTTAGTTTGCCTCAGTATCTTGTATCAATTTGTTGTTTGTGATTAGGTATTAGCTCTTTCTTCTTCGGTGTTCTGAATCAACTTAGTTATAATATTTCAAAGGAGGTGCAAGGCAAGAATGGTTCTCTATCTTTTGACAGCACATTTTTTGCAGAACAAATTTATATTCAAGCCAAACAAGAATCAGTGATTCTGATATGACTTTATTCGTTGTTTATACCTCTGGTTAGTTTCTAAGAAATATTTGGCACAAAACAGAGTACTTGGATGGAATTTTAGTTACTAGAATTTTTGTGAATTTCAGCATTCCAGGAACCTCTCGGCACTGGTTAGTGTGATAAGTCATCCATCTCTCAAGTTTGAAACGTCCTTCAACCCTAATTCAAAGATTGCCCAGTTCTTGGTTTTTTCTTTCTGACCCTTACAACCCACAACCAATAAAAACTGGTGCTAAGTATGTTTTCCTCCTTCCTAGGTTTCTCTATACTAAGTAATAGTGTTTGGATTAGCATTCTTATGTCCTACCCTTCCATTGTAAAATGAGTGGAATAAGTTATGCAATTTGCATAACAGGACAATAACAGGAAGAATTAACACCCATTAGATTAAATTTGACTCTGCTGTAGGACTTCACAGTTTAGTTTGTTGTAAGTTAAAAAATTGATGTCATCTGCTTGGTTTTTTCTAGCATACATAGGGAATGGTTCTCAGGAATGGTTTTATAACATAATGGAATGGGTTTTGCTGGAATATTAAATGAATCTGAAAGGAATGAAGACTGCTGAATTATATTTTAAAAGCTATTTTAGATGCATATTTGTTGCACTTGTTAGAAAACATTTTCTGTCCTTGGACAGAATTAGATTATATTTGCATGCATTTTTTTCTTCTGTTCAGTCATGTCTGATTCTCAGAGAGTGTTTTACAAGATCTTGAACTCTACAGATTGTTTCAAAAAGACAGTTGATATAGCTTACAATATTCTGAGTTATTAATATATAGTAAAGTTTTATAAAAGTAGAATTGAATTGTTAAAATTATTGTTATCCTCTCCAGTTTGTGCATGGATATTGGAATGGAATTTAACTTCTTGTTCTAAAATGGATTTTTTCTCCCTCTAGTTATCAGCCAATTGTTGATTATATCGATGCGCAATTTGAGGCCTACCTCCAGGAAGAGCTGAAAATTAAGCGTTCTTTATATAATTATCATGATACTCGTATCCATGTGTGCCTGTATTTCATTTCACCCACAGGGCATTCCCTTAAAACTCTTGATTTGTTAACAATGAAAAATCTTGACAGCAAGGTAAGATTTTAAAATCATATTTAGGAAAAAAGCAAAATACATGATCTTTTTAAATAACATAGGGGTAGTTGTCAATTTACAACCACAGTTGGGACCAGAACTCCTGTTGTTAGGTGATGCAGGTGTTAAATGAATCATACCCAATTTTATGATCTTTTTGTCATGGTTGTTAAGCATATCACCATGGTCATTAAATTAATTTGGCTTCCTCCATTGACTTTGGTTGTTGGAAGTCCCTTGGGATGTTTGTAAATGGTGATCATGTGACCTCAGGATGCTGCAACCATCACAAATACATGCCAGGTACCAAGCACCTGAATTTTGATCATATGACCATGACAACACATAGGATCAGTGATAACTTTGAACAGTAGTAAAACAAGTGATGGTAAGTCGAAGACTATCTGTAATAGTGTTAGGTACTAACAACTAGAGCCACACAAGAGTTCAATTAGCTGTTTTATTGCTGAAGCCCATGTACAGGAATCTTTTCAGACTGACAGTTTGCACCTGAGTAAAATTAATGTTCAGTGGCACTCAAGAGGGGTCAGACTTTTCCACCATGCACCCACATAGGGACTCCAGACTAATTCCCCATTTAACTCTCCACCTGGCTCAGCCAATCTTTCTCCAACATAAATATTCAATGTAATATCTTAAAATGTAATGCATTTTTTATTGTTGTAGCATCAAAAATGGTTTTAGTAAAAAACAAACATTGACTTAGTTTGATGAGTAGGTCAATGTAACTGAGTAAGACAATTCATTTTGGGGAAAAAATCGATAATAAAGTTGTTCTGTTATGGAATAAGAAAAGGATGATCTTATCTACATTATACAACACATTGGTGTTTGTGGCAAAATCTAGTCAAATTTGTTCCCGGTGGTGTAAGTTACTTCCTAAATAAATTGGCAATCTAAGATTGCTATTAGGAAATGTAGGATGACTTTTTTCCTGTTTGGGAAAATAATTTAAAAATATCAAATTTATTTCTGGGGATTTATTTGGTCTATAGTGCCCATCAGAACACATACGCTAATTAATACTGATGTCATGGCAGCTACTCAACATCAACTTCTGCTTAGATGTTAGTATATTTGTGTAAGGATATTCTTTGTTTGCTCTAAACCACATCTAAATTTCAAATAAAAAAATAACCGTGTTTTGACATAAGGTATAAGCTGCCTCTAAAAGTAACCATGTGCAGACCTGGATGCATTTCGATATACTGAATAGTAGTAGAAAATAAAATCAACGTTTAATCAGGCTGTGCAGGGAGAGGAAAGTGTATAAGAAATAAATGGGAACCACTGTTATCAAGTAACTATGTTGCCATAACTAGAGGCGTGTTCTGAAATTATTCTAATTAAAAATCTTGTATGTAATTAGGATTGTTTTAAGGTGATGATGATGAAGGAAGATATGATCATAGTCTATATAATTCCAAAAATGAATCATGTTCAAGAGGGAGTGGGTCTATTTTGTTTTGAAACTGAGGTTAATACTGAAATTGAAAGAAAAGACATTCAAGCTGAATATTAAAAGGAATTTTTTGACAGTAAGAGCTCACTAACAGCTGATTGGTCTGCCTAATACAGTAACTCCCCTTTTTAAGTTGGATCTCAGTAGCTATCAAGGATAGGTTGGAGTAGATGACCATGAAGTCCCTTCCTATTAGTTTCTAGTTTCCTATGAAATGAATACCTGCCTGTATAATATTTCAAGTTTATGTTGATTTCATATGGATCTATTTAAATATTACAGCTTTGGACTAGGCTTTTTATAAGTGCTTTCAGCAATGAAATAATCTTTGTGCTGCCATTCTATTAAGTCAAATGTTGCATGCTATTTAAAGCAATTGCTCATCATCATTTTAAGACTAACATTAATAGAAGTACACCTCAGAGGGAATGAAAAAAATGAGTTCTTTATATGTTTAAATACTATTTTGTACTGCTCCAGCTAGTTCTGTTTAAAGCAATTTTTTACAGTTGCTCTTTATTATCATAAGTAACTGAACTGCATAAGCAACTTAATTTAAACTCTAGGTTAGTCATCTGAGCAAAGTTAATTCTTCCGGCGCGGGTTAAAGACCCATTTATTTGAACAAGCTGGCCTGGCCTGATGGGGAATCACTTAGGGTTTTAATATTTATATATATATATTATTGTTTTTATTGTGGGCAATAATTTAATTCTTTTTTAACTTTTGTACTTTTGTAGTTTTAAGATATGCCCTGTTCACCGCCCTGAGTCCTTCGGGAGAAGGGCGGTATAAAAATTTAATTAAATAAAAATAAAAAAAATAATAAATAAATAATTCCTTATTAAATAACTGCTACTCATCAAATTAGTCCTGTCTGGATTCATCTTTTGTCTGTTTAATATGGACTAACTCTAACGAAGATGTCATGAAAATAGATAGCAAGACACCCACATCTGATAGTTGTGAATGAGTTGATAGGGAAATTGGGTATTTGACACAAGTCTCTTCAGCTTCAAAACATTTTTTTAATAATTCTTTTTATCAATATAATGTAAAAATAGTTTAATTTTAAGGCATTTGTTTATTTTTTGAAGATATTGTTCAGATTTGAGTCCAAAAACATTGTGTAGGAATCTGATTTTCTGCTAATCTAAATTGGCTGCAGAATGCTCATTGTTAGTGATCTATGGAGTGGTAAAATGGGGTGGAATGGGATCTGGATTTAGCACTTTAGGGATGGATTATTGGATTATTTCTTCCACTTCCACCTCCTTCCCATTTCTAGGCATCTTTTATATTTCCATCCATTCCTTGCACTGATGTAGTTCTCCTTACAGTTCTTACCAAACATAAGTAAAGAAACTAAAGAAACTATTAGGGCAGAGATAAGTTGTCATAAAAGACTGTTAATTAGCTGGAAAGTCAGGTTTTAAAAATGATGAGGACAGATCTGGTTTTTAACTTGTAGCTGAGTCTGGAGAAAACATCTACAAGCCTTGATACAGTCACTACAAAAGGATCATTTTACCCCAAAGCAGTAATACTCATCTCTTTAACAAAATGGCAAGAAGACATGAAAGCAACCTTTCTGCATTATTCATACACACATCAAAGGTTTCACTTGGGATTGCCAGTATTCATTCAGATGCTCTAAAATATTGTCTGTTCACAGATATTCAAGCTTGCTTAGCATTTACCGTAATTGAAGAAATCAAAAGAAACAAACACAGTTTGTTGGGACGCATGTAAATACTTTAAAAAAATATGTTTTACATGAAATTAGTCCCAAAATAATGTTATCTTTCTCTTTGAAAATGTAGGAAATAGCAATGCATTCTGATAACCGTAACTATTCCCTTTTCTTTCTTTAAAGGAAAAGTTCTTATATTATTTCTAATGAAATTGATCTCATATTTATTAAATAACTTTTATCTAGTCATATTAAAGCCTTCTGCGATATACCTGATCAATTTAATGATGGACCAAGGGCTAAATGGACTATACAGATGGGTGAAAATTACTCAGGTTATTAAAGTATTATCTTGTATCTCTAAAAAGACAATATATTGTGCAATGTAAAAAACAACTTACCGTACCCTGTTCAGTGATTGTAACTGATAATCTAAAAAGTTCAAATGAAGTTTGCATATTTCATAGCAGTCTGATTTCTTTAATAGGTGAACATTATTCCAGTTATAGCCAAAGCAGATACAATTTCTAAATCTGAACTGCAGAAGTTTAAGATCAAAATAATGAGTGAGCTGGTCAGTAATGGAGTTCAGATATACCAGTTTCCAACAGATGATGAGAGCATTGCTAAAATTAATGCTACCATGAATGTAAGTACATTGCCAAAGATATTACATTTAAACTAGAGACTCACTGTCTGCAATTACTGGCTTCGTTTTTGGATGGAGGGTAGCATTTTAATGGGAACTGCTGCCGTGTTTCTTCAAAAATTCTGGACTTTCATTTCTGGACTGTTCAATTATATTTTATGAGAAAGTATTCCACCATGTTGTTCTTCCATAGAACACAATGTCCATATAATGAAATCTGAATTGTATTTGCATTAGCGGCACTTAGAACATACATTTAAAATTCTTGCTAGAACCCATCTTTACATTCCAAATTTCAGTTTCTTTGAGTACTTATGCTGAAGAAAGTTCTTGAGTGACTACCTTAACTGCAAGCCTGAAATTACTATTGATATTTTCTTTTTTATATTTTAATAAATCTAAATAATTTATAAAATTAGATCCTTGCTTTTCACTAGTACTTTATGTGAATCTAGTTTAGTGACATTGCTTTGGCAGCCAGAGGATGAGATGCAAAACTGAGTATCGGCCTATGTGTTCTCTAGAAAGTCCCAAGTTCATAAACAAGGTTTCACATTCCACTCTTCTGATAGCTAAAAGAATTCCCAGATAAATATATCCCCTCCCCTGCCCCTGCTCTGAGGTTGTGGCAGATGTCAAACTTGAAACTCAGATGGCCACGTTTACACGAGGGTAGCCCTTCCCATTCAGGTTTTGGTTAACACATGCAACAGCAACCCTATCCATGATAAAATATATGTATAAATTAGTCAATATGCTAATGTTTTATTCTAGTTTCATCTGCACCATAATGTATTTTCTGTTTCTCAGGGACACTTGCCATTTGCTGTAGTGGGGAGTACAGAAGAGATAAAGATTGGTAACAAAGTTGTAAAGGCTCGCCAGTATCCTTGGGGCATTGTGCAAGGTAAACAAGAGTTTAGACTTTTATTAAATTTTTGATTAAAGGTCTGCTTTTAACTAAATAAGTGTACATTTTGCAACACTTTAAGGAACTTATTTCCTCTAATATTTTTTGACAGATTCCAGATTAGAGCCAATATTTTTTCATATTCTGGAGCCAGATATATTCCTTAGGTTTTATTAAGTAAATTTGTTGATTTTAGAACTGTTACAATACTATAAACCTACTTTTAAATAAAATCCTTATCTTGGCCCAATTCTCAGCATACCATTTTGAGAATGATGAGGAGTAGTTCTTTTATAAGTATGATATATGAATCATAGAGGTTTTTATTAGACCCAGATTTAGATTTCCCACTCAGTCACTATATGATGTTCAACCTTCATTTTCTTTGTCTAACTTGCTACATATTAGGATAAAATGTAAACAAGCATAAAATGCACTATCTGTAGTCTTATGGAGAAATAAATAATTAAAGATAATAATATCAATATATATGAAACCAGTTTTGGAAAACTGGGATAAGTGAGTTTTGATATCTTAAGATCTTTTTCTAAACAAATGTAAGATCAGGTTTTAGAAGTATCAAAATGAACTATATGGATAACAACATGTGCCTGCCTCACTGATATGTTTTTTCAGTCTACAATTAACAGATTAATTTATGAGTTAGCAAATTACTTTTGATTAGCTCTCTTTATAAGGCATCATGAAAGAATGCTGCTTATTTAAGAACTTTATTTAAAATGATAGAAAGCCTTCATTTCAGTCTTGACTGTGGTTGACAATATGGACAAGTCCCTGCAGTTTTTCCTGGCAGAATTTTTGAAAGTAGCTTCCATTCCCCTCACAGTCTCCCAGCTTCTATCCAGTGCCTTCACCACTCTACCAAATGGACTATCCACTTTTAGATCTAAACTACTTATTTTTAACATCTGTTCAAATATGTGTTAGACATATATTGATCCACTCTATAGCTTTTAAAATATATATTTAAATATTAATGGGTTATTATTAGCCAAAGAAATAAGTAGGAGTATTATTTTTTGCCATAGGGCATTACAGAATTTAAAAAAGAAGTACCATTTTCAAGAGCTGCTCATTTACATAAATTTTTAAGAAAATTAAGAGTAGTACTGGATGCCACTTGCAGTTAAATAATTTCTCCATATTTTATCCCATTTCCATTCCACCTAAAAGTTTCTCCCTAAGAATTGAAATATCTGGCATAGGAGAGAGGTAAAAAAAATCAGGAAACAGTTGATTGGAGAAGGCTTGTAGATTGTCATCATTAGCTTTTTTTCTTTCTAGTTGTGATGCTTACTTAGTTCAGTTCAAAGTTTATTTTGGTCAAAAACCACTATAGATCAAAACAATGAACAACAGTTTCAAAGTAAAATAGGAAGAGTGCTAAAAGGATGGTACAGAATATTGTTACCACTGTTTTTGCCAGTATAAACTTTGCCTGTAAAATTAAGAAATAGAATGTTATTTATTTAAAATTATCTTAGTTTATGTAAAACTAAGCTAAAATTCTAAAACAGAAATTCCCTTCCTTAGTGGAGAACGAGAACCACTGTGATTTTGTGAAACTTCGGGAAATGTTGATTTGTACAAATATGGAAGATCTCAGAGAACAAACTCATATGCGCCATTATGAATTGTATCGGCGATGCAAACTGGAAGAAATGGGTTTCCGAGACACTGGTCCAGAAAACAAACCTGTTAGGTAAGTACATTAAAAATAATTACATATTTCAGTGATATAAGAATGTATTCACACTCTTTAGTCTTACAACTTCCTATTTTTAACTGGGGGGGAGGTGACTTTTCAAATTGTTAAACTGTCAGTAGAAATAAGCATTTAAAATAATTGTGTAACTAAAATCTGAAATTCTTTGTTGAAAAAATTTCTGACATCGCTTGGGCCACTACCTGTACCTCAATGGCTAGTTAGTCAGCATACGGGATATCTGGCAACTACAGATTCAGCATTTGCAGCAGAGCAAGTATTAGGAAGCATTTGTTTGGGAGTACTTCTTAGTCATTTGATGGATTTAAACAAAGCTGCAATCATTCTGAAGGATGCCCTATTTGTATTGTAAGAATAGTTAGTGCTTGTCTCACTTGCAGTGAGTATTGCTGCTTTCTGTGGTTCTGTAGGAGTATTGGCTTCCTCTAAACTGGAGATTAAACTGTAGGATTAATGACATCTTTTAGGTAAGAATGGCTTGAGGAATATTTTGTGAAAATGGGTTAGTCGTATTCTCATTTTAGGGAGGATATAACTAAAACATTTCATAATTTTGAAGCAATATTCATGTTTGTGATATGTCATTTATGCATTCTTCCTTTTTGCATATATTGTTAAGGATTTTGATTACAATGGTGTAAACAAATACAAACTACTGCTTGATATGATAGAAAAATGTGGGTTAGACAGCATCACCACCACAAGGATTTGTAGCTGGCTGACCGGCCATACTCATTGTGTGGTCCTCAATGGAAACGCATCTACATGGAGGGAAGTGTGTAGTGGGGTGCCCCAGGGCTCTGTTCTGGGCCCAGTGCTCTTCAACATCTTCATCAACGATTTGGACAAGGTGATAGATGGGGAACTCATCAAATTTGCAGACGACACCAAGCTGGCAGGAATAGCCAACACGCAGGAAGATAGGCTTAAGATACAGGAGGATCTGGACAGACTTGAACACTGGGTGCTATCTAATAAAATGAAATTCAATGGTAAAAAAAGTAAGGTTCTACATTTAGGCAAGAAAAACCAAACTATACAGGTATAGTATAGGTGGTACCTTGCTCAATAGCAGTAACTGTGAGAGGGATCTCGGAGTCCTAGTGGACAATCACTTAAATATGAGCCAGCAGTGTGCTGCAGCTGCCAAAAAAGCCAACACAGTGCTAGGCTGCATTAACAGGGATAGAATCAAGATCACGTGAAGTATTAATACCACTTTACAATGCCTTGGTAAGGTCACACTTGGAATACTGCATCCAGTTTTGGTCACCACAATGTAAAAAAGATGTTGAGACTAGAAAGAGTACAGAGAAGAGTAACAAAGATGATTAGGGGACTAGAGGCTAAAACATATAAGGAACGGTTGCTGGAATTGGGTATGTCTAGTTTAATGAAGAGAAGGACGAGGGGGGGGGGCATGATAACAGTGTTCCAATATCTCAGGGGCGGCCACAAAGAGGAAGGAGTCAAGCTATTTTCCAAAGCATCTGAAGGCAGGACAAGAAGCAATGGATGGAAACTAATCAAGGAGAGAAGCAACCTAGAACTAAGAAACTTCCTGAGAGTTAGAACAATTAACCAGTGGAATAACCTGCCTCCAGAAACAGAGAATACTCCAACACTGGAAGTTTTAAAGAAAAGACTGGACAGCCATTTGTCTGAAATGGTATAGGGTTTCCAGCCTGAGCAGTCGGTTGGAGTAGAAGACCTCCAAGGTTCCTTCCAATTTTATTATTATTATTATTACAAACTAAGAGAAAGAAAAAAATACCCACAAAGAAGTACAACAAAAAGAAAAAGAGAAAAAAAAGAATATGATAAACATTCCAGGGTTCCGTGACCATTGTAACTTTGACCGGTTGTAAAATGACCAGTCGTTAAGCAAGGACTAACTATATTCCCCTTTCACTGTTTTTCTGCTACTAATACCTAAAACAGAAGCTATTCTGCTAATAGCCTTCAGAATCTGAACAAGCTGAAGCAGTTACTGAATAGACTGGAAATCTCTGGTATTAATTTTAGCAGTCTGGAATTTTCCCATTGCTGGTGATGTGTGTATCTGAAATCAAGATAGACCTTTTCAAGATATTATAGTACTAAAATAAAATCTCAGTTATTGTTAGACAATCCAGTACAAAATAATTTCTTAATTACCGGTAGATGTTTTATGAATTATTGAACTATCAGACTGATAAAATTACCAAAATATTGCTGAGAGTCAGAATCTAGTCACTAAACTCCAATACCTGGCCATTGTTTCTGCCATTGTTTTTCTTCTGGCTACTTAGTTCGCAATGATGGTAGCAACCAGTTTCCTCCAATGGTCCCAGGTAAGACATGCTAAGCACATTGATTGTGCTTAGATTGTAAGCTGCCCTGAGTCTTCGGAGAAGGGCGGGATATAAATGGGATTAAAAAATAAAAAAATAAAATAAAAAATGCTGATAGAGCAGTTCACTCCTAGCCATCATTTCCAGGCTTGAGGCTTTCCTTGCAGTAACTCACAATCACGTGCTATAACTAAGTACAGGTAGTTCTTGACTTACAAAAGTTCATTTAATGACTGTTCAAAGTTATAACAGCACTGAAAAAAGTGACCTATGGCCATTTTTCAGACTTAGACTGTTGCAACATTCCTGTGGTTCATGTGATCAAAATTCAGATGCTTGGCAACTAACTCATATTTATGACAGTTGCAGTGTCCCAGGGTCATGTGATCACCTTTTGCGACTTTCTGACAAGCAATGTCAATGGGGAAGCCAGATTCACTTAACAGTTGTGTTACTAACTCAAAAACTACAGTGATTCACTTAATAACTTTGGCAAGAAAGGTCATAACGTGGGACAAAATTCACTTAACAAGTGTCTCACTTAGCAATATAAATTTTGGGCTCAATTGTGGTTGTAAGTTGAGGACTGACTGTACAGGTAGAAGATAAAGATAGCAATTACTGTAGTAGCAGACTCTATCAGGTAGTCCATCACTTCTTCACTTTTGCTGTCCATTGACTTCCAATCTATAACTCACCCTTCACCATCACTGATCATTCATTTAGCTAGTCATCACTGTTGTACCACTATTTTAATTTTTCTAACTTCTTCAAGCTATATCCAGTCCCAGTTTATACATTCATTTCCCCTTTCCAACTCTTAACAAGCAACTATCCCCTAAAATAAAATCTGATGTGATCCTTATTCATATGCATATTCATTGCACGTTTGTTGATTTAAAGCAAGAATATGATAAACTCTGTAATGTTTGCATAAATAGGCAATTAAAGTTTGTTGAATGTGATAAGAGTAGCATATGACAGGAATAAAGCATGTGTGAGAATAAATGGAATTCTTACTCAGATGGTCCAGCGCTGAGCAAGGGGTAAGAAATGGATATATGACTTCCCTTTGGTTGTTTAATGCTTTTATGGATCAATGTAAAGTGACAGTAGAGGTGTTGAATGTAAATGTATATGCACTTTTGTATGCAGATAATGCTGTGTTATTGGCTGAGAATATGAATTATTTGCAGGGAACATAGAAAGATTATATGATCTAGTGAGAAAATGGCCTGAAAATTAATTCATCAAAAGGCTAAGGTAGTTGTGTTTGACAAGGGAAATGGAGTGAATGATTGCAAATTATACTTGAATAGTGAGCAAGTAGACATATTAGTTGATAGAATGTTTTGTAAAAATGAGAAGAAAAGAGTAATTCTTAGATGTGTAGATACTACTAGGTGCTATGGGAGTCTTTTGCTAAGCATAAATTAATTTAAATAAATGTAAGCATAAGTTAGGTTAGTAACATTTCCTTGACTTTTATCTCTTGCCTTCGGAGAAGGGCGGGATATAAATGGAATTAAAATAAATAAAAAAATAAATATTACTTGTTGCTTAGTATTTCCTACCCTTTCTGTGCTTATGTGGGGGAAAAAGGGAATAGTGTAATGGGCTTGTATGTCATATATAGAACAGACGTTCTATAAATATGTTGGAAAAAATAATCAAAACCAGCCCTGTGGACTGCATTTTTGTAATGTGTAATAATCACATATATTTAATGCATGTAAGTTGCTTGACGCCTTCAGTTTCCACCGAAGGAGAAATATAGGTATTGCTTTCCATTAATACCACAGGTGTACTGAAAAACAGCCTACACATTTTTTCCTGAATAGCCCTCAAAGTAAATAGGGTTTATGTGCACAAATATTTCTAGGTAGGGAAGGCATTGTGAATTTTTTTCCAGCCTCGTAATAAAAACTGACTGGCAGGGAGGGGGCTGAGAATGCAGCAGTTGGCAGCATTCTGAGCTGCTGCCCTTAGGGGTGCATTTGGGTAGGTTTTCCTGGTTTTTTCCCCTCCTTCCTGTCCTTAGTGATCCCTGTGATCTTTCTTTCTTTCTTTCTTTCTTTCTTTCTTTCTTTCTTTCTTTCTTTCTTTCTTTCTTTCTTTCTTTCTTTCTTTCTTTCTTTCTTTCTTTCTTTCTTTCTTTCTCATCTCTTGTTGTACAAAATTTGCCTAGGTTCTGTTCACTGGTAAAAGAATTATCCTGCTGATGGGCAAAGAGAGATCCAAGCCCCTGTATAGAATTATTTTTTTTAATCCCATTTATATCCCGCCCTTCTCCGAAGACTCAGGGCGGCTTACAATCTAAGAAGCACAAATCAATGTGCTTAGCAATAGCCTTCATTCTATGTATATGCCTGCTTATTAGGGCTTTCGCCCCCCCATGCGGCATTTTTTACAAAGTCAGCTTATTGCCCCCAACAATCTGGGTCCTCATTTTACCTACCTCGGAAGGATGGAAGGCTGAGTCAACCTTGAGCCTGGTGGGACTCGAACCTGCACTAATTGCAGGCAGCTGGTGTTACTTAAGGAGGCATTAGCCCACTGCTCCACCAAGGCTCTATTTTTTAGGTAGCTATGGAGCCTTTTTGTATTTACTTTTTAATGCTTGCAAGATGTTAAGTATCAGTGTGATGAGTACTATAAAGTAGTGTCCAGTTTGAAATTTACATATCCAACTCCAGTACTTAATGGAGGGTTCCTTTTTAGTTCAGCCCTCTTCAAATTTATGAGGGCAATTGGGAAATAAACCTCCATTTGGTTATCAATGACAGACACTCGCAGATACACATTATACATATTAGAAAACTACAACATTACATTACTTTTTGACATAATTGTGGTACTTGTCATAACATCTTACAAGGTTTGAAATTCCTTGTAAGGAATCGGCACCAAATCTGGGCTCTGATGGGGGGTGATCAAAAACATGCCAACACAACTGCTTCAAAAGTACTTGGGTGTGTCGGGCAGTGTGCGGGCGAGATTATTTTGAACCAACACCACACAGGAAGTGGTGCCATAGAAAATCCCGCCAAATATGAAGATGCCAAAGGAGTACTGCTAGTGAAGTTCATGGAGCTTGGTTTGACCATCAGTTCAGAACTCTACTGTGAAATGTTACGAAAACTCAGACGAGCCATCCATAACAAGCATCAGGGTGTGGTGTTGGTTCATGATAATGCTCACCCGCTAGACGCACCCAAAATCTTTTGAAGCAGTTCCTCTGGGATGTTTTTGATCACCCCTCCCCCCAATAGCCCAGATTTGGCACCGAGCGACTACTACTAAGGAATTTCAAACCTTGTAAGATGTTATGACAAGTACCACAATTATGTCAAAAAGTAATGTAATCTTGTAGTTTTCTAATGTGTATAATAAAAGTTCTGAATCTGCGAGTGTCTGTCATTGATAACCAAATGGAGGTTTATTTCCCAATTGCCCTCGTGTTTAGACCATCCTATAATCTCTACAAATGCAGGTACCAGGTTTTTTTCTCCCAGGATAATAAATAATCCATGAAACCTTTCAGAGTGCCACAAAGCTCTTTGGTTTTGATGAGTAGATTAAAATAGCTACAAACTATATTGGTTGGGTCTTTATTAATATATTTTGTTAAGTGTTAAACAGAAACTTAAATATTATAAAAGCGAGTTATATTTTTGTAGGAAAATTGAATTAATTTAACTTTTGGAAAAATGCTACAGCTTTTATGGCACCAAATGCTCAATATTCTTTTGTAAAAATAATGTAAATTAGATTACAGTCTCACATCCACTCTCTTGAAACAATTTTCTTTAAACTCAGTAAAGCTAACTTTTGAATAAACTTGTATAGGGTTTGAAAAGGTTATTTGGACGATAACATGCCTTGATGAACCTGTATACCTTTCTTTTTAGGGTACCAGATAGCAGGAAGACCAGTTATAGAGAAAGGTATATTGTTTTGTAGTATAGAATGATTAAAACATGGTTTTAGATATATTGCTGTTTTAATATATTGCTGTTTTTTATCTTTATAGAAAGTGATAGCACAATCTTACATGAACTGATAATGCCTTATAGCTATATTGATTCTAAGCTTTATAATGAATTAACTTACATTCAAAAAACTCAGCGCCCTTTAAATATAACACAGAAACCATAATGTAATAGTGGATCAATAAGTTCCCAATTCAAAAGACTGAATAGTAAGTGAAGAGAAACACTTTCTTCTGCCCAAGAACCCAGAAAGCTAGTTGTTTTTTCAACACCAAGATCTATACTGGATTGACAAATAGAGTGTGTTAACGAAAGAAAATTTCCTTTGTTCTTAAATATCCATTTTTTCTGTCTTCTTGATATTCAGTAAAGATTTCCAAGATGCTTGCTGCCATAAGATTTAAGCTCCTGTACTGAAATAAAACATAGTTGGTGAGGATAAAACATTAACAGTGGAGAAATGGACAGTTAGATTATCCTCTGAAAAATAATTGTTTTAACAGACTTTAGGAAGTTTATACTATGTTGTCCCTAAATTGATGTGATCATTTATTTATTGGATATAATTGAAAAGAAGCTATCCTTCCAG
Source organism: Vipera berus (assembly GCF_964194415.1). Classification (NCBI taxonomy): domain Eukaryota; kingdom Metazoa; phylum Chordata; class Lepidosauria; order Squamata; family Viperidae; genus Vipera; species Vipera berus. Next base: position 91,829,810 of record NC_138206.1, on the reverse strand, counting down.
GTTATCCAGATACATATTGGTACTTCCACACTACAGCTAATAAGACTTTTTTTCAACAATGGTATTACTTTGGTTTTATTTTACCTCCATTTTAGGTACATTTGCAACTTTTAATTCAGAAAACTTTCTCTAGAAGTTTAAACAGCCTTTTTTTCCAAATTAAACCTGCCAGAGCATAACATTAACCCACCCACTCTGTAACCTCTAATCAAATTCCCTATGAAGAAGGCCAAATTGTTTTTGACATTCTTTTAGGAAGGCCAGAAAAAAAATGAGTGCAGGTCTACCATCAGCTTGTTTAATTTATATAACCTTTCATGCAAGATGTACTGTATGAATAGTAAAGAAATGAGATATGATTCTATAATCCAGCATACAAGGAGGAATGGAAAAAGGTTGTCAGATATAGTCACTACACTTTCAATAAGAATGCTGCCCAGTGAAGTAAAAAACCTGCAGTTAAACTGTGTTCATATCTCAACTGAATTAGTCATGCTGTAAATGAAACCTTTGAAATTTAATGATGAAAACAGCACCTTTGCTCTTTAATAGATTCCAAGGGTGGAAAGTTAGGAGAAACCCCAAATGCTGCTGTTATACATTAGAGAAAAGTATATTTTACTTAAAATATAAAGATCTAAAGATCTTCTAATAGGTGTGACTACTTCAGGCCACTAATCTGATTTATTTAGTAAAAATATGGCATAGAAGCCACTTTTCAAATAACTTACTTTTGCTTGCCTGCTTTGCAACATCTTTATTGAAACATGACTTTATTGAAAGAGCATCTAAGAGGCCATCACAATGGCAATATATCAGAAAGGAAGCATGTTTTTAACAGTCATTCAGGAAATTTAGAAATGTTTTTAAAATTAAAAAAAAAATTCTTAATAGGCAAATAAAGAAGAGAAGAATAAACCAGACGATAAAAAGAAAATGAATACACAAAGGAATCTTTTTAGAGTTTTTACATGAAACTATAATTTTGATAACTATAAGGTAAAGGTAAAGGTTCCCCCGCACATGTGTGCTAGTCGTTTCCGACTAGGGGCCGGTGCTCATCTCCGTTTCAAAGCCGAAGAGCCAGCACTTGTCCAAGGACGTCTCCGTGGTCATGTGGCCGGCATGACTAGACGCCAAAGGCGCATGGAACGCTGTTAGCGTCCCACCGTAGTGATCCCTATTTTACTACTTGCATTTTTTACGTGCTTTCGAACTGCTAGGTTGGCAGAAGCTGGGACGAGTAACAGGCGCTCACTCTGTTACGCGGCACTCGGGATTCGACCCGCCAAACTGTCGACCTTCTGATCAACAAGCTCAGCGTCCTAACCCACTGAGCCACCGCGTCCCTCTTGATAAATATATTAATCAGCTAATGTAGTCATATATGTTGGATGATCTTTAGATGTCTATATTTTAAATAGAATTTCCTGTAATGTATATTATATGCTATTACATATTACTACATCAAGTAAGTTTCCTGGCTAAAAGTTCCAAACCCCTTTTGGAATTTCAAATATTTTTTAAATCTTTCTCTAAATTAATCTCACTATTTTAGCAGAGTTAAATTTCATTTCACTCCATAGGCCATATGTCCTTGATTTAGGATCAAGGCTTAAGAATGCCCTAAGCATATTCAAATCATGCAAATCATTCTTAATCATACTGTTGCTGCCTATCTCTTCCTAACAGATTTCTTATTGCATCCTATTTGTACAAGACAATTTTTTATTGTGGAAATATATTCTGTCACATATATTTCACATACAACAAATATAGTGTTGCATTTGAAGTTGTATATATGTGAATATGTCTGTAACCTATTATTTTCTACTTCAAAATGAAACTGAGGCAATAGATTATTGAATATGTAATTACAATATGCCTTGTTAGTATTAATTATCAAATATGTATAGGGTAATTTCTTCTTTGAGTCACCTGATATCTTCATAATGATTGCGCCTGGTGACTCTTGCGACTTTCTTGGCTACTACACTAAAAGAATTTGCCATTGCTTTCCTCCAGGATTTTTTTAAAAAGTATTCACCACTCTAAGATACAGCTATAGTATTTTATGGTGGTGGTGTCTTATCCATATAGCAAGCAGGTTCAACACTGCTTAATTTGTTGAGATCAACCAAAGTCAGATGTTGCCAGTTGACCTCCATGTCATATATGTATGCCTACTACTAATCAATAATGTTATTTGACCCGTAGAATCATTTACTACATTCTATATTACAGTTGTATTCTTGTAACAGTATTTTTATAAGAGGATGTATAGAATAACAACAATACTTTGAATTTTTCCTGGGAAGTGAGTGAAGTAGTTTTACAACTGAAGATGAATATTCCCAATGATTATCTCATTATTATATTTGCAGAATTCACATAGTCTGCTTCTCCCTGATACACTTTGCTCTGCCTTTAACAACTATCTTCAAATACTCAGGGCAGAAAAAGCAATACATAACCAATCAAAATAAATAAGCATGTTTTATGCAAAAATAACTTCAAACTGAAAACTGAATTACACATGGTTTTGCATTTTTTGTTTTGAAAAATGGAATGTCCTTGATGTAAGCAATTCTGTATTTGTTTCCAATCTGTCAGATACACAGCTGCTGAAATCTGTTTGTGTTCTTTGGTTGCTTTTCCTCTGGAAAAAAATGTTTTGGATTTCTACAACTAGAATATTCTGATCATGGAGGCCTATTTTTAATGTAAAATAAGTATTTATTCCACATTTTTGGGATCTCCAAGAAAGCATTAAATTCCTGCAAGAAGGAACCTTTTCAGAGGTGCTCTGATATTTTTTGTTGAGCACAATTCTGAAATGTTTAAGCATTGTTGCCTGTCACTAAATGATGAAAGCTATTTACATTTTATGACTCTCAGTCTACAGGAGACATATGAAGCTAAAAGACATGAATTTCTTGGAGAATTAGAACGGAAACAAGAAGAAATGAGACAAATGTTTGTGCAAAGAGTCAAAGAGAAAGAAGCACTGCTAAAAGAAGCAGAGCGAGAAGTAAGTATATTTTTACGCTGCTTAGATGAGCGTGGGTGGTTGTAGAAACTTGGAATAGATTTAATCAGGTTCTCAAATTTTGGGGTGCCTAAAACAGTCTAAATGAAACTATCAGATCATGTTTTGTCAGTGATGCCACTGTACCTGGACAACCTGGATGCTGACTTGTACTTGCCGAATGGGGACATAACCTGGCAGAGATCCAGCTGTGCACATGGAATCTAGATGAGCACACCCACAGCTGGATCACTGTCAGAATTCTTCCCTGTTGAGACTGTTCTTGAACAGGGGCTCTTGCCTAATCTCATCTTTCCTTATCCAAGACAATTCTTCCTCTTAGGGGTGGGCAGGACCTTGGATCCTGTGGGCCTGCTCCAGACATCTTGAGCATTTTGAGTTCCCACTGGTACTGTAGGAGTTGTTGTGAATACAAAAGTTGTTAAATAGAGAGCTTCAGCAAATGAAACCCATTCGGACAGCAGCTCAAAGCAGATAGTAGATCAGCTCCTGACATTCTCTCCTCTCCCACCCCACCCTGAGAATTCCTTATACACACAGATATGGTCATAACAATCTTATTTGCCTACAAATAGGCAAGGGATACTCCGATGTGATTCACTGAACTCCCATTTGATTAATTACATATGGCCATTGACCACTGAGCTTTGATAGGCAATTGAAAAAAATTCTACTTAAATGCTTCTGAGTCTAGATTAATAAATTCCTACCTCGAATTATAGTGATCAGACTTAGTGGCAGCATTCTGTGCTGTTTGATTAGGAATCTCAAAGGTTAGGGATACCATTCTTACTAATCTTTGTAACCTCTTGGTCTCTAAATGGCATATATTTTAAAGTTTCTGATCCTTCTAGAGATTACTGTTCCTTTCAATGGATTAAGAAGAAGTATATTTAGCTCATTTATAATAACACTATTCCAATTCAGACAATTTAAATGGAACAAAGGTCTTAAAATTCACAATTCTTGACTTGGGGTAAGAAAAAATTATATATTGATAAATGCGTGCCAGATAGAATAGTGTCCCCAGCCTTTATCACAACAACCTCCCCTTCCCCAATAATATACTGCTCAAAAAAATAAAGGGAACAGAAAATAAGACATCCTACTATTAAATACAGTACATTGTATTGTTTAAGTGTTCCCTTTATTTTTTTGAGCAGTATACTAACTGGTAGGTAGACATTTCCCCTCTTACCCTCATAAATTTCCTCTCCAGGGTCTAATAAACTGTTTTCTCCTATTTGTTAAAAAAAACAATCAATTTTGTGACAGTTTTGTAGTTCTTGCAGGGCAATGAACATGTTCAGTTAACATTAGTTGGAGGCTGGAGGCATCTAAGAAATGTGCAATGATTGCTGTGCATGGAATTATTTTTCTGAATATGTAGAAAGCATTACTTTATCTCTGTGTGACCTGGTTTTCTCACTGCTTGGCAAAGGAGAAAAAAAATGCAACACTAGTGTATATTTGATACAAATTCATCTTCAGTTTTCAACACATTAAAAAGAGACATTTGATATCCTCAAAAGTTGCTCAACTTGATTGTAATTTGTTAAATAGAAGTCAGTTTTTGCATTCTGAACTGTAAGCTAATTAAAGCAACATCTGTATTCAGAGTATTTTAAATCATAGATGAAATAATTATCTTAAAAATCTCCAAGTTTACGATGTGATTGTTGAGCATAGACTTAAGATGAGGCTAAGCACTTTTGGTAAAAAAACGATGCTTTTATGTTTTATTTCAGCTTCAAATGAAGTTTGAACATTTGAAACGACTACATCAGGAAGAGAGAATGAAAGTGGAAGAAAAAAGAAAGCTTCTGGAAGATGAAATTATTGCATTCAACAAGAGGAAAGCTGCCTCAGATATATTGCAAGGGAGGCCTCTGCCTCCTACACCTACAGCTGGTTTTAAAAAAGATAAAGATCGTAAAAAGTAAGTAGCCCATCTTGAAAGATTGGAGGAAGGGGAAACTGTTAAGGGACAACATCTTAAGCAACATAAATCACTCAGAGATTCCAATGGTAAAAATGATGATTTAAAATTTTATAGGAGAAAAAAATTGATTAGGAACCTAGATGAAAATACTTGTTTTTCTTTTTTTTCCTTAAGGGATCCAGGTTTTCGGCTTGAGCTCCTATGCTTTGATGTCAGAGATCAGGAAGTAGATGACGTAGATGACGAGAAAACAAGAGAGAAGTTAGAAAGGGACAGATACCATCACAGGGAATACCAGCAATAGCCTTTGGCTGTAATCCGCAAAGTTTTCAGTGGTTAGGGCTTGATAGTAAGTCACAGAAACAGAACCATGTGTTGAATATTTTTAATGCTTAGAGGAAGCTGTTTACCCAGTCCTAAAATTATTGGTACAACTCACATCAGGAGTTATAGTTTCCTTGCTATGATTCAAAATATTAGTAGAATTTTTAAAATCCTAAAGGTTTATTGTGAAATGCAATGCAACAACTGTAGTAGTATTCAGAAAGGTTTATTGTGAAATGCAATGCAGCAACCATGGTGGTATTCAAAATCTCAACTGCACATTGAACAGTATTCATTATTTTTAGTCCTACAATTCTGCCTTAAACCGAGGGTAGAACAATCCAGAGTGAAACTGCAGGAAGTGAGAGAACCAAGACATCCAGGACTGAAAAGTAAAGATGTTTTTTTTAAAAAAAACTTCCAGTTTATTTTTCATTATAGTTTTCATTTAAGTATACTATCATAAGAGGAAAATGTTTTCCAACGCTAGTCCTTAGATGACATGGAGGAGAAATCAAATTAGAACCTTTCTGAAATTACAGGTAGTTCTCAATTTACAACCATTCATTTAGTGACTGTTTAGAATTACAACAGCACTGAAAAAAGTGACTTATGACTGGTTTTTAACAACGTTTGCAGCATCCTTATGATTACATGATCAGAATTTGGGCACTTGGCAATTGGCATGTATTTGTAACAGTTGCACTGTCCTGGGGTCATGTGATCACCATGTGTAACTTTCCCAGCTGGCTTCTAACAAACAAAATCAATGGGGAAGCCAGGTTTGCTTAACAACTGCATGATTCCCTTAACAACTGCAGTGATTATGGCAAAAAGGTTACAAAATGGGGCAAAACTCACTTAACAACTGTCCTAACAACATAAATTTGTGGTCGTAAGTCAAAGACCTCCTGTATTACTTCTTAGGCAACTAAACTGGTCATTCTGTCAAAAGAAATCAGATTAATTTAACATGACTTGGTCATCCTGGTTCCTTTTAAATGTTCACAAACTGACTTCTTAATAATCTGCTGCAGAGATTTGCTTTATATTGAGATCAAGTTGATTGTTCTCTCCTCATTTTTGAACATGGAAATAACTTTCCCTTCTTCATTTCTAAATCTGTCTTTCATGATTCAAAGATCACAGAAGGGGCTCCAAGATGATATCTGCAACTCCTTCAGAGCTATTTTATGTCATGCTTCTGCTCCTGGAGACCTCAATTTTCACACCCAGATGTTTCATAACTTATCTCTTTTCTTACCTCGGGTTGCCCCTGCTTCCCTTAGTTAGCTGTTCTGGTTAGGTATGTGCAAACATAGTTCCTACTACGGGAAAAAATAGAAGTAAAATAGGAATTGAGAAGCTCTATTCTATTTCCATCTCACCATGTTCAAGCTGTGGACCTCCTCTTCCTTTTTTCTTTTACTCCTCTTAGATAGCTTTAAGATACATTTTTTAGTGTTGTAAAACTAACAAATCTTTCTTTTGTTTCAGCCCCGGTTTTATGTGAATTGGAGAAGAAATTCTTCACAAATCTGAGAGGAAGAAAGATGGATTGTTACCGCCTTTCTTTTTCTTAATGTGTGTTCATTTGAAAACTGACCACTGCAACTGTATTAAAATATATAATCAGTTCTGCATTCTGTACTATAAGTTGCTGTCACATTAAGAATTCACTCAAATGGACTTATTTTTTTTCAGTAGCTTGCACTTAAACTATGTACTTTTGCCAGCAGAAATGCACATCAGCCTTCTGTACCAAAGATCACCATGCTATGAACTATGACGTGCTTTGGATCTGAAGGCAAATGACGGCTTCAGAGTGCATTGGGGCATAAATCTAGCACAGGTCTGCAACTTGCTTTCCTGCCACTGCTCATTGAGGGAGGAGAACAGCTGCTCAGTTGCAAGGAGAGCGTTAAGGAAAGCAGAGAAATGCCACATTCATGGGCCTGAAGCCTCAAAAGCTCCTTTTGCCTTAGAATCTAAAGCACGCCAAAGCCCTGATATAAACAACTTTCATTTAAGTTACGAATACTGTAGTATAATAGTATTCATTGACTACACATTATAATTTTTAAAGAATTTGTGCCTTAAGTATATAGCCTTTAAAGTGCCTTTTATTGAACTGTATAAAATATGTAAACCAATATATTTTAAAATGTGCACTTTGTAATTTTGTAATGATGACAAGCTTTAGAGTTAAAGTGGATCATGGTTGCCTTTACCATTGCAGTATTCACGCAAGCACAGACATTACTTGAAATACTGAAAATTAACTTGGTTGCAAGGGTGTCTTCTTTTTAAGCCACCTTTTCTCATCTACGCTCAGTTATACAATATGAAGGTTGGGAACAGTCATTTTGAAAATTAGGCCTGATTTTAATAAAAATCTTGACAACTTCATATTCATTTAAACATGTCTTGTGTTCCTTGACACAAAGCCTTCCATCAATTTTAATTCTTATAATTTAACATTTAACTAGGTGCACAAGTGGTAGAAGAAGAAGAAAATAAAAGTCAAACTGTTTTTTTTTCCTGAAGTGAGCTTGAATAGGGTTGAATCCCGTGCTTGCTTACTTGGACAAAAGTTTTATTCTTCAAAGAAGCAATAACTTAATTTTGAAATTATCCATTACTTAGGCAACCAGTAGTTCTGGTGCTTCCTGTTTACTAATAAATATAGCAGTTGCTTATGTAATCCTCATAGATTTCTGCTAATTATTTTATAAAACACATGTAATTTGACAAATAAAGTTATTTGGTTAAACAATTAGTATTCCACAGTGCAACAGTGCTTGGATTTATTGGATAATAGAACTGTTCTACCTAGTCTCACTGTTCTGCAAACAACCAATCAGACACTGGGGCCATCAACGGTACTTTAGCACTACAAAGATGATATAAATGTATTCATAGGAACTGGAGAAAATATCAATGGGATGGCAAAATTGTCAACACCTATCTAAAATCCTGTTTGGGTAGATTATTCCATAAGAAATAAGATCAGTGCTAATATTAGTTTCCAGGATTTTTTCCCCCCAAGTATGTGTTCTCTTATAGAATGTTTTCTTTTGAAAGCAGGAACTAAATCCGGGAAGTGGGGGTAGGGCTCATCTGGTGCTCATGCTTCCTGAGGCCTATGATAGCTTTTCACAAAGATACTAACAGATTCTTAGCTCTACTCATATTCTGTGGTATAAATCCTACATACGAGTTCTGTTGTCATTCATATTGGCTTGATTCCGGCAGCTAAGCCTATGCATCAACCTCCATTTTGCTCTAATTGTGACCAACCACTAGGGGTCTCAATTGAAGATACACCACATGAATGTTGTGATAAGCAGGTCCCTCCATACGTATCAGGGAACTTGCTAACCTTTTCAACAGTTTTACAAAATTAGTGCATTCAGACAAGCATTTCGACACTGGCACTCATATAAGCTAGCATTAATGACATGACTGGTTCACTTACTGGGTCTGAAACGAGTAGTTTCAGAGTTGTGATAATTTCCTTTGTAAAGTAGTGATTTATAAAAGTGGAGAGAACATATTAATTTATATATAAACTTTAAAATTGCACTGAGTATATTTAGATAAAAAGTTGAAGATTTGCCATTATTTAAGATCAGCGGTGTCAAACTTGCAACATCACGTGACGTGTTGTGACATATTACAACTTTTTTTCCCCCATTGGGGCCACACAAGGAAATGGGAAAATATCAGGTGCACAGAAATCAATGATTATAAGAATTGTTGTTAGTTGCGAAGTCGTGTCCGACCCATTGCGACCCTATGGACAATGTTCCTCCAGGCCTTCCTGTCCTCTACCATCTTCTGGAGTCCATTTAAGCTCACGCCTACTGCTTCAGTGACTCCATCCAGCCACCTCATTCTCTGTCGTCCCCTTCTTCTATTGCCCTCAATCTTTCCCAGCATTAGGCTCTTCTCCAGTGAGTCCTTCCTTCTCATTAGGTGGCCAAAGTATTTGAGTTTTAGCTTCAGGATCTGGCCTTCTAAAGAGCAGTCAGGGTTGATCTCCTCTAGGACTGACCGGTTTGATCGCCTTGCAGTCCAAGGAACTCGCAGGAGTCTTCTCCAGCACCATAGTTCAAAGGCTTCAATTCTTTGGCGCTCAGCGTTTCTTATGGTCCAGCTTTCACTGCCATACATTGCAACTGGGAAGACCATAGCCTTGACTATACGCACTTTTGTTGACAGGGTGATGTCTCTGCTTTTTAGTGTGCTGTCTAGATTTGCCATGGCTTTCCTCCCAAGGAGCAAGCGTCTTTTAATTTCTTGGCTACAATCCCCATCTGCAGTGATCTTGGAGCCCAGGAAAATAAAATCTGTCACTACCTCCATTTCTTCCCCATCTATTTGCCAGGAATTGAGAGGGCCAGATGCCATGATCTTGGTTTTCTTAATGTTTAGTTTCAACCCACGTTTTGCACTTTCCTTCACTCGCAACAAGAGGCTCTTTAGTTCCTCTTCACTTTCTGCCATTAGAGTGGTATCATCTGCATATCTTAGGTTGTTGATGTTTCTTCCGGCAATCTTAATTCCAACTTTTGATTCATCTAGCCCTGCCTTTCTCATGATGTGCTCTGCATATAAGTTAAATAGGCAAGGCGACAGTATACAGCCTTGCCGGACTCCTTTCCCAATTTTGAACCAATCAGTGGTTCCGTGTCCAGTTCTCACTGTTGCTTCTTGGCCCGCATATAGGTTTCTCAAGAGACAAATAAGATGGTCTGGTACTCCCATCTCTTTAAGGACTTGCCACAGTTTGTTATGATCCACACAATCAAAGGCTTTAGCATAGTCAATGAAGCAGAAGTAGATGTTTTTCTGGAACTCTCTAGCTTTCTCCATGATCCAGCGTATGTTAGCAATTTGATCTCTAGTTCCTCTGCCTCTTCGAAATCCTGCCTGTACTTCTGGTAGTTCTCGATCCACATACTGCTGGAGTCTAGCTTGTAGAATTTTAAGCATAACTTTACTAGCATGAGAAATGAGTGCAATGGTGCGATAGTTTGAACATTCTTTGGCACTGCCTTTCTTTGGAATTGGAGTGTAAACTGATCTTTTCCAATCCTGTGGCCACTGTTGAGTTTTCCAAATTTGCTGGCAAATTGAGTGTAGCACTTTTACTGCATCGTCTTTTAAGATTTTGAATAGCTCAGCTGGAATACTGTCACCTCCACTAGCTTTGTTGTTGCTCAGCTTTTCTAAGGCCCACTTCACTTCACATTCTAGGATGTCTGGCTCGAGGTCAGTGACCACCTCATTGTGATTATCAGGGACGTTAAGCTCATTCTTGTATAGTTCTTCTGTGTAATTTTGCCACCTCTTCTTAATCTCTTCTGCCTCTGTTAGGTCCCTGCCATTTTGGTCCTTTATCATGCCCATTTTTGCATGAAACGTTCCTTTCATCTCTCCAATTTTCTTGAAAAGATCTCTGGTCCTCCCTATTCTATTGTTTTCTTCTATTTCTTTGCACTGTTCATTTAAGAAGGCATTCTTATCTCTTCTAGCTATTCTCTGGAATTCTGCATTCAATTGGGCGTATCTTTCTTTTTCTCCCTTGCCTTTCGCTTCCCTCCTTTCCTCAGCTATTTGCAAAGCTTCCTCAGACAGCCATTTTGCTTTCTTGCATTTCTTTTTCTTTGGGATGGTTTTAGTTGCTACCTCTTGTACAATGTTGCGAACCTCTGTCCATAGTTCTTCAGGCACTCTGTCTATCAGATCTAATTCCTTAAATCTATTTGTCACCTCTACTGTATATTGAACAGGGATATGATTTAATTCATACCTGACTGGCCTAGCGCTTTTCCCTACTTTCTTTAATTTAAGCCTAAACTTTGCAACAAGAAGCTCATGGTCTGAGCCACAGTCAGCTCCTGGTCTTGTTTTTACTGACTGTATAGAGCTTCTCCATCTTTGGCTGCAGAGCATATAGTCAATCTGATTTCTGTGTTGACCGTCTGGTGATGTCCATGTGTAAAGCCGTCTCTTGGGTTGTTGGAAAAGAGTGTTTGCTATGACCATCGTATTCTCTTGACAAAATTATATCAGCCTGTGCCCTGCTTCATTTTGTACTTCAAGGCCAAACTTGCCTGTTATTCCAGTTATCTTTTGGCTTCCTACTTTAGCATTCCAATCCCCCATGATGATAAGGACATCATTTTTGGGTGTTAGTTCTATAAGGTGCTGTAGGGCTTCATAGAACCGGTCAATTTCATCCTCTTCAGCACCGGTGGTTGGGGCATAGACTTGGACTACTGTGATATTGAATGGTTTGCCTTGGATTCGAACTGAGATCATTCTGTCATTTTGAGGATTGTATCCCAGTATTGCTTTTCCTACTCTTTTATTGACTATGAAGGCTACTCCATTTCTTCTGAGGGATTCTTGCCCGCAGTAGTATACCTGATGGTCATCTGAATTAAATTCACCCATTCCTGTCCATTTTAGTTCGCTGATACCTAAGATGTCGATGTTTAGTCTTGTCATCTCTTGTTTGACCACGTCCAGCTTTCCTTGATTCATGGATCTTACATTCCAGGTTCCTATGGAGAAATTTTTTTTACAGCATCGGACTTTCCTTTCACCACCAGACACATCCACAGCTGAGCGTCCTTTCGGCTTTGGCCCAGTCGCTTCATTCTTTCTGGCGCTACTAGTACTAGCCCTCTGCTCTTCCCCAGTAGCATATTGGACGCCTTCCGACCTGAGGGGCTCATCTTCCAGCGTCATATCATTTTGCCTTTTGGTACTGTCCATAGGGTTTTCATGGCAAAGATACTGGAGTGGTTTGCCATTTCCTTCTCCAGTGGATCGCGTTTTGTCAGAACTCTCTGCTATGACCTTTCCGTCTTGGGTGGCCCTGCACGGCATAGCTCATAGCTTCATTGAATTACGCAAGCCCCTTCGCCACGACAAGGCAGTAATCCATGAAGGGGGATTATAAGAATAAGTGCATGCAAAATGGTAAGGATGACAAGGTGGAACAAAAATTAGCCCAACTCCCTCTTTTTTAGCAAAAATAAAATAGTAAAATTCCCTGCACTTTGATTCTAAACATCAACAATGTGCCTTTAAACTACAGCAAGACAGTTGCAATATTTAATGACTACTCACAATGTTGTATTATTCTTAACGTCTTTTTAACCAGCTTTCCATAACTCTCCCTTACTTTCTTGAGAAACCTTTTTCAATACTACTCCAAATAAAGAAGTTTGAACATCTCTTACATATATTTCATTAATTTTAGTTGACTTCTCCATTGCTGAGCTGATTCACATAATTTCTTTGTGACTACAGTTTCTTGTACGTTGCTTTTTAGGTTAGGCATGGAAAGATCACTTTCTCTTGTGTTGTTATGACTGCAAAGGGAGTCAACTGAACTTCCTTCAGCAGCCATATGGCTTTAAATTTGAGCAGATGAAACCCTGGCAGGTCAGAGGCCTGAAAAATAATTGAGCAAAGTTCTCAACAAAACAGTTCTTGATATTAGCTACAAATGGGAGTCAAATCACCTGACTTCAGTAGTTCTTTATTAACATTTAACATGGGGAAAGGAGGCTGACACAAAGTATTAGAAAAGATTATATTTCTTGTTGCACTATTGAGATATGTTTTCTAAGGGGACTTTGATTTCTCTCTTTTTTCTCAGCTCATTTCAAAATAACTGTGCCTAGTTATCACCAGCAGATGCTGCTCAATAGCCATAATCTCATTGCTTTATTGCAGAATCAGTATGAATCTGGCAATCAAATGCCCTAGATATTTTTATATAAGCTTATGTAATCTACATCCAATATTTATATTTAAATTTATTAAATACATATTATATGTGTATATATATAACTGCTAACCTTTTTAGATCTGCAAAAAATATTTCAGGTAATTTATGAAAACATTTTTTACTTGTGCTTGTTTAATATGGGGGATATAAAGCAAAATTGTCTATGAATAGTTGTGGCCTACTACAGCACAAAAGGACTAATGCTTAATTCACAGCATCTTCAGCTAAAGGATTGGTAACAAAAATTGTAAAAACATTCTGACAGATAAAGTATTAAACTTTTTAACTTATCTTTCTTGTATTATGTTTAAACAATGTATGAAAGGGTAATAAGATAATTAAAGTGCAATAAAGTACATCTATATGGTAAAACTACAAAACTGGATAACACAAATGCTTCAGAATGCTTACTTCAGCAAAAAAAAAACCTTATCTTGAGACAGAAGCAGCCAGCCTTTCAGATGATTTCTTTCCAGCCGAAGATCCTGGTCAAGGTCTCCTCCTGGCACATGAACTTCTATCAGGAAGGGACCTTCCCATAGTGGCAAAAAACAGGGCAGGTATGGATTGATTGTGGAATAAATGGTATTGCTTTCATGCAGGCCTTTTTAAAAGTCAAAAGATTATGGCATTGCTAGGAATTGCCTTGCCTCTGGGCCTTTTTAAGAGTCGGAGAGGTCCAATCCCAGAATATAGCTTGTTTGAGCTTCCCCGTCCCATAGCTATGTCACACAATCTCATTCTTTCTAGTTTTTTGTCTATTAAAGTCAATGGTGCAGTACAGAAGGAACTCTTGAGATTGTATTTTAATTGAATGTTATTGCTTTAAATGAAAAGCGTTGTTTTTGTTGGCTTTTAATCCTAGATTTGCTGTCCAGGGTTGCAGTTGCAAGATGGATGGCTTTATAATTTGATATAATAATAAATGTATCTTAAATCATGATTCATAATCTGGAGAGGGCCTCCTTCCAACATGTAGCTAGGGCCGTTGCATCCTCTAAGTCTGTCTTATCTTCTGCAATTGTGACCAAGCAGCAGTTGTGGTATTTCATAGGTTTTGGCCAAGAATCTAGCACTGTCAGGACCCACCTCAATCCACATCTTAGGAAATAAGAACTCTTGGATGCAAGTTTAGTCCAAAAGGAAAATGTTTACTAGGATGGAATCGATTGTGGGAATACAAGACGGAATCTGAGAAAAGTTACATTTCAATCCTATATAAACCATTCCCATTCCAGCCCCTCCCCTCATCCATTTGGTCAGGCTGTCGTCAGTTGCTAGGTGTCAGGTCCTTCCATGGGAAAGGGAACTCTCCTTGGTTTTATGGTTATTGCTTTCCTTTTCAGTTGTAAATGAAGATACAATCCAGACCTGTCTGTCCCCCCTCCCTTCCCCAGTAAAACATCCCCTGTTGTTTGAAAATCGCTTTAGTAACCATCCTCTCCCCCCCCCTCAGAGAGATGGCAGAATCCCCAGAAATAGCACGTTGTTCTACCTATACAATTATGAAATGTGATATAAATGGATTCTGACATTCGGCTCTCCTTTCAGAAAAAAGATGAGTCCATCTGTGGGGAAAGAAAACATATAAATGTTAGCCTGGTTTGTTTGGATATTCTGTATGAAACCTCTTAAGCAGCTTAGGTGCTTTAACATGGAGTTTGTTAACCCACTCATTTTCTGAGGAGGGGAGGTGTTTCCATGCCACTAAATATTGTATCGTTCCATGGTGTTTTCTGGAATCTAAGATTTCTTTCACTTCAAAATGTTGTTCTCCTTCCACCATGATGGGGGTTGGTGGTGGTGGGATTTTTTCTCGTAGTGGTGATTGTTGTTCTCTCTTTAATAGACTGCAGTGGAAGGTTGGGTGTATTCGTCTAAGATTTTTGGGTAGTTCTAATTCAACTGTTACTGGGTTTATGATTATTTTAATTGGAAAAGGTCCAATATATTTTGGTCCTAGTTTTTTACAGGGTTGGAGTGATTTCAGGTATTTTGTGGATAAATATACCATCTCTCCTACCCTAAATGGTGTGGGATCGGTTCTTTTTTTGTCTGCCTGTGTCTTGTATGCTTTTCTGGCATCTTCCAATGCTTTCCTAACGATTGGCCATGTATTTTGTAATTGAGCAATCCATTCCTTCAGATCAGGGATAACCGGTTCTTTTGGGGTTAGTTCTGGTATTGGGTTGAAACTCTGGCCTGTAGCTACTTGAAAAGGAATGTAACCTGTGCTTGAGTGGACTGCATTATTATATGCTACTTCTGCAAAAGGCAGTAGGTCCGTCCAGTCGGACTGCTGAAAATTAATATAGCATCTCAGATATTGTTCAAGTATATTATTAAGTCTTTCAGAAGCTCCGTCTGTCTGAGGATGGTGACTAGATGACAGTCCTTGGGTGGTTCCTAAGAGGGATAAAAATTCTTTCCAAAATGCCGACGTAAATTGCACCCCTCTGTCAGATATGATGTGTTGTGGTACCCCGTGCAATCTGTAAATATGCTGTACAAAAAGTTTTGCTAATGCTTTTGCAGTCGGGATTTTTTGGCAAGGTATGAAATGTACTTGCTTAGAGAACAGATCTGTGACAGTCCAGACTACGGTGTTTCCATTACTTTCTGGCAGTTCTACGATAAAATCCATGGCTATTTCTTTCCATGGGGCTGAGGGGTTTGCCACCGGTTGTAACAGACCTGGCGGTTTCCCTTGCAATCTTTTGGCCATTGCGCAAATTTGACAGCTACCCACATAGCTTTCTATGTCCTTTTTCATAGATGGCCACCAAAATTGCCTTTTAGTTAAGTGTAAGGTTTTTACAAAGCCAAAGTGTCCTGCTGATTTTGTATCATGGCACAGTTGCATGAAATTGATTCTCTGTGTGGCAGGTATATATAGCTTCTCCCCCACCCACAGCAGTCCATCTTTAATTGTGCACACATGTTTATTTTTCTGGAACCATTCATCACTTTCCAAAGATTTCCTGAATTCTATTCCAGTTTGGCTATCTACCTTCGGCTTCATTTTTTCTTGTGCCCTGGTGGTGACTGGTGCTGCCAGTTGTTGTTCTGGTACAAGTGGTTTAAAGTCAGTAACTCTTGTGCTGTTATATTGGGGCATGCGGGATAATGCATCTGCCAGGAAGTTCTTTCCCCCCCGGTAAGTGTTTGAGAGTGAAATTGAATCGGTGAAAATGTTGGGACCAGCGGGCTTGCTTAGGAGTGAGCTTCCTGGGCGTTTTTAGTGCTTCCAAATTTTTGTGGTCTGTCCAGACCTGGAAAGGTATTTTATTTCCTTCTAAAAATTGGCGCCATGTTAGTAATGCCCACCTCAACGAGAATGCCTCTTTTTCCCATATTGGCCAGCGTTGTTCTGTTTCTGTGAGTTTTCTGGATGTGTATGCGCATGGTTGCAATGTCCCCCCATCATTTTCTTGTAATAGTACGGCTCCTACCGCTACATCACTCGCATCTGCCTGTATTACAAAAGGTTTGTCGGGATCTGGGTGTTTTAGGACAGGTTCAGCAGAAAAAAGTCTCTTTAGCCTCTCAAATGCTGCTTGACATTCCATTGACCATTTCAGAGGCTGGCTGGGTTTCACGGGTGACCCCCCCTTCGTTTTCAACAAATTTGTGAGGGACATGGCTATTTGGCCAAATGCGGGGATGAATTGGCGGTAGAAGTTTGCAAACCCCAGGAAACTTTGCAATTGCTTCCGTGTGCGGGGGGGTGCCCACTCTAGTACTGCCCTGACCTTCTCAGGGTCCATTTCGATGCCCTCTGGAGATATGCGATATCCCAGGTAGTCGATTTTTTCCTGATGGAATTCACACTTCGATAATTTAGCATATAAGTGGGCAGCTCGCAACTTCTTCAGGACTGCTCTGACTAGTTTGATATGTTCCTCTTTGGTTTCTGTGAAGATAAGGATGTCATCGAGGTAAACCAGGACCCCCTTATATAGGTGCTCTCTCAGCACGTCATTAATTAATTGCATAAAGACTGCGGGGGCCCCTTGCAGTCCGAATGGCAATACTTTGAATTGATAGCACCCCATTGGGCAGTTGAATGCAGTCTTCCATTCATCTCCTTCCTTAATCCTAATACGGTAGTATGCTTCCCTCAGGTCTAGTTTGGTAAAAATCTTTCCTTTCGATAGGTGGGATAACATATCCTTCATTAGGGGAAGGGGGTACAGATTACATTCACTAATTGTGTTCAAATTTCTATAGTCCACAACCAAACGAAAGGACCCATCCTTCTTCTCCCTGAACAGAACCGGGGCGGCCACTTTGGGTTTGGCAGGCTCAATAAATCCTCTTTCTAAGTTTTTCTTTATGAATCTCTCCATTTCTGCCATTTCCCTTGGGCTCATGGCATACATCCTGGGTTTTGGGAGTTTTGCCCCAGGTTTGAATTCTATGGTGCAGTCTGTGGGGCGGTGGGGGGGAAGCTCATCTGCTCTTTCCTCACTGAAAACCTCAGTCAGGTCCCTGTATTCCTCCGGTATCTCTGGTAATCCCTTCTCTTTCCCCACTGCTGCTGTCTCCTCCCTCTGGGTTGGGGGGGTGCTTTTGGAGTCTAAGTTCTTCTGCCCCCCCTTTGGGAAATTGAGTTCTGCTGTCCTCCAGTTTATCCCGGGGTTCCATTTCTTCAGCCATTCGAGTCCTAGGATCATTGGGCATTCCATGCCTGGGGCCACTATAAACGTTATGTCCTCCTCATGGGGCCCCAGTGATAGGTGGATTGGTAAAGTGGCTAGGGTGGCTGGTCCTCCCCCTGCTATTGTCCCATCTAATTGACTAAAAGAGATTGGTTGTTTTAGCCTCCTCACTGGGATGCTCAATCTCTCCACCAGCGTTGGGCTGATAAGGCAGCGGATGCACCCAGAGTCTATCAGAGCTTTTATTTTGGCTGCTTCAGGCATAGGGGAAGCTAATATAGTCACTGTCTTAAGTATGGGTGGAAGGGGTCCACTTACCAATGGTTCTCCCTCTGAGCTGTCTTCCGAGTTGTCCACCGTCCCTGCGGTGCAGGCCGGAGTCCAGTCCCAGTTCCTGGCAGGAATTGTGGACTCTACAGCCTCTGTCCCCTTCATGGAAGATTCTTTTGTGTTGCCTTGGGGCTTCCCCGGCTTCTTGGAGGATGATGCCTCTGGTTTTCGTGGGGGGGGGGTCTTTTGAACGACATTCTGCAGCACGGTGGCCCTCTTTTCCGCAGTTGAAGCAACTTGTTGATTTTTTGGCTGTGGCTGGTGGTTTTTCCCCCTCGCGTGTTTGCTCGGGTGGCAGGCGGCCCCATGGTTTTCCTCTGCGGTGTCTCTTCAGTAGGTCTATTTCCACTTCCTCCGCCAGGATGTACCAGTCGTCGAGGTGGGGTGGGTCTCCTCGAGGCAGGCAAGCATCATACAGGTCGTAGTTCAGACCGTCTTTGAAGTGGCTAAGGAGGATGTCTTCTGGCCAGTTCAGCTTGCTGGCAATGGCTCGGAATTCTTGGGTATAATCAGCCACTGCTCGCCTGCCCTGCCTCACCGTTTTGATTCTCTCCCGGGCCTTACGGTCAGCCAAAGGATCCTCGAACCGTCACCTCAAAGATGACATGAATCGGTTGAAGTCGTTGAGTTCTGGGGCGTTGGAGTCATGCAAGTTCACCACCCAGTCTGCAGCCGTCCCGTCCAGGGCAGATTGCACAATTTGGATGCGTGTTTTGTCACTGGGGATGTCCCGTCCCTACTCTTCCATGTAGCTGAGGACTTGGGTTAGGAAAAATCCCAGTCGTGATGGCTCCCCCTTGAATTTGACTTCCAGGGGCGGGAGTCTTTGGCTGGAGCGTTGTCTGCGCCGTGGCCGGTATCGCTCCTCATCCTGGTCCCCATCTGTGGTTCTGGGGGGGTGGGTACTGCTGAGGCAGCAATTCCTGTTCCATTGGATGGCCCCAGGGTTTCAGGTGTTGGATCCCCTCCGTTACCTTTCCAGTTGCGTCCCCAGGCGCTGCCTCGGTTGCGATTTTCAGCTCTCTCCTCCCTCAGTGAACTCAGGGTTGCTTTCATCAGATCAATGGCCTTTTCCAGGATCCGCTCCTCCTCGCTGGCGTGCAGGGAACTCTCCATCTCTTGCCTCCATTCCGGTTGGTGGTTACTACGCCTCAGGGTCGTTTCTCCCGAAGCCTTTTCCCACTCACTTTTCCTTCCAACGCCCATCGACCACCGGGGTTTTCGGTCGTACTGCTCCACCGCTTCTTCCCCGGGGGAATATGCTGCTTCAGCTTCCCATTGTCTCTGGGATTCCATTTGGGGGGAAGACTCCCCCTCCATGGGGCTTCCCTCCTCTCTTGCTTCGTCGCCAGACATTTTATTTGTTGCAAAGTCCCCCGGTAAGGTTTTTTCCTTCCAGGTTGACTCTTAAAGCAGATTCCGTCTACTGTCAGGACCCACCTCAATCCACATCTTAGGAAATAAGAACTCTTGGATGCAAGTTTAGTCCAAAAGGAAAATGTTTACTAGGATGGAATCGATTGTGGGAATACAAGACGGAATCTGAGAAAAGTTACATTTCAATCCTATATAAACCATTCCCATTCCAGCCCCTCCCCTCATCCATTTGGTCAGGCTGTCGTCAGTTGCTAGGTGTCAGGTCCTTCCATGGGAAAGGGAACTCTCCTTGGTTTTATGGTTATTGCTTTCCTTTTCAGTTGTAAATGAAGATACAATCCAGACCTGTCTGTCCCCCCTCCCTTCCCCAGTAAAACATCCCCTGTTGTTTGAAAATCGCTTTAGTAACCATCCTCTCCCCCCCCCTCGGAGAGATGGCAGAATCCCCAGAAATAGCACGTTGTTCTACCTATACAATTATGAAATGTGATATAAATGGATTCTGACAAGCACCTTTTGGCTGCTCTTCTTTCCACTGTTTTGTTGTCATCTGGCCACGATAAGAACTTAGTAACTAAGAGTTTCCTGTGTTTACTTTTCCTCTCCTCTTTTATCCCACTCCCTTTTCTACTTCTATGAGCTGTTTTTTAAGAGTGTAGCCATATGGCTAGGAATGATATTATTATGAATCTTTGTAAGCCTTTCTGGTTGCTCTTTAGCTGAAATGCAGAGCAGTGTGGAATGTGCATGGAGATTTGTACCCTAAATTTGCATGATTCTGCATCCTGATGGCATCTGCACCATAAAGCATGTGTGATTTATGCATGTTTCTGATTTAACTGTGAAGATCCACATGCGGACAATTTTCTATTGCTAAGAAATGCCTAATGTATTGGGTCCATTTGGGGAGGGTCACTGCTGAACATCAATCCATGACTGGCAACTACTGTCACATCTCTGTGCACATTTAAATAATATATACAAGATTATGCATTAGTATCTGTCACTATCATGGGGTGATCCAAGGCTGGACAACTAGAGGTACTCTAATTAGGAGGTGTCAAATTCCCTTTCTGAGCTTGTTTTTGCCCCTCAATGCAATTGCCTCTTTTCCATTAAGAGCAGCATGATGAGACAAGAAAAACATTGCACTACAACATAAGGGGGATGTGACAAAAGTGATTGTGCAAGATATAAACCTGGAGGCAGGAATGGAAGATTTGTATTATGCTGAGGTTCAGTAGGAATTTTGTGAACATGGTACTGTAGATCCCATGTACACACACACACACACACACACACACACACACACACGTGGGATTCCTTGGAGATGTCTTTTGATGTTGATGTCAATAGGTCAGTTTTGATTATTGACCTATGAACATGCAATTCTTGTATTATGGATCATGGCAGTAATGTTTTATTTATTTAATTGATAAGCTTTTATACTAATTCTCCAGAGCAGCTTGCAAAAGAAAAGTTAATGTATGATTGGGGTAAAGCGGAATCATACAGATATCTAGCTACGATAGATGCCAAAACCAAAGCCAAAAAATAAAAGTTGGATTAAAAGTCGCAGCATATAAGGAAGTTTCCACTGAACCTCAAATATTTTAAAAGGCCACCAAAGGGAGGGCACACCTGGGGAATACCCAGCTGGATCTGGGTCTTTCAGCTGCAGAATGAAGTTGAATACAGTACAAGGCTCTGGTAGGGATTTCTTGGCCTAGAGTCTTCTCTGTCGTTGGAGATAAAGGATATTAATCGCCCCAATTTTTATCTACAGCTTATACAGAAAAACAAAAATTTGGATGAAGCCAGCCAGTTTAAAATATACTAATATGTTTTATACTAGCTGGCCTCTTCCAAAATACACATGCTAATTAACAGAAATAAAATTAGATGAGTCAATATAGCATTAAGGTAAAGGTAATCAGAACACAGCGGATCAGCTACAGTATTTTGAACTGTGTGAGCCCAAAGCTTCAGGAATTGGGCATTTAATTCATTGAACTCAGTTCTGTATAGTCCTTCACGAAAGACATGGAAACTCCCACTAAACCCTGCTTTTCTGCTCCATTTTGGAGAGAGATTAGGTTGCTAGGCAACATTTCCCATGTAGCTTCCTCCTCATCAAGAACAGTAGATAAAAGGTGAAGAAAAGGGAAAAAATGTCCTCCTGTTGGGTCAAGTTATTTTAGTGATACAATGAGACAAACTAAGTTAGAAAAATAGTTCTCAAATGGAAATTGCAGTTATAATCATTTGTATTTAGGTAAGTCCAACCCAATTTATTTATAATCTGTCCTTTAATTTTTTTCACTACTGAATAATCTTCACAGGAAAATTTCAATGTAGTTGAAAATCACATTCTATCATCATCTATAATATTTAGGGCAGAAAATATAATTATAAACTCATTAGTGGAAAAAAAATCTTTCTCTTTTTCCCATTCCAAAAGCTGGCAAGCTGCTGGGCAATTTTAATACAAACCATGTAAAAACATGATCTGAACAAATTATTTGAAGATTTAGAGCTACTTGTTTTCCAGATCTAGCTGTGGGAGATTTTGCGTGGAAGGGGGATTCCTTGTGCTATAATGAATTATGCTGAAAAAGATGGAAGGGCAGAAAGAGGGGATGAATGCCTAATTTGTCAAATACATCCAAGTAAAGTGTATTCAACATTCAGCTTGCAACAGGAGAGGATGTGCAAATGTTGTGGGTGGGAAAAGAGCAATTTACCTGAGGACTTCTCATATTGCATCTGTCCTAAGCAAGAGGCATCCATTTGTGAAGTTTACAGTGTGAAATAAACCTTCATTCCCATTTGGTTCTTGTTGACATTATGGTTCTCTTGTGCTGTTCAGACTTCGAGAAAATGTGGCCTGTCCAGGCCTATTCCCTTCCGTTTTGCATAGCTGTATAGTTTTGTGCCTCCTCCCTACTCTAATAATATCAGGAGTAGGAAAGCTGGAGATGACCCCACATCAATCATCTGCATGCTGTTCCATGTAGTCATTCCATCTCTAGCTGGAGCTAAAAAGGAGATAAGAAAGGATGGGGTGGAATGGTACCAGATCTCCAGATCGTTGAAAAAAATTGCCACATTGGATATTAAGCAGTGGCTCATCAACTGAGTCCAGAAAATAGTTTTGGTGACTGGCACCCATTGCCTTCTCCCTTGTCTCAAAAACAAAGCTACTTAAGGAGTCTTTGAATATACCATTATTCTCCAATCACTACTATTATCCCATGTGTGCAATTTAGTTGAAATCTGAAGTGTGTATATAATGTTGCTTAAGTGTGTATGCATGCGTGTGCGTGTAAAGACACATGCATGTTAAGATACTTGTTCTTAGTTAAACATATGACTTGTTTTGTGGGCATGAGGCTCCTGCAGCATTTCTACCAACTCCATTTAATGATGTACCTATTTTCATTTTGTGGCATGAGATGGTGTGCGCTGATATGCAAAAAAAAAGGGTCATAGATTTTCCTCTTTTCAGGAGTGATTGTGAGGAAAGTAAATCATGCATCTCCTGTGAATGGTACCTTCAGTGAGTATTGGAGCTGACTTGTACCAGCTCACAAGAACTGAGAGTTAAATTCTCTGAAATTTTGCCACCTGATTGGGAGCAGAGTTGAGCCACCAAGCCCACTGATCAGTTCTTCTGCAGATAGTGGCAGGACACTAACACAACTGAGCCAGTAGAGCCAATTTTTAAACCTCTGCCAACACACCACTGTGGGCATATTACATGCATGAATCATATATCATATATTTAGAAGGCTCAGCTGATATACAGGGTATGTGTCCAAAAGATAAACTGTACAGTCCTGCATCTCACAGGGCTTGGTCAGTGTATGAATGAACAAGATGACATTCAAAATAAATTGTCCTCCTTTTCTAATCTCAGGAAAACCCAAATAAACCTCCTAGTAACTTGTTCTCTGGAGCCATTATTAAAAGCAGTTCCCAAATTCAAGAGTAAGAAATTTAATGCAGAATTCATTTTATTCATTTCTCTGACAGAGAGAATCTCTCAACCATCTCTTTTTCCTTGTGTCCTTAATGTTGGATTAATGTTAATAGTTGGACCATAAGCCAGCTGAAGTGGTAAACGGTGATGCTTTGTGCTTACATCGGTGGTGCAGGCCACCGATTCAGGCCATTAGTCAGAACTATGTCCCAGTTCAATGGTCAACCTAATTGACTTTTTTTTCCTACCTCCCAACAGAGAGGCAGTAATAAAAGCACTCTAAAATATGGAGATTGCAGCCAGTGGTGCAAAAGGTGAATGAATGCAGAATGCAAAATGGTGGTGCACACTAAAGATTGGATTCTGCTGCTATTTTTTCCTCTGTCTGCTTGTCTCCTAA
This sequence comes from Vipera berus, assembly GCF_964194415.1. Taxonomy (NCBI): domain Eukaryota; kingdom Metazoa; phylum Chordata; class Lepidosauria; order Squamata; family Viperidae; genus Vipera; species Vipera berus. The sequence goes on along the minus strand of NC_138206.1, from coordinate 91,805,932 downwards.
ACCCAGCAGACTCATTTCAAAGGAACACATTCTTTATGGCACCAGAACCAAAATATCAGTTATTTTGAAAACCATCACGTGCACATGCAGACTTTGAAGAGGGAGGATGAGACGCATACTTGCTTCTGAAGCTATATGTAACAAAGGATGGATTGCAATGCTTTTAAACACAGCAGCAGCAGTGACCACCACCCTAAATGGCTCTGTCAGAAGAATTTAGGGCTCATTTCTGCATGCAGAGAAATCATGCCTTGCACTTTTTTTCTGCCCTAAGTATATGACTTTATTTACAGCAGGTTATGCATTATCTAAAACTGTAACCAAAATTCATAGCTACTCTTATTTACTTGGCATTTTTTTAAGATGTTGTCCTCTTTTGAATAGGTCTCCCACTTACCCAGATATCTGATACACTAAATATTTAGAATGTCTCAGGCAGTTTGCTAAAGAAGGCTTGGTATGGTACCTTTTTCAACACTGTGCTTGAGTATTATTATTATTATTATTATCAATTTAATTTCTATATCTGAAGAACATCTCAAATTGATGGCCTCATTAATGTATTATGGTTAGCAAAATGATTGTTACTGTGCAGGATGAGTATATTGTACAAAAATATTCCTTCTTGTTAAAAGGAAAAGAAAAACTAGGAAGTATAGATAGTCCTTGACTTACATAGTTCATTTGTGACCATTCGGCATTACAACAGCACTGAAAAAAGTGACTTATAACCATTTTTCACACTTCTGACTGTTGCAGCATCCCCTTGGTCATGTGATTTATATTTGGATGCTTGACAATTTACTCACATTTATGACGATTGCAGTGTCCTGGGGTCATGTGATCACCTTTTGTGATCTTCTGACAAGCAAAGTCAATGGGGAAACCATATTAACAACCATTGTACTAATTTAACAACTGCAGTGATTCACTTAACAAATGGGACAAGAAAAGTCATAAAATGCGGCAAAACTCTGTTAACAATTTTCTCAGCAACATAAATTTTGGGCTCAATTGTGGTCGTACGTTGAGAACTACCTATACAGTGTGAGGGAGGAAAGACAACATCATTCATACAAGAGAGTCAGCAACTTCTCCCTACAATCTGCAGTTCCAATATTCTTTGCTATGTCGCTTTGCTTTTCACATGGCCAAGTTCTTTGAAAATAATTCTTCTTTGTCTCTTTGAAAACATAGTTACCTTTCCCCCTCCTGCTTTCTTGTTCTTCATTTATGCAGGTCATGTTAATCTGTTGAATAATAGGTTCGTGGTTTTCTTGTATTAATTTTGATCCCTGTAAAATTAGGTAATTATTACATACGTGAATCTCATCTGCTGGGATCCAAGATGGGTCAAGTTCATATACTAGATCTGCATATATATTTGTCAATATTGTTATTTATTTATTTGTCACATTTGTCGGGGAACATAAGAAAGCATGCTTGGTGTCCTCCACTGTAGACCAGACAAGAAGTAAAAAAAAGGTAAAGGTAAAGGTTCCCCCGCACATGCGTGCTAGTCGTTTCCGACTCTAGGGGCCGGTGCTCATCTCCGTTTCAAAGCCGAAGAGCCAGCACTTGTCCGAGGACGTCTCCGTGGTCATGTGGCCGGCATGACTAGATGCTAAAGGCGCACAGAACGCTGTTACCTTCCCACCGTAGTGGTCCCTATTTTTCTACTTGCATTTTTATGTGCTTTCGAACTGCTAGGTTGGCAGAAGCTGGGACGAGTAACAGGCGCTGTACCCCCCCATAATTACTTGTTCTAACTTAAATGTAAAGTAACATTAACAGAATGTCACATGTCTAAAAGCATATTTCTTGCCCCTCGCCTTTTCAGTGCAAGAAACTAGGGAGAGTCCTGTTTTGCCAAGTGTCAGGGCAGTGATCAGATGCCCAGCTAATTGGTTCTTTTGGGTGGAGAGACAAAAAGCATACCAGTGAATAAAAAGATTTTAAGCTTTATTCTTAACCCAAACAAACAGATTTAAAAGCATAACAGAAAAAGCATACATATCAAGCAAGAGGATAGCCAAGTTTCTTACAAGCTGCCAGGAACTCCCTAATAACAACAGCAGAGATACCCCAAGGGCAGCCAGTTTTCATAATACCCAATGCTTGATTCTGTGCAAAAGATCTCAACGAACAACTATCCCAAGTTTTTTTTAATCAAAATTTGGCACCATGACTTCATGGCCCTTGTTGTGTTGCTGATTCTTTGCAGGCAATAAGCGAGACGGAAGGTTGCAAACAGGAACATGCTTTATTGGAGTCAAGTAGAACAGAACTGAAACAGTGGCTGATGCACAGCTACTTATATGGTTGGCCCCTAGGCAGCGGCCAACAGGTTTAAAGGAACCCATTCCCGCCCCAAATCTACCAATGATCTTCCTGGAGACTACTGGCTTAGTCAGTAACCATTACACAGACCACCACTGAGCAACCTTTAAGCAGCATTTAAACAGACACGTGAATCAGTACAAGTAAAAATCCCAATACATTACAGTCCTGCTATGAGATTTCAAGACCCAATCTTGATTGGGTGATACATAATTCTGGGATGGAAACTGGGGTGGATACAGTGAAAGGGGAAATGGACGAACAGCACCCAAACTTACGTGTATGTATTTATGTATGGCAACATATAATACCTACAGCATTACTGATATAACAAATGTTAAATACCGTACCTGAAAAAATGTTTATATTTCATTGGTTAGTTTGTGGTATATTAAAGGAACTGTGAAAAATAAAATAAATAAAAAAAAAATACAGCTATGAAAACATAGACATTGTAAAAAAAAATTCTGGGATGGAAACTGAAAGGCTAAGATTTTCACAGATAACCCTCCCTGCTTTCCATTATTCAGCAAACAAGTGTAAAAAAACAAGCAGGTTAACTTCGAATGAGTTCTAAACTTCTAGCCTTTTTAGAAGATGAAGGACAAATCAAAATAAGTCACTAAATTTCTCGAAATAGCAATGGTTTTCAGGTGCTTTCTGAGTTGTTTGCTGCACCCCCATTCCTTCTCCAGGGTCACTGTCACTTGTCTGTTGTCTACTCTGCCACTCTTCCTCCTGTCTCCCACAACAACAGTGTGAGCTATTGAAGTGTAGTGGGTTAACACACACAAGACGACACCAGGCAGTGAATTCAGCTCTTTATTTGTAGAGAAGAACCAGCAACAGAATGGGCTGCCTGTGCCCTTTATATAGTCTGGCTGCTGAGCTGACAGCCAATCAATTTAACCAGGCTTTCCTGCCGAAAGCTGAGCCACGCCTTGTGGCAGTTATGTACAGCCCCTTCTAGCTGTCATCTGTTAAGCTATTGCTTAATACAATACACACTCCAATACATAGCACCCCTTCCCTCTTAAGAATGAACAATACAACAATAAATAAAACTATATCTACATTTTTCCAGACAATATGTTGGTTCTTTTTTTTTTTATTAATTTTATTATTTAAAAACATTGGACACAGTACCAGCAAGCTGACAAACCTTTTTGTCTACAATGTTTAAATATATATATATACATGTATATATGTACATCAAAAATACACTTAAATACACTTAGATTACAAATCGATAAAATACCACAATATTTAAAACAGTGAGCTAGTCTGTAAAACCTAATAGAGACCTTTCTTTTTATCCATCCAAAGATACAATTTGTTCCAAGTTCTATAATAGTCTGATTGATCTTTATTCTTTAATTCCAAAGTTAATTTGTCCATTTCAGCGCAATCCCAAATTTTCCTAATAACCTCTTTTTGTCCTGGGATCTCATTCTTTTTCCATTTTTGCGGAAATGATAATCTAGCTGCTGTGATAATATGGATCGTTAAGTATAGCACATCTTTAGGATATTTCTCTTTCGTGATTCCCAACAAGAAAAGTTCTGGACTAAACTCCAGATCTTGATTCAATATTTCTTTCAGCCAAATCCAAATCATTCTCCAAAATTTTTGTGTTTTACTGCAAGACCACCACGTGTGGAAGTATGTTCCTATCTCTTCAGAACACTTCCACAATATGTTGGTTCTTATGGTTGCACATAGTGATGATAACTTTATTGTCACTTTGAATGTACACCAATCGGCATACATCAAAATGAAATTTTGTTGCATACAGCTCTCAAAGAGTCACCACCTCCGATATACAGTATACTCCTTGTTTGTGGCCCACTCAAATTTCACATTGTTCATTTTAGTCTCTAGGGAGTGAACGATGGCAATCAGGACAGATGGAAATGGGCCTCCATGTGGATTAGCCCTCAAATTCGCTTGTATTCTGACAACCTCGCCTTCTTTCCTTTTTCTGATCCTGACTCTTCTTTTCCTTAAAGAGGCCTTGCTTCTTTTCGCCCCTGGAACATGCTGCTGCCGCCACCAACTCCTCCAAAAGCCTCTCTCTCTTCCTCTGGGCCTGCCGGCAGCCTCATCCAGTTCCTTCGCTCCATAAGCTCCAGGTCCTCTCCTCCTCTGCCTCCTCTGGAAACAGCCCTGATTTGCAATAGAATCCATCACTAGGCCAGCAGTCAGATCTTGCTGCTGGTAGAACAAATTCAAACAGCGCCAACGACTTTTAACGGTCTCACCAACAGTTCCAAAATAACTAGAAACTCGCCAGGCCAGCAAAGATAGTCTTTGAGATAAGCCGGTAGCCTGTGATTCCTAGCAGATCTTCTCAGAGGCTCGCCCCTGTCCTGAGCCGATGAGTCAGTGGGTGCCTCTGCTCTGTCCTCACCCAGTGTACCACCCCCAGTTCCCAGCTCATTATGAGCTTCCTGTGCCTGTTGTTGCCTGGGTTGAACAGTTCTTTCTGGCCACAGATCCAGTTCCCCCCTTGCGTTCAGCTGGTGATCATACGGAATCGTGGGTGGTACTGACAAGTGTCCCTCATGTTGGTTGCTGGCTGGCAGTCTTTCAGAAACTCGTGACCTGATCTGATCAATGTGTCTTCTTATTTGTCAATCCCCCTCCACCCCTATAATGTAAGACAACGGCCCCGTTCTGTCAACCACCACCCCCGGGATCCGTACATGTCCAGGCCCATAGTTCCTTGCCCATACCAAGTCGCCTGTGTGTAGTTCCCTAGGGGGGTTGGATCGATCTGACTCCGCAGCCACTCTGTTGGGGTGCAGTCTGTCTAGCTTGGTGATAAGCCTTCTGCCCCAATGAAGTTCCGTTGGGCTCTTTCCGGTAGCCGTGCATGGTGTGGTGTGTTGGTTAAGTAGGAATTGGGCTAAACTTTGGTGCCAGTCGCCACTGATAATTCGTTTTAATACGTCTTTGGTTGTGCGCACCATGCGTTCTGCCAATCCGTTGGTGGCCGGGTGGAAGGGTGCTGATGTGACGTGTCTAATTGCGTAGCTCCTCGTGAAAGCCTGGAATTCAGAGGAGGTGAATTGAGAGCCATTATCTGATACTAACACATCCGGGAGGCCATGTGTGGCAAAAAGTCCCCTGAGCGCTTGGATTGTCCTTGCTGTGGTCATGCTAGTTACTGGAACTACCTCCAACCACTTGGAATGGCTATCTACGACCACTAAAAACAACTGTCCCTGGAATGGCCCTGCGTAGTCAATGTGGACGCGGGACCATGGGGTGTGTGTGGCCTCCCACTTGTGAACGGGCACATGTGGCATCTCAGGTCTGGACCTTTGACACACATAGCACCCTTTTACTTGCTCCTCTATGGCCTTATCTAGGGCTGGCCACCACAGGTAGCTTCTGGCTAGTGCCTTCATCCTTACTATTCCTGGATGCCCCTCCTGGATGACTGGATTGGATGACTCTGTTCCTTAGCTTTTCTGGAATTACCACTCGGCTGCCCCACAATAGGCAACCATTGTGCATGGACATCTCATGCCTGCGAATAAAATATGCCTGGAATTCTGGCCCTGGGCTTTTCTCCTGCCAACCAGTTGCTACCCATGTTAAAACTCTGCTCAGGATCTTGTCTGCCACTGTCTCAGCAGCGATATCCTTTGCCTTGAGTGGGCATTCTGGCAGGTCCTGAATGATCAGTAGTTTAGCTGCCGGTGCCGGATCCGGATCCACTTGCATTAGTGGCAACCTACTTAGTCCATCAGCGTGACCCATCTCCTTCCCTGGCCTGTACACCAGTTTACAGTTATAGGCCGATAGGAAAATGGACCACCTGAGCATTCTTGGGGATAAGATCTGGGGAGTTTGCCTATCTGATGTGAACAACCCCAGTAGTGGCTTGTGATCTGTGAATATTGTGAATTCTTGGCCGTAGAGGTAATCATGAAACTTTTTAACCCCAGCCACTATTGCCAAGGCCTCTTTATCAATTTGAGCATAATTCCTTTCAGCCCCTGACAGTGTCCTGGAGTAGTAGGCAATGGGTCTTTGGACCCCATCCCCTTCCAAATGACTCAGAACTGCACCCACTCCATATGGGGAAGCATCACATGGTATGCAAATGAGCTTAGATTCTATAAAATGAGTCACAGTTGAATCGCTGGACAACAGTTTCTTTAAACTCCTGAAACTATTTTCATGTATAGGGGTCCAGTTCCACACTGACTGCTTATCCAGCAACCTGTGAAGGGGCTCAGCAATAGCTGCTTTATTTGGGAGGAATGAATGATAGAAATTTAGTAGCCCCAGGAATGCTTGCAGTTCTGTCTTATTCTTGGGGGTGGGGGCCATCTTGATGGCCCTTACCTTGGACTCTGCAGGATGGATTCCCCTGGCATCAATTCTGAAACCCAGGAATTCAGTGGCCTTTACGCCAATGCTGCATTTGTCTTTCTTTAACTTAAACCCTGCAGCATGAAATCTTCCTAACACTGTCTCCAATCGGTCAGCCAATACTTCTTCCATGTTCCCTGCGATGAGTACATCGTCAAAGTATGGACATACTCCTGGAATCCCTTTCAGAGTCCTCTCCATCACCTCCTGAAAAATTCCTGGAGCCACAGTCACTCCAAACTGTAAACGGTTAACTTTATACGCTCCACGGTGAGTTACAATAGTTTGTGCATCGGCCGTCTCCCTGGTAACCGGGAGCTGCTGGTACGCCTGCGCAAGATCTAATTTAGCAAAAATGGCGCCACTTTGTAGGGAAGCGAGGACATGGTTAACCATTGGGACCGGGTAAGCATGCGGATTGAGTGCTTGATTGATCGTGCACTTGTAATCCACGTAAATCCTAATCTCCCTGTTTGATTTGAGGGGGGTGACTATTGGGGTTTCCCACTCACCCCCTTCTACGGCCTCTAACACCCCTTGTTCCACTAGTTTGTCCAGCTCGCTCTCAATTTTATGCTTGAGAGCGAAGGGAACTCTTCGGGGCTTAATTCTAATGGGCAGTACCTTAGGGTTTAACTTAAACAAAATGGGGGGCCCAGTGTATTTGCCCAGTTGATCATTGAACTCGTCTGCAAACTATTTGCAGACGGTTTCTATGCTCTTGGTCTGGGTGTTGTGGATCCCTCCAATCACGATACCCAAGGCCTTGAACCAATCTAACCCCACTAAATTAGTCCTTCAGCCTTCAACTACAAGGACATCCAAACGCCCCTGGAACCCCTTGAACCCCACGGACAATGTGGCTTCCCCCTTAATTTTAATTGGAGTGTTTTGGAAATCTGCTAATTTGATATCGGAAGGCCTCAACTTGACCCACCACTGACTCCGGTTGCACATGTGTTCAAAAGTCTCATTTGAAATTACTGAGACCACTGAACCAGAGTCCAGTTCCATCTTGCAGGGAATCCCCTGTAAACGGATATCCAATTTATATCTAATAAATTGGATATCTAACGGATATCTAATAAGCAGGCATATACATAGAATGAAGGCTACTGCTAAGCTTGTAAGCCGCCCTGAGTCTTTGGAGAAGGGCGGGATATAAATGGAATTAAAATAAAATAAATAAATTTGATTTTTGGGGTGAGTGGCTGGTGAACCCCAGTGTTATATATTTTGAAATTGCCAATGGATGCTTGCTGGGCCCCCCAGGTACCTGTTAGATCTTCGTCCTCAGACTGGATCTCATGCAGGCCATCTTTGGGGCGATTTTGGCAGACTGCTGCGATGTGGCCTGTTTTTCCACAGGCCCGACATTTGGCCGTACGGAATTTACAGTCCGCTCTGGTGTGATTTCCCCCACAGCCTGCACACTTGGGGTGGGTCGTGCCGCATCTGCAGCAGGTGCACTTGTGTTGTGTCGTTGGTGTTTTTGGTTTCTTCTGGGTCCTTTTGCTGTTTTTGTGCCCTTGCCGTTGTTGTGGCATCTGGTCTTGGTGAACCACGTCGATGTCGGTTGTCTCATCCCAATGTCCACTCCCGTCGTACATAGTGTTTGCTCGGTGCATGGCCCCTCCGGTAGTGCTGGGTCTAGGGTCACTCTGATCTGCGCCATCATCCAAGTCTCTGGCCAAAACCTCATCCTGGACATCCTGGAAGGTCAGGTTCGGCTTGGCGCAAAGTTTCTGCCGCAACCGCTTGTCCCGGAGGCCAAACATGACCCGGTCGCAAAGCCTCTCGTCTAAATTTGTGAATTTACAGAGGCAGGCGGCTTGTCGCACCACCGCAATAAAATCTGCCGCTGATTCACTCGGCCGCTGATCCCTTTTTTCAAAATGGAATCTCCAGGTCAGCTCAGACATTCTTCTGTTGAAATGCCTGTTCAGTTTTTCCACGAGGTCGTTGTACGTAACGGCTCCAATGGCTGTTGGCGCACACAGTCCAACGGCCAGATCATGAACGGCTGGGCCGCTTGTGCACATTAGAGCTGCTACCTTCATACTGTCCTCCATGATTCTGTTCACCCGTAGGTAGAACTCGACCTGACTCAGGTGTGATTCCCATCGCTCGAGACACCTTGGGTCAAATGGCTGGATCTGGCCGAACTGTGCCATGTTGCGTCTGGTCCTGCAGATCCTGCTTCGGATAGCCCTTAAACTCGGTAGCTGGGGAAGATGCCTCTTCCCCCAGTGAGTAATGCGGGCTTTTTGTTAAATCAGCTCTTTCTGAAGCAGGATCCCATCCTCGTCGCCAGTGAAGTGTAGTGGGTTAACACACACAAGACGATGCCAGGCAGTGAATTCAGCTCTTTATTTGTAGAGAAGAACCAGCAACAGAATGGGCTGCCTGTGCCCTTTATATACTCTGGCTGCTGAGCTGACAGCCAATCAGTTTAACCAGGCTTTCCCGCCGAAAGCTGAGCCACGCCTTGCGGCAGTTATGTACAGCCCCTTCTAGCTGTCATCTGTTAAGCTATTGCTTAATACAATACACACTCCAATACACAACAGCTATGTAAGAACAAGAGGGTGTCCAGGCCAAGTTCAATACCCTCTCAAGTCAAATGCCCGGCCCCTGCCCTCAGTCTTGATGGGAGGCAATTTCAGAGGTTCCCTCTTCCCTGGGATGTTTATAGGGCCTCTGGGACTGGACGAAAGATGAAATGCAGAAAACTGGTAGTCCTTGATTTAGAGCAGTTCACTTAGTGACCATTCAAAGTTTAATCAATCAGAATAGAGCTGGAAAGGACCTTGAAGGTCTTCTAGTCCAACCCCCTGCGCAAGCAGGAAACCCTATACCATTTCAGACAGGTGGCTGTCCACTCTTTTCTTTAAAACTTCTACTAATGAAGTACCTACAGCTTCTGAAGGCAAGCTGTTCCACTGGTTAATTGTCTTCATTTTTAGGAAATTTTTCCTTAATTCCAGGTTGCTTCTCTCCTTGATTAGTTTTCATCCATTGTTTCTTGTCCTGCCTTCTGGTGCTTTGGAGAATAATTTGACCCCCTCTTCTTTGTGGCAGCTCCTGGTCCTTCTTTTCCTAGACTGGCCATACCCATTTCCTGCAATCGTTCTTCATATATTTTTGTGTCCAGGCCCTTAATCATCTTAGCTGCTCTTCTTTGCACTTTTTCCAAAGTCTCAACATCTTTTTTGTAGTGCGATGACCAAAACTAGATGCAGTACTCCAGGTGTGGTCTCACCAAGGATTTATAAAGTGTTACTAATACTTTGTGTGATCTTAATTCTATCCCTCTGTTTATACAACCAAGGATTATTAGCTTTTTTAGCTGCTGCCACACACTGTTGGCTCATGTTTAAATGATCGTCCAAGCTCCCTTTCATAGTTACTGTGTTTGAGCCAGGTTTCGCCTAATCTGTATTTGTACCTTTGGTTTTTCCTGCCTAGGTGTAAAACGTTGCTTTTCTCCACATTAACTTTCATTCAGTTACAACAGCACTGAAAAATGTGACTTAGGACTGTTTTTCACAGTTACAACATGTGATCAAAATTTGGATGCTTAGCAACTGATTCATATTTATGACCGTTGCTGTGTCCCAAGGTCATGTGATTACCTTTGGCGACCTTCTGATAAGCAAAGTCAACAGGGAAGCCATATTCACTTAACAACTGCGCTACTAACTTACCAATTGCAGTGATTCACTTAACAACTGTGGCAAGAAAGGTCATAAAATGGGGCAAAACTCACTTAAGAAATATCTCATTTAACAACATAATTTTTCGGTTCAACTGTGCTCGTAAGGCGAGAACTACCTGTGGTATCACATACACTAGTAATGCTTACATGAAGCTAGTATTCTTTGCAACAGGGATAGTCACGAGATGCTTGTTCTCTGTCAGACTGTTTTTTACTTCAGTAGTTTCATCAGCTTGTATGCTTATTGTAGGTTTGAGAACCCCCTCAGTATTTCTATTGCTTGAAAGCATTTTTTTTAATTCCATTTACGGTATATCCCGCCCTTCTCCGAAGACTCAGGGCGGCTTACAAGCTTAGCAGTAGCCTTCATTATATGTATATGCCTGCTTATTAGGGCTTTCACACACACACCCAAGCGGCATTATTACAAAGTCAGCTTAATTGCCCCCAACAATCTGGGTCCTCATTTTACCTACCTCGGAAGGATGGAAGGCTGAGTCAACCTTGAGCCTGGTGGGATGCGAACCTGTGCTAATTGCAGGCAGCTGGTGCTCCTTAAGGAGGCATTAGCCCACTGCTCCACCAAGGCTCTGAAAGCATGCATGATAGTATCGGAAAGGAAGCCAAAGCTTGCAGGGAACAACACTTTAATCCATGTGTCTTACTTCCAGCAATAAGCATTAAAAACGTCTTTATCTTTTTGCTGCAGTAGCAAGGAAATTTGTATTTTTAAAAGTATTTAAGGAGAAAATATGAATTACTTTTTCTTGACTATGACAAGTGTTTCTGTAAGGCATTACAGAACAGAATTTAAAATAGCAGATTTTGAATGATTTTATTAAGAAGAAAGAGAGTGCCTGGAAGTGGATTTTCATCCTGCTTTAAAATGAACTGGCTATGTTTTCCCTGGGGCCCAGTGGCACCTTCCAAATCTATAATTCTGTTATTGTCCACTGGGCAGCCCACTGGCATGCAGGAAGAAATATACCACTTATATGCATAAATGCTTATGCTTGAAAAACCAGTTGTATGCAAACCATTTAGTTATCCTTCGTCAAATTAACTGGCTCCTGAGGGGATAGAAGCTTACCGAACCTCTACACAGGATGGTAGAGGTTTTTTTCTCTACACATTTTTTCTGAAAACCTGATGCATACTTCCCGTTTATAGGCAGTTGTTTACTGATTCATGATCAACACAAACAAAACAGTGTGGCAGATACAGAGGTGTGGAGGCCTTTCTGGTCATTACTTCATAATGTCTTCTATGGCAGAAATAAAAGCTTCCAAACGTCTTTTGCAGCCAGATAGGAATCTTTCTTTTCTAGCTTTTGGGATTATCCCCCCCACTCTTCATTGAAGAATTTTTCTAGTTCAGAAATATTCTTGGATTTTTGCCATGCACTGCAGATATGGGGAGTGTGAAGGCCATTCCAAGGACTTTCACTGTCTTTCCTGAAGGAATGTTAGGGTTGATTTGCACGTATTCTTTGGTTTGTGCAGTGCTGAAATGTCAAGCACTTTTGGCTTCAGTTTCCATACTAATGGTAGAACTTTAGTTTGGAGCTAAGTTGATCTCTATGTCAACTTTAGAATGAGTGTGGTTGCAGCCATTTTTTCCTTCTCATTCCTAGTTGACACATAGCACAGAGGGAGGGGGTTTGCCAGGTGTTGCACTAGAGAAAACAGACTTTCTCTCTCAGACTTTCTCTCATGGGAACCAAGGTCATTGGCTGTTCCCGAGACTGTGGGCTGGGCGTTTCATGAAAAGCCCGCCAACAAGCTGAATGGGCAAACGTAGTTGGTTGCATAGCTTTAGGGGTGGGATTTCTTAACTTTGTATTGGGGAATTGTTCTGCATCTGTTCAGACTTGGTTTCACTTTTAAAGTGCTGATACTTTGTATTAATAAACATGTTCTTTGAGGAATGAACAAGCCTCGGAGTTCTGCTTTATTTGTCTCTGTCGATCGGAACCATGACAGTCTAGTGAAATTCATTCTTCCTTCCTCCTGCACCAATTATTTCCTTTGTTGTTGATTACCAGAACCATAATACAGCCATCAATCCTTAACTTGGTGATCTATTTTACCCTTTTTTCTCCAAATGTACTTTGTGTACAGTAGTTGTGGCTGTGCAATTTATTTTTTTGTTTCATCAGTCCAAGTCATTTTATTGCAAAACATTTCAATCTATTGTTTTGTTCTTCCAACTTTAGAAAGTAAAAAGAGGGAGTTTGAATTTATGGCATTGAAAAAAGTGACTTATGATTATTTTTCACTTATGACTGCTGCAGCATCCCCATGGTCACATGACTTACATTTGGATGATTGACAACTGGTTCATATTTATGATGGTTGCAGTGTCCCAGGTCATGCAATCCCCTTTTGCAACCTGCTGACAAGTAAAATCAATGGGGAAGCCAGATTCACTTAACAACCATGTTACTAATTTAACAACAAAATGGGACAAAACTCATCTAACAAATTTTTCACTTAGCAACATAAATTCTGGCCTCAATTGTAGTCATAAATCAAGGACTACCTGTAGTACATGTCAAGTTTATATAAAGTAAAGGTGGGATATATTAAGATAAATAAAGTGACCTATAATGAGGTCAGAGAAAAAAGAGTTCCTTTTGGCACTTCTCCGAGTGCATAGGCAGCATTGTACTCTTCCCTGTGGACATTTACTTCAGTGTCAGCTAAATCTTTCAGCAGTCATTTGCTGTGTTCTGTAGGTTGTGTTTTGCAGATTTGACCCTGTTTTAGGTCAGTTTTAGCCTAGAGTTATCTTTTTCTTCCAGATCTTGTCTTGACTTTGCTGTGCCATGTAACTTTTATTTCTTAGAAGAAACTGCTAGCTTGAAACATTTGGAGACATTTTATAGCTGTCCCCTGCTCTGTAAAACTGAATACTGTAATCTCCCTTTTCAGATATTTAGACAGGTCCTTAGAGGAAGCCATGATTGCTGAAAGTAAACAAAACAATAACAAAACAACTCCATAAGCAATTCCATCAACTGATACATCCACTTACAACCAGCCTATGAACCCCTCAGAATCCAAATCAACTGCACAGCCAAACTATGCAAGTTCCCCACAGCCAGCACTTCACCTCCCCGTGACCCTCTCCTGATGTGATCTCCCCATCACAAGACCCATCACAAGACTCTCACTGGTGACTCATACCTGACCCATCACAACACCCACCACAAGACCCTCACTTCACACACCCACACCTGATCCATCACAAGACTCTCACCTTATGTGACCTCCTCATCACAAGACCTACTGACCACACAAAGTCCCCTAAACTCTGCTGAATATGTTACTTAGCCTGGTAATGAAACATTCAGAAACCAACCCACAAGCCTGGAGAAAAAAACCTTTACCTTCAAAGAAAACAACAGCCACAATTTGAGGTTAAAAAGAATAGAGTATTTGTTCATGTCTGGTATTGTCTTCACATGACTAGTTGTAGATTTAATGAATCAATTACATTTAAGGAACTTATTTAAAACAGAAAAAAAACAAACCGAGCAGCTCTAAACCAGTTGAAAAAGTGTCTAAATTTATGCATCTGTGAACAGCTGCACTTAAATAGTATGTGTTCAAATCTGCAAAAGATGCCATAATTAACTTTGTATAATACAAAGGTTGCATTACTTTCAGAATGCACTGAAATGTGCTTTAACTTTTTTGTGACAATGTACATACCAAATACTTGAGGTTTCACATTATAAATGTACATGTACATGTATTTCTTTTTCTTTTTACAGCCCTGTAATCCCTTTTATCGGGGGTGGAGTGGGGGTGACTGAATGGAGCTGAGCATTTACTAGCCGGATGCCCTTCCTGACACCTACACAGAATTTGCAGCAGATGTTTTCTCTTTGGGCCATGTGTAATGTGTATGTATATGTGTGTATGTAGTATATTCTGGAATTGGGAATAGGAGGATGTGGATTTCAAATATATCTCCAATAACCTTTTCCCTAATTTTCTCAAACACTTTGAGAAATAGAAGCAAAGATTCCTATCCTTTGCATCTAGAGGTGGATTTCAGCCACAATAAAGGAGCATGGCTATAAAGTGCCATTTTTTATGATGACAGAAGTTGATGGAAAATGGCCATCTAGGGAGAATATAATAAAACTAAGCATATTTGGGGGGGTTGCCTTCTTGCACGGTGTGTCGTGCTCCATATTCTTAATTGAAACGGCTAGCTGCTCCCTGTGTAGCCAGGAGGCACAGGGCAGCTTTTTATGGGCTTCTCTGGGTCTTAGCTGTTACCTTGGAAATGCAGTGGGCTTTATGGATATGGGAGAAAGTTATATTTCTTAAAATGCATTTGGAGAAGCCAAAGAGATTTTGAGTTACGGTGACCCTGTAGCATGTAATCATTATCCAATGTGTCAGGAAATAAGTATTATTTCCACTAATTTTTAAAAGGCAAAATGATATTGGTGAAATCAGTCAAAGGAGGCATTCTTTTCCAAAGGCAGCTGTATGAACGGTTCCTTTATCAGAAGGAGAGGCGGTGAGGTTTTGCATACTTATTAAAGCCTTTGCTTCAAAAAGCCAGATAAGGCTAAGAGCTGAATAAATCATTTTATATCCATTTAGTGATGGCAATTTGTGACTAATTAACTATTGGGGAGATGACCTTTTTTTGAGCTGTTGATGTGTTCTTGCAGGCGATGGCTGAGAGCATATCTCAAGGGACAGAAATCCACCCCGCAGGGCAATTATGATGTAAAGCAAAACAAAACAAATGTTTCAATTTCAGGGCAAAATTTTTGCCAGATGCATTTGTTTCAAATGACTCTGCGTCATTTGAGTTTGCAGATGTGCATTTGCAAGCATTACAAATCGGCTTTGAATAAAAATGTTTAATATTTTAGCCCCCCCCCCTTTATTTTCTCTCTCTCTCCACAATTCATGATCAGGAACTGTAAATGACTGATTGGTTTTTCCCAACTTTTTTTATATAGAGAATATATCTCTTCAGTGTAGCTTTGAATACTACCTGGTCGAAAAACAGGATTTAATTTTTTTTGGGTGTAAACATAAAAATAAACCTGCAATTTTGACACTTAGAAGAAAGAACATTCTTTCCTTTTCTTCTTTTTTATTTTTATTTTATTTTTATTACATTTATATCCCGCCCTTCTCCGAAGACTCAGGGCGGCTTACAAGCTTAGCAGTAGCCTTCATTCTATGTATATGCCTGCTTATTAGGGCTTTCATACACCCCCCAAGCGGCATTATTACAAAGTCAGCTTAATTGCCCCCAACAATCTGGGTCCTCATTTTACCTACCTCGGAAGGATGGAAGGCTGAGTCAACCTTGAGCCTGGTGGGATGCGAACCTGCACTAATTGCAGGCAGCTGGTGTTACTTAAGGAGGCATTAGCCCACTGCGCCACCAAGGCTCTTTCTTTCTTTTCTCACTGGGCCTGGAGAATCATAGTCTATATAAGCCATATACAATTTTATATTTCTCTGTATTTTACCAGTGTGTTCATCTTGCAATGATTGGTGGAAGAAAAAGAAAAATGAATCTGTTTTCTAAAATATGTCCTCTGGGTCCATTCAGGGAAGCCAAGAGTCTGAATTAACTGGCATTTCAAAGTCCATTATCCGTTTGAGTTCATGGACTAGTTACAGATGGAAGCTATTTTTTGGCCCACAATTTCTAAAGAATTGCCCTCACCGACAGGCTTGCACTCTATCAAAATTATTAGTACGAGATTATAGCAAGATGCAGCTGTGTGTGTGTGTTTTATTTTTTATCACCTGACAAAACAATTTGCCAATTTCAAGATGAGGAACTTCTCAAGCAACAGTTGCAGACACTGTGAGATGAAAGTGGTCAGAATAAATCAAACCAGGACGTCTATGCTCTGTAATCCAGATCATGGTTTTCTTCTTCAAAGAAAAACAAGAAACTCCAGTTGCCTCTTGAAAAAGCACCTTTGGGAAAACCAAACCAAAAAATACATATTTATAACAGGCTTATAAAAGGGAGGAATAGGTGATAGGAAGATGTTACTTTCATTGGTTTGCTTTTTAAAAAAAACACCAAATCAGGCAATGATGTTAAATCCTTGTTTTGTGTTTAATCTACAACTCAAGGGCTACTAATTATTAGGATTGCAACATGCATATAGCAGCTAGGTTATTAAGCTTCTTTCCTACACAGATGGATAAAAAAGGCCAAATTACAATGCTAGGCAAGGGAGGGAGCATTGGAACTTTGTAGTATGGCCCAAGCCCACCTATTGGTATCTGTAGTGGTATGAGAGGGCCAGTTTGTCTTTTGTTTTGGGCAGTAGCAAAATGTCTTGAGTCAAAATATCTTCCAGGTCTTAAGTAATGGAAGAGACAAGTTCATTGCCGCCTGAGGAAAAATAGATATGTGTGGAAAGAAAGAAATCCCTGCAATGTGGAGATATCAGCAGAGAAGAGTAGATTAAGATTTCCACAGTGTAAATGGCATAGGCACTTTAAAAAAAAGGAAAGGATTATGCTAAAGAGAGACCAACATGTTTTGATTCCTGAGGCAGAAAATGTAAATGATCAGAGTAAATGTAGTCTTCCCGGCTGTGTCCTGATTAAAAGTACACTGCAACTGATTGCCTGGTAGGATAAATAAAAGCTTCCCGTAAAATTAATGGAAGATTCTCTGAGAAGGTCCACCCTAACATACATGGAGAACAGATAGTCTGGATTCTAAGGGACCTAATGTTCGTTAAACTGTTCCTGGGAGCTCTCCAAATCAATCTGATGACTTGGCATGGTTTTCCACAAATATTTGGAAGTGGAAGAAGTGGGTGGAGGATTGATTCCTATGTTAATGTTCTCTAAAAGAGGCTCGCAAGAGTGTGCTTAGGGTCTAGGTAATGCCAACTGCACTCCTATCATTAGGCAGAAGTTAGATATATGAATTGTAGACTTTTTTTTAGTGACCCTGTAATCCTTTAGAACAGTGGCGTAGCGTGGGTTGTCAGCACCCGGGGCAAGGCAAGTAATTTGCGCCCCCTAACCCGTGGATTTTAGCACTCGAGTCTCTTCCACTAGCTCAGGAATTCTGGGAGTTGAAGTCCATGAGTCATAAAAGAGCCAAGGTTGCCTAACCTTGAGTTAGGTTCAAGGCAAAAAAGGGTCTCTGGAGAAGAGGGAAAATGCTAGTTTAAAACTGAAACAAGGCAACTTTAAGGTGCCTCAGCTGTGATTTAGGATGAGACAAAGAGAGGACATGGCGTTGAAAATGGTTAATGGGGCATGTTTGTTCTACTCTTAGTGGATGTCAAGATAAACCCCATGAGAGAATGACCTTACAACAGATGTGAATAGGCTTGGACTACGTTTGTAGATTGAGTGCATACATCACATGGAGCGATGATGGGCTTCATCAAGATTTATGATCCCACAATTGGCTAGTTTTCTCCATCTTGTCCTAAACCCTGGATACCAACCACGGTTTATGGCTTAGCATGTGGTGTGGGGTGACCCAACATGTTAGGCAATAAACAATGACTTCCAACTTACAATGCCTCAGCTTCCCAAGGTTATTCCAAAGCCGAAAAAGCCAACCAACCCACCCTGCAGCTTTGCCTGCTTAGGCTGAACCCCAGGAATTCATACTTGCTGTGGCGCCTGACCTATTTTCTGCCCAGACGCTGCTTATCCAAGCCAAGCCGCCTCCTTCTCTTTGGCACCTCGCCCCAAAGATTCGCCGGACTGGCTGGAAACTCTCGCTGCTGGCGACGTGTGTCGGGGGGGCGTCCTGATCGCCTCCTGCAGGGGGAACCGAGTGGCCACAGAGAGTCAATACGGCAGGAGGAGGAGGAGAAGGAGGAGGAGGAGGAGCAGCAAGCAGCCGCAGGTGCGGCGGCTGCAGTTGTTACCTTTACCTCCGGGAAAGGAGGAGATGGGGGCGGGAGCTGGGTCGGGGGGCGGGCTTGCAGGTTGAGAGCCAAGCGGAGGAGAGCCGCGGCGGGAGAGAGGGAGGCGAGACGCCGCCAAGCCTCCCCACCCCCACCCGAGAAAGGAGGCAATCCGCAGCCGCGAGAGGACGGGATCCCGCTCTGGCTGGGCGCAGCGAATGCGGTTGCTTTCTATGCTCCGCCCACTCGCTCGCTCCTCCGACCCTCGGCGAAGCACAATCGTCCCCCTCCGGCGAGCTTAATGGGCGCCCCCCCAGATGTTGCGCCCGGTGCGGCCGGCCCCCCCTGCACCCCCCACGCTACGCCACTGCTTTAGAAACATCGAATGGGCTTTGGTTTCTACCAGGTTCTGATCTAATGTTGCATCTGAAGTCTAAGAAAGGAAAAGGGTCAAGGTCCCTCCTTCAAAGCAGGGGCCAGAACAGCCTGTCGAAATAGCAGAATTATAGGATGGACTGTAATTTCCCATAATTACTTTCTAGATTTGTACCAACTCTGAGAGGGGGGAAAATCATGTAATGCAGAGTTATTGCACTTCTTGTTTTTTTTAAGGCTATGTCATTGGGAGGAAAAGAAAATAGCCTAGTCCTTTAATAAAAAAAACTGGAACAATGGCCCCTGCAGTTGAACTGTAACAAAATTGATGATTTTTATGAACTGGCAGCCATTTCCACCTCCTCACATTATCCAATAACCTTATCAGAAGTTAAAATGTCCTCCTCCCACAGCCCCACCTACATTTGCATTTAGATTGTTTGGTGCCAACATTCTCAATGAGATACTTTTCAGCTCTGTCAAACAAAACCCGATTGTCATTTAGCACAGTGGCAGTCAATTTACATTTCCATTAATGCAGACCCCAGACAATTATCAGAGGAAATAAAAAAGAAAAAAAAGAAAATGGCTCTAACCAAAGCAACGTTCTGCCTCTTGTCCTAACAGATAGTTCAGAGGTTGATGATGGGATGAAGGAGGTCAGTCTGGGAAAGAGCAGCAATGGGATCTCATCACCTTCTCTCAACTGGAAGATCGAGTTGACAGAAAAGAGTCCAGGGGGAAGATTATGCAAAGACCTTGGACAGGAAGTCCAAGAGCTGGCCAACTGGGAAACCATCATCTAGATCAGCATCAAAGGAAGATGGTCAAGGGGGAAAAGGCAAAGAGTGGATGGAAAAGGCAGAGGGCATGATGTGAGATGGATACGCATGAGCATGTGGAAGAGGATGTATGTGCTGTAAATCATAATTCAATATTATGATGAGAGGAAGACCTAACACCCATTTTCTATCTGGGAAACCTTTATGGAAATGCACCATGTGGATTTCACCAGATATTGAGGATAATATTCCTACTCATTTCGAGACAACACTGAAGGATTTTTATTGGAAAGCTTTCTGATACTTTATAATGGCTGTCGGTATTGTTCTATGATTGAAGATGGACTAGTGGTGATGCAATTGAGGTTTATAGGTAGCAGCTTAATAAATGTACAGTTCAATTCAAAGAAGTGCCTTGTGAATTGGGATTATGCAGTTTGGCTCTGAGCCTTAATACTCATTATCTGTCTAATGAGTCTTTCTCCTGTGATTGGTTGCAGTTTTCCAAGATGTACCACAGTCCTATCATCTGCTATTTTAGTCTTTTATCCTGAGATATTAGGAACCATCTTGTGGGAACTACTGGATTCAAAGCATGAAAGTTATAAAAGTGTTATTTTTTTTGTGGAACATACTTCCCATTCTAATTAATTTCTGATCCGCTGGCTTGTAATTAATGTGGCAAAATATTTTATGATTAAATAACAGTGCATAAAGGATAGCATTAGGAACAAATGGAGGTATATAAATGTAGTATATAAATGTGGAAAGCATCCTAAAGGTGCTTCCATCCAGTAAAGCAATGGAAAGATCTCACATATAGTGGTCTCCTTGTGTGAAAATGGTGCCTGCCTCCAATGAAGGGTGTTAAGTAGGCGATGACTAGTTATTGTTTCTTGCTCTCTAGCCTTTAGCGCTTGTATAATTCAAGCCCATATTTCCCAAAGTAACATATAACATGCTATGCTATTTCTAAGACTAATTTCCATAGGCCAGACAAGTGCCTAAATTGTGTTTATGTTCTATGGACCCTTATTAAACTGACCTCTCCTTCTAGTCAGTTTAATGCTGCAGATTAGCCCAATGAGCCTTCACAATTCCAGATTTCTACATCTTTGTAGAAACAGCCAATTGTGTTGGAAGGGTAATTCCCATGTCTTTTAACTCTTCATCAACTCACAGCCTACCAATGAAGAAAGATATGGATTTATTTGTGTCCCCTCTTGGTCTATCACTGTCTCTGCTTTTATTTTCTGATATTGTTAATCTTCTTTCTGCCTGTGTTTTCAGACATGCACCCACAAAACTCTTGGCCTGGCACTGATTTTCCTGATGGGACAGAACTATCCAGGAGACTGGCTCAACCTCTGTTTCATCCAATCAGCATTTTTTTCTGGGAAAATTATAACTTTGCTTTATTAATCCTTGTCCAGATTTGATTCCCACTCGTCAGAAATGTTCATCCACCCATAAAATCCTGCTATCTGAGGCAAACTGAAGGGTGCTGACCCTAGGTATGGAGACGCTGGCCCAACGGCAATCCTCAGTCATCTTTGGGACAGTTGAGGATTCCATTTTGTGTGGATCAGCAATGAGTAAGACAAGAAAAATAAAAGGATAAATTGCTTCTGTCACTAAATCACTAAGCTAATCAGAAAAGAATGTTCCGAGAGAGAAAAAAAGAAAGAGATCCTGGAAACTGCTGAGAGGCTGGAGGACCAGGCCACTTACACTGCTTGTTAACCATGCACCATGTTCTGTCTCTTTTCTGAATTACTGCTCTCCAGCCAAGCAAAACAAACCTCCTTCACTCAGGTTACACTAATGGTTATTTTATTTAAAGGATGAGAACACTGTCACTGTCGGTCATTTGCACTCATAACAACCATTGACATTTTCTAAATAATATGTTAACATTCATGTGTAACAAAACCCTTGTTTCTGACATGTGCAAAGTACAAAGGCTTTTTCATTTGCAGAAACCTCTCCCCCCCTGCCCCAGTATAACAAATTTGGCCTTTTACAAAAGAAGGCTGCAAGGACAATTTCTTCAGAGATTTCTGTCATAGGAAACGCACACATGTGCACGTGCTCAATCCCTCCCTCCCCCATGCTTTCAGTCCATTGAAGGAATATTTCTCAATGGACTCACTGTAGAAGTAAAATTTCATAGAAGGACAGAGAAGTCACTGTCTGAAGTCTGTGCTTTTGCCTTTGCCTCTGTGCTTGTGCTACTTAGGCGGGATTGGTTGACCACTGGAAATGAGTCCCAGCTACCACGATGAAAGAGATCTAAGACTCAGCAACCCATATTTGCAGAGCATTGAACAGTCAAAAGAGGTCTTTATCCTCAGATGAAGTGTGATGGATGAGTCTTGCAGCACCTAATGCTGGAGGAGAAATTGTGGCAACCAAACTCTTTTTAAAAATACTGAATTTTGAAGAGGGGGTATTTTGGCTGGGGGAAAAATGGGGTAAATTATTGGCTGTTTTGGCTTCACACAGATTATGCATTAAACACCTGTATCCAATAACACCTAGTAGCTGTGTTGTCCCCTGCCCAAAGGGCTCTACCAAGACATTGATTCTTTTCCCCAAATTGTTCTTTTGCACAATCATTACTCAAGGTGGCCAGTTGAGTGTATAGTACAAGAACTACAAACCTCTGCAATTCTACATTCTGAGCATGGGAAAGAAGCCAATATAAAATAAATGTGGCCTCATGTTTACTAAGCCAGTTATTTTAGCAGCAGGCAACCCTTTGTCTGTATTAAGGGGGAGTGGATGTGCCCTCTCATTAACAATAACTCTACCTTTAGTTTCCCTATCACAAACTGCCTTTCATATTCCCACAAACTTAGAAATGACTTTCCAAGGAGCAAAGCTAAAAAAGTGATCCCAAAATATTGGTCCCTTCCAATATCACTTCTACTACACCAGTTTTGGTATGCCAACTTAATGAGATATTTAAAACATGTGAAAAACACAACATTGGTTACTAGCTGTTTGGCATCCATGAGATCTTCAGGGAAATTTCTAGACCCTAAGTAGATCCCATAAATATTTCTAGGAAACAAAATGGTAGGTCACGCAAACCCAGTGCTTTTGGGAATTATTCACCAGACCAACAAAAGGATAAAATTAGGCAGAGAGGTATGAGATGAAGAGTATTTTGAATCCTGATATTCAGGACAGTGGCAAATAAGGACTTTCCATTTGCCTTCTAGTCCATACATTTTGGACTCCTCCTGTTCACCATGGCTGCCCTCTTGGGATTAGGTAAGCTTTCTCCTGTCAATTAAATTCTCAATCATCATTAACATAGTTTACAGCTTCAAAGGACCCGATATTTAAAAAACCCCATAACACTTTAGTGTGTGTGTGTTGTGTGTGTAGGATTTTGTGCACAAAGTTGTTGGAAAGGAAGTGACCATCCTATTATTTCTTCACTTAATTGCTATCTGAGGGAGTTACCACTCCATGGAAGATCCAAAAACTCATGCAAAATTGTGGCTGAAGTCTTGCATAGCAGTTGAGAGTGTTATGATCTAACAGAATACAAGAAAAGACATTACTCTTTCCTTCCATTTGTTCCTTTTCAATCTCCATTCCAGCTCGCTCTCTCTCTTCTGAACTCTTGCCTGAATGTTTGTAATGTCTAATTTTCTCTAAGATCTTTTATAGCTTAATGGGGAAATTAACCATATGGAAACTATATGCCACTAAAAACAAAAGGACTTAAAATGATTTGCTTTGACTGGATCTTGGGAAGTATTTGAGTTTTGAGCAGGGAGGATTTGGAGGTACTCCATGCATGGAATGTGCTACCCAAAAGGAGGCTTTCAGGCTGGAATGGGGAAGCCTGGTTCCATTCTCTTCAACTGGAGGGGAGGGAGGGAGGGAGGGAGATATGCTATTGCTACAGTACATTCCTCACAGCAGTTGTGGGCTGGATGGTATTTTTTTTAATTCCAAAAGGTAGGAACTGAAATATATGAATGACAGCTGAAAATGTTGGCATCCACTCTACTTTTGGACCTCTCATTTTAGGAAAACAGAGATACAGTGCCAAAACTTTAGACTGTCCCATCTACAACTCTGGGTACATAAAGATGTACTGTATGTACAGTTACATTACAGAAAAGGAATGTAAGAAAAATAGTTAAGATATTGCTGAATTTATTTGCTTTGTTCTGATTGTTCTCTTGGGGTTTTTTTTTGAGCACAGAGACCTAATAATTCAGCATATTAGTACTGTATTATTCCCTCTGAGTTTTTCTTTTTGTAAAATAATTACATGCACATTTGTCATTTCAAGTACCAACTGGCCACTCCCTAGCATACAGCCAACAGATCAGCCTCTAATTTCTCAAGCCTTTGTCCAAAGATGGGTGTCATCAGAAATCAGTCTGTAGTAAGCAAATGCTTGCTTGCTGTTTCAATTAATTTGGGTTCTGACAACATTAAAAATATGCAAAGCCAAATATACCTTACATTTTGGATGGATAATGGTCTGCATCTCTTGTATTCATCAGGTATTGTATGACAAAATGGACATGCTTGAAGCAGGAGAAAGCCATGCCTTTCAACTTAATGAGAATATTTTGGGAGATGTTTCTGACATCTAAATGAAACGTAGCACATATGTGACTAAAAATATTATCCCACCTCCTAAAAATGTTAGCAATGTCACTAGCCAACTTGTAGGTTTATTTCTTGGCTCCCTATTTATTGCATCTTTAGGTTTCTGTTTATAGGAAGCTTTTGTTGCCTGAAATGTTGGGGCATGAGCTTGGGTTACAAAACTAAATAGTGTTTAGAATGATAAATTTCTACAATAACAAATCATACGTTATCTTTTTCTCTGATGGTAAAACAGAGTAAAAAAAATTGCAATGCTTTGTGCTTGTGGGAGTCTGCAGTGTTCTTTTTATTGCCAAGTGGGAAGCCAATTAAAATGAATTGTCCTGGAAAAGCTTCACATTCTCTAGAAATGATCATCCATCTAGATGGAACACCTTTCATGCTTCCATGAGACCTTTTGCATATGATTGTAGGAGAGAGGACCTCATGCTATTCAGCCACTGTACCAGAAGACTTTCCCACCCATTTGGTTAACCGTTAGCAGTGCTACAGCGCTGGATCTTCCAAAATCTAATATTAGCTCCTAGAACTGATACAAAATTCCTAGAGTAGTAAAATCTGAGTTTATGCACAGATATTCTTATAGCAAAGAATGGGCTGAATCCAGATACACCAGGTATCTTCTGTTAAATTTCACGATGTGGCTTTGCAGAAGAATTGGGAAACAGGCATGTATTAGCAAAAGAACTCCTATTAGTCAAATTGAGACAGGACACAGCCGATCCTAAAATGGGTGGGTAACTATTGGTTGCTTTTACTGTACTCCTACCCCTCCAGAAATGGTTGCCCACTATAATAGGAGATACTTTAAAATAGTCTTCACCTGATCTATGGAAACAATTTTGAAGTCTCAGTGTAACTTGGAAGAATGTTATTGAAACAGGAGTAGCAATGTTTGATAGCCAATCTCTTCCTTTGGAGTTCTTCTCTTAAACTGCAACTAATTTTTTTAAACAATCTCCTTTAGCTAAAGACCCCTTTAGACCCCTTAGCTTAATGCATATTTTCCTATTCCTCTCCCCCCAAGCCCAGTGTTTTCACACAAGTGCAAGGTCTTTTTTTTCTTCAGATCATTCGAAAGTTGACCCATTGGTTGCAACAGAAATTGCATGAATGTCAGGCTTGGGTGACAAGCCGGTTGGTCAATTCCTCACACAGCCAATGGAACATTCAGATGATCTGAAAAAATGGAGCCTCCATTTGCAGAAAAATGCTAGAGGGGAACAACAGTGACACCAGAGGTCATCTTCTTCAAGGAGGCATCAACTGGGGCAGTGATAACATCCTAGCCTCCCATGAAACTTCTTTTTGGCTTTGGCCCCCAAAGCACAGCCCTCCCTAACTTTAACTTATTCCTGGGGTGGGGACATGGTGGATGTAGAAGATGGACTGCACTAGAGTTAGAGGCAAGGCCTGAGACACAGAGCAAAGTCTTACAAGGAGATTTTTATTTGCCCTATGGATCAGAGATTCTTTCTGCCCTCTATAGACCATCCTTTATTTATTATAGCACAATGAGATTTCTTGCTGAAGTGATTAGCAACTGCTTTCCTTCCACTCTTCTTTCTTGGGAGTTAACTTAAAAATGTGGCATCTTGCCCTGGTTTTCTCATATTAGGTTGATTAGAATCCAACGCTTGTCTTCTGCATAAAGGTATTTTCTCAAGCTTGAAGCAAGTCAAGGTGCACCCAGAACCCCACATCTTCATTATGAAACCCGATTCATGCAGCTCATGGTGTACTATCCAAGGGAAAAGTTTGCTTGCCTGTGTTTAGCAGAAGCAATGAGCCAATGGTGTTGCAGATGTTAAACTACAACAATTAGGGAGCAGGTTCAATAGTGTGAGATGTTAAAAGTTGTAATTCATCAATATCTGAAGGACCTCAGGAGGATCACTAATTCCCTACACTGGTACTTCAAAATGAAGATCTACCAGAGATAACAATTACCTCTACAACAATAATTTCCTAATAGGTGTCTTTTAAATGCATTCTAAAAACTGCTCCCTATTTGTAAAGAAGTCCTTTACTTATAAGGAATACTAATATTTTTTACCTTAGAAAGTTATATTGTACAAAACATCATTCTCTTTGAAATCCTAATAAAATAAAGCACCAATCAAAATTGAATATTAAAAGAGGAGCCAAAAAGTATTTTGGAACAAATGAAATAGCATAGACCTGTTGAGCATCAATTCGATACTGGTGGTTTCCTAGCAATATTTTGGGGAAAAGGGATGGACTTTGACGTGAGCTGGTAAAGAGCTGCTCATTAGACACAGAAGAAGAGATTTGGAAGCCCTGGAAGATGATACTCAAACTAAAAGTAGATTCTGGTTGGTACCCATTCAGCTTATCGAGTTACTTTTATATACTTTCCTCCTTCTGTACAGCAGCAGGAATACACAATGAACTCAGTTGGGCTTTACCTCAGGTCAGGGCAGTTTGACCTTTCCCTCTGTATTGTGAGCTAGTTTCAGTGCAGCTGTTGGTGTATTCCTGTCATCCTTTTCCTCATTCGCTTGACCTCTCCCACTAGTGGGTAGTCTAAACATAATCACTCTCCCAAATGTCAGTGAGGCAGAATTGGGGACTTTAATACTCCTTAATCAGCTCCTCTGATTCTTATTTTCCTTCTGCCAAATCTATTAATCTTCTTTGAGAATGATTTTCCAGTGTCAACAGCTGTCAAAGGGAGACAGTGGGAATATTGATCTCTCAGTCTCCTGGAAAATGGGAGATCAAAACTTTAATCTTGTGGCAAGAAAAACCAGGATTTTTGAAAGCTGTGGCCCTGGGCTTTTGCTCCTTCCCACCCACTTGTAAACCAAGGGGCAGAGCACTTTCCACACAGGTTCAAGCAAAGCCAAGGGAATGAAATCATGGGAGCTGTGACTCAAAGACCTAAGGCTGGCTTTCCAAGCAGGCAAGCCTTGAGTGAAGCAACAGATGGAAGAAGACACCGCTTTCCTCTGTTTGCCTTTATGGGACTTGTTGTCCAAAGAAAGCTGTGGTTGCGGTTCCAGATCCTTCTCCAAAATTTTTTTTTTGATCTGTTGATGGTGCTCTAGCTTGTCAGCTCTTTGGAGCAGCAGCTTTCCTGTTACCTTGCTTCTCTGCTGACTCCATGTTGTCTGCACACAGGCAGAGCATTGCCTCCCTTCCCAGTACTGCATGGGCAAAGACCAACAACAAAATACAGGCCAAAATAAAGGACAAGCAGTCAGTCAGTGCCAAGCAGGTGGAAGGCTGCCTTCCACTGGCAGAAGTCCCAGCTCTGCTCTGGGCCAGATTTTCTCCATCTGAAAATTCCCACACTTTGTTTGGCTATGTAGTAAATTTGGCCGACTGCTCATTTCCAGGTGATGTGCCTCCTGGCAAAAAAGGGCATTTGATGCCCAGTGCAGGAGATGTTGCCTTGCCAGGGATGAGCAACAGCTTCCCTGTTACCCGTAGCCTTCTTTGTCTCCCAGCCCTTCTCATTCAGCTTCTCCTACAGCTTCCTACTTTTCTGAAAGCAAGAGATCCCTTCACAACCCATCTGTCCTGTCAGTTCCAATGCTTTTTTAGGGTTTGGATGTGGAAATAGTAATTTCCTGGAAAATCTGTTCCCAAGTCCAATCTCCACAACTCACAGAAATAGGCTACACACAAAAAGTATCTGGTACTCTTACAACTCTTACAAAGGGCATTCTTGCAGCGGATCTACTGGGCCAACTGGAGCTAAGCAGATTGCTGTCTCTGACTGCATTAGCCCTCTGGGTGGTCAGATTGAGAAGCTTTGGCTGAGAAGGGAAGGAAACACCACTTACAAACCAAATCAAGAAAAGCCAAGTTTGGGCTGTGGTGGCAGGCTGAGAATGTCATAATGAGGACATAGAATTAAGTATTTTTGAGGTATATGTGGAATTAAATTATGTTTTGGGGTTCTGGTTCTTTCTAGGCAAGCCATACTGTATTTTCTGCATATGCCCATTATTTGGAGGGCAGACAAGAAGCCTTTCCTGGCTGCCCTCTGAAATCCAGTCCCTTTTTCTCTTCCCTAGGCCAGTAATAAGAACACTGCAGCTCAGAGAAATAAATTACAGCAATAGAACACATTTTTTTTTCTTTTCCAAACACACTTCTATCATTTACATGAAATATACTGGCTGGATTTTAACATGTGTCCTCTTCATCTCTGATCTGTTCCATGTAGAAGGCACGACTCCAACATACTGCTGTATGTACGATTTGAAAGCGCTGCAAAGACCCCTTGTTTCCAGGTGGTCAATCAAAGAGCCTTTGGGAATCATAATCATGGCTCTCTCCCGTTATGGCACTTTCCCTTTGTTGCTGCTTTATATGGTTTTGTGCTCCAGCATTTCCTCCAGGAGGTCCTTCAAGTCCACAACCCAAGCCTTCAAAAGCTCTCCACGAAGCTGCCAGGGAAGAGGCCTGACCTGCCATTCCGCTGTAACGTCCCTTTATACCAACCATCTTCCCTTTTCTTGTGGACGAACACAATGTCACCCTCCTTCAGTTCAATCTCAGCTTCACTCTGTGGGGGATACGGGACCACGACACGATATCTTCCAAGAAAGAAAAGAAAAAAGCCTTATTGCAGATACTGTAGATCTATCCACAAAGCAACATGTTTATGACTGATTTATTCTGTGCCATCAAGTCAACATCAGCTATTAGCAGCCCCAAAGATAGACCTACTCAGGATTAACCAATATCATTGACACCTTGCCATTGTGGGAAATGACAGAAGAATCAGTACACTATACCAGATTGTGTATGCGTGTGCAAAGCTTGCAATGAAGGCATAATGTGGCATATATACTTAATTTTGATTACATATGTGTATTTATTTATATTCTGATTTAAGATTAATTGGAAAGCCCCCCCCCCAAATCTGATTATCAAATCTTTATATATACATATGTACACATGTAATAAAGTTTGGCATGAGAGATCTTATTAGACTGAAATAATATTTGCTATCAAATTGTCTATGGCAGAGCTGCTTCTCTTATATTTAGGGTGCATTGCCAATTTCAACTACGTGTAAATACATGCTTGCATTATTTTAAACAAGTGTCAACGGCATTATTACATTACAGCAGGTTTAGCTAGAACAATGCCAACTAATCTTGCAACTCCATATGCATGAAGAAAATGAGAGAAAGTTAGTCATAGTTCACTGGACCATATCATTTTGGCAAAAGGATGTGTAAACTTCTCTTTCCCAGAATTCTTTAAATTGATATGCATTGCACTGATACAACAATCTTGACACTGGTTCAGATTTCCCAACTGGTTTAAAAAAATGGAAAATCAGTGTTAACAACAAAATTTCCTCTGAAAGGTTAAACATATTTCCAATTGACAAATGATGAAACTTTAAAATGATACATATATATGCATACATACTTAGAGACACATGACTATATATCCCTTTTTGTGTGTGTGTGTTTTGTTCAAGTAACAAAACACACACACACAAATGGCACAAGTAACTAGCCATTAAATCTTAGGAGAATGCTCTGCTGCTTCGCCAAACTAGGCTAATGCAATGTCAGTAACTAACTTATAGCAGGGATATTTCTGTGGCAATCTATATCAGCTCTCACAGGGAAATAACTACCAGGGACTTGTCTAGTTCTGTTGACATGTTTATGCAAGTCTTCAAGATGACAGGTGTTGCCTGAGCAATGACTCCAGCTTGATTGCACAAAGTTGCAAGAGGGTTGCACGCATGACACACAAGGCTGTTATCTAAATTAGGCAACCACTGGTTTGGTTGTTGCCTTCCCTGATCTCTGTGTCCTCCTATTAACTCCCTCTAATCTTTCTAACATCTTCCGACTGACCTGTCCTGATTCTCTCTGTGCGACTCCTCCAATGACTTCTAACTGGCCCACTCAGGCCACATATTCCCAGTTTTTCTTACTAGGCTGTTCATACCTCTGTCTTCCTAGTATCTTCTCTCTAGGAAAAAGATCTTCTTAGCAACCTCTCAGACATCCATCCTGATTTTCCCAACATCCTCCTCCATCCCTAGTGTTGACCATCTTCCTGCAATTTCCCATTTTTAGTAGAAAAAAAGAAGTAGCAACTGATTCTCATGAACCAGACAAAACAGACTAGCTAACATTCCTGGTGACATATCCTTGTGCTATTGTTGTGTTTTGCCTCTGAATGGAGAGTTACCAGTGCTGATCTGTTGCTACCCAGATTTTTTTCTTTGCCTTTCTCTCAGCTCCTGTCACAGCATTACGTGGGCATATCGAGAAAGATGCCTGAAGGCAGAGTGTCTGGTATGGCAGCATGATATGTTGCAGGAGTTTGAAAGACAACAGCAGCTTTTGGTCATGAAAACCTTTAAGGGCTTCCACTGTAATTGCTTATATTTTTAATAAGCAACATCCCTACCTAAAAAATAGTCATGTTTTATTACACCTTTATGGACACCATCTTGAAGTTTTTGACCAGACTCTGGACAATACTGAATTGGCTAGAAAGGCCAACTTTTTGTGTACCCTAGTTTTTTAAAAACATACACATAAAATCCTGTTTACATGACCTTAAATCTCTGAATTCATAGCCTGGATTTATTAGGGGTGAATTTTAACCCAGGCTGAGGAGTATTAGGAGACAAAAATTCTGGTCATCTGGAAGACCAATCTATTTTTTGATTTATCAATATATCATATATATGTGACAATAAATAAAGAGGCTGAAGCTTGAAAATCTCAAAAAGTATATCTGCTATTGCTGTTATTTGCAGTGAATAGTAGGACTAGATTTGGTACAAGAGTTTGTATGAGACTGGATAACGTGTGTCAAAATCAGTCTTGGCTGTTCCAGGTCTTTTCTTTCCCATTTCAAATATCCAATACAATGAAAGTATTTTTAAAAAATTCGAATCCCAGTGAAAGCTCTAGGAATGACATTGAAAACCAAAGTTTCTGAGAGCAAAGATGTCAGTTTTGTCAACCATCAGTTGTTGATCAGCTCTCAGGCAAGAAGGACAAGGGAAAAAAATTGGCGAAGCTATGGGGAAGGTGGAGTAAAGAAACACCAGTTTGTTTGGTTTCTAGTGGCTTCATGCAAATAAGCAATAAAGCTTTCTATGTAGCCTCCCTATATTGTGAAGGGTTGGGACGTTTCTGCTGGGTTTAAGCTGGGGAGCCTGACCTAAGCTAGTTGGCTAGTTTCATTCAATATACAAGGAGGCAAGGAAACATCTCAAAAACAAAAATCAGAGATCAAAACATGTTTCACAACTTCTGCTGTGGGCCAAACAAGAGAGCTGGACAAGCCATCTTCCCTCACAGAAATGAAGGCTCCCCTTAATTTCATCTCCTTGCATGGCCATTCACCAGGAACCTTTGTTCCAGAGGTTCACTTCTGGAGTTGAAACCAGATGGTGGAAAAGTGCATGAAGAGATGTGTAATAAGATTAAGAGTAGCAGACTCAGAAAGATTCAGTGCGTTTTACTTTTGTACCCGTTAATTTTTTCAATTGAATCCCAATCTTTGTTTTATATCTGGACTGGGTGGATCTGTTTTGAAAGATAAAGGAAGGCAATAATTTGGAGTTAGTACAGTAATTAGATATGATACTTATGAATGAAACATGAAACCTCTAAATGCAGAGTAGTTGGGTGTACATAGTAGTGACTGGTGTCATGTTGTAAATTGGCAGTGATTCTTCATTATGGCTCAGACGTGCACCAGATGGGACATGAGGCTTTGGATACACATTTTTTAAAAGGCATTTATGACTATATTTATGAGACCAAATGGATGTGGAATGAACTTCCAGATTAATATAGCTGCTCCAAGACTAATTCCAAGACTAAGCTTCTCACAAAAAGATGAAATTAATATTCCTCACTTATTGATTAAAAATATACAAACTATTAAGGGATAAAGATCAACTAGGACTCTGTATTACATTCTACAACTCAGAATATGAATTGATTTAATTAATAAATCAATTAGAGAAAATCCTGATTCCTAAGTACAATTAAGGTAATTTCAGCTAGACCTGGTTGGCAATCAATTTCTTAGACTTAGTTGGCAATCAAAATACTGGATTAATGTCCATCCTTAGGACAACAAGCAGGACATATTATTTTGATCATTCTCCCCACTCTCAATATTACATCAGTGGGATGAATAAATTTCTTTGCTTTCCATTCTGGAAGAATTCTTATTGGTTTGCTTTGATAATAGGAAAAAAAGCCAAAACGAACTACTAACATAAGTTTGCTTGTTGAAACAATCTTGTGCTGTGATATAAAAATGGCCTTAACTGAAAAGTATTTGGAAATGCAAATCTGCAAATAGCGAATTTTCATTGCATCATATTTGTACTTAACGCCTCACCTTTCTCGATTCAACGGCTTAGCTTCTGGGTGGCTGGTTGCCATTGAAGGTGGCAGTTGCCTTATGGGAGAAGGAATAGAAAAATTCAGATCCAAAGATCCCGTCTTTCTGTGCAGAGGCTCCATCTCCATTGCGCCTTGCATTTCACTCTCGATAGGGCACGATCCTGCCCTCCCATGGCTAGAGAGAGAGGACAGTTCAGGTCCCATTGCGCCCTGCAGCATCCCTTCCACTATTGCCAAAGGGTCGTGGGTTGGCGACATGGAGGGAGGAGAGCGGGATTTCTTTTTCGTGGATGCTCCTGCTAGAAGTTTCAAGAGTCCGCTTTTCTTTTCTTTCTGCATGAGGATCATATAAACCATTGAAGAAGGTCTGATTATACAACTGAAGCAAACCCCACCACCTATTTTTCATATCCACCAACATAAAAGCTAAGTAGTCTTGCAGCAGGCAAACTGTGGACCTCTGGGAGGATGCATCTGTGTTTTTGTGTCTGTGCGCATGCACACACACAAGCACCTAGGTGTGCATATGCATATAGCATGAACACAGATATTCATCCAGGTTGTTGCACTGAAGGATTTTATTTAGGCAGAAAAATAAACAAGAAAGCAAGCATCATTTACACATTATCTTTGCAAAGACAGTTATGTCCTTATAGACTGTAAATGTGATGTTCAGTACTGGAGTTGGTATTACATTTCATTGCAATAAGGACAAATGATTCATCCCAGGGAGGGAATAGGCAATTCTAAACTGCTGAAATTTGAAAAGGCAATGATGTTTGAGTCTACCCATGGGGGAAACAGAACACTGAATGTCTAAGTCCTTGGTGCAACAAGAAATTGGTTGTCCCTACAAGCATGGTGTTTCTCTGCTTATTTCTCTTGCTTCCCTCCTTTTGACTGATCCCAGCACTGGGGCCTTTGTGACATCAGAACATGAAATCAATAGGTTCTTGCAATGCACAATTTTCCCTTTCACCAGATCTTTTAAGCCAACCTTGACACTATCATCTCTAGCTGACAATGATAGAGGATCATTCTGACAAGGGACGATGGGAGTTGTAACTGAACACACAAGCAAGTCCCATGCACTTTTTAAGTTTCCTCTAAATATTTTTTTTGTTAATTTAATTGTCTTTCCAGGAAGCACAAAGTGGTACATGGCTCTGTATTTTCCCATTTTGTTCTCCCATTAGTTCAGTCTCACAAGTTAAGCTGACAGATGGTAGTTAAACAGTGGTTATCCCAGTTATAATCCATGGGTAGTCCTCAACTTAGAACCAATCATTTAACAACTGTTTGAAGTTACAACCATACGGAAAAAAGTGATTTATCACTAGTCCTCATAGTTATGACCATTGCAGCATCCCCATATTCACGCAATCAAAATTTGGGTATTTGGTAACCAGCATGTATTTATATGGTTACCTTAGGGGACACTGCCAGCTGGCTTCCAATAAGCAAAATCTTTGGGGGGAAGCCAATTTGTTTAATAATCATAGAAATGGAGGACTACTTGTAGGTTCCTTATCCTTAGTCTGTCACTTTAAACATGGCTTTCTATTCCATTTAATTTCAACTTTCAATTTAGCCAGCATAAGAGAGAGAGAGAGAGAGGGGGGGGAGGGAGGGAGAATACAAATAAGCATATACAGCAATCCATCTTAAATCCTATTATAGAGCTCTTACCAAAGCCTTGATGATAAGTAACAAAACTTGCTCTGTAGGTTGCATAAAATCTTAACAGTGAGCAGAAAATCAACCCAGAAACTATCTAATTGTCTGGAAATGGCTGCTAGAAAGGGAAAAATAAGGCTTTGTCATAATGTTGCAAGAAAAAGTATGTGAACCCTTTGGGATTACGTGGAGTTTTGCATGAATTGGCCATAAAATGCGCTCTAAACGTCATGTAAGTCACAACAATAGAAAAACACAGTCTGCTTAAAATAATACTACACAAACATTAG
This sequence comes from Vipera berus, assembly GCF_964194415.1. Lineage (NCBI taxonomy): Eukaryota > Metazoa > Chordata > Lepidosauria > Squamata > Viperidae > Vipera > Vipera berus. The sequence continues at coordinate 91,771,442 of NC_138206.1, read as the reverse complement.
CTGTTGTCATGTTTTAATTGAACATAAGATGGAAACATTCACAGTGCAGGGTGGAAAAAGTATGTGAACCCCTAGCCTAATGACTTCTCCAAGAGCTAATTGGAGCCAGGAGTGAGCCAACCTTGACTCCAACCAGTGTGATGATATTGGATGTGTTGCTGACAGCTGTCCTGCCCTTTAAAAACACACACCTGTTTTGGGTTTACTGGTCTCAAGAAGCACTGTCTGATGTGAACCATGCCTCGCAGAAAAGAGGTCTCAGAAGACCTACGATCAAGAATTGTTGACTTGCATGAAGCTGGAAAGGGTTACAAAAGTATCTCCAAAAGCCTTGATGTTCATGTGTCCACAGACTGTCTTACCACGGAGGAAGCCATTGCTGTCCAAAAAAAATATTGCAGCACGTTTGACGTTTGCAAAAGAGCACCTGGATGTTCCACAGCACTACTGGCAAAATATACTGTGGACAGATGAAACCAAAATTGAGTTGTTTGGGAAAAACACACAACACTATGTGTGGAGAAAAAAAGGCACAGCACACCAACATCAAAACCTCATCCCCACTGTAAAACATGGCGGAGGGAGCATCATGGTTTGGGGCTGCTTTGCTGCCTCAGGGTCTGGATGGATTGTTGTCATTGATGGGAAAATGAATTCCAGAGTTTATCAGGACATTTTGCAGGAAAACGTATGACCATCTGTCCGCCAACTGAAGCTCCGCAGAGGATGGGTGATGCAACAGAACAATGACCCAAAGCATACAAGTAATTCAACAAAACAATGGCTTCAACAGAACAGAATACGCCTTCTGGAGTGGCCCAGTCAGAATCCTGACCTCAACCCGATTGAAATGCTGTGGCATGACCTTAAGAGAGCGATTCACACCAGACATTCCAAGAATATTGCTACACTGAAACAGTTTTGTGCAGAGGAGTGGTCCAAAATTACTCCAGATCGTTGTGCAGGTCTGATTTGCAACTACAGGAAACGTTTGGTTGAGGTTATTGCTGCCAAAGGAGGGTCAACCAGTTATTAAGTCCAAAGGTTCACATACTTTTTCCACCCTGCACTGTGAATGTTTCCATCTTATGTTCAATTAAAACATGACAACAGCTAATGTTTGTGTAGTATTATTTTAAGCAGACTGTGTTTTTCTATTGTTGTGACTTACATGACGTTTAGAGTGCATTTTATGGCCAATTCATGCAAAACTCCACGTAATCCCAAAGGGTTCACATACTTTTTCTTGCAACTGTATATAAAACCTACAATATAAAAGAACACATTTTTTTCATTCTACGTCTGGCGTGCCATAGGGGCAGAGACAATGTACTATGAGGAGTTTGTCATACCTGCTCTGTAAGGTGCTGAAGGAAGGCATTAGAGTGAGCCCACAGTTTCTAAAAACAATTTGTTTACTGCTAAGAATGCACAACAGAAACTTTTTTCTGTGTCTGTATATCTCTCCACATATGGTATATTTTGATGTTTTAAAACCAAAGTCTGACAAAAAATCCTATTTCATAATATTACTATAAGATAGAACAACGTGCAAAGTCTCAGAAGCTTATTTGAATGACACATTATACTAACCCTCCCTTCCCCCCCCCAATTTTGTCGTTTCTTTTATTCATTTAAATATTTTTCTGCAAACTCCCTTTAAACCTGTTAAGCAAAGGCAACAGCTTCCTTCCAAGCTATTGGTAAATTACTCTGGCAAGATGTATAAAATATTTAATGTTAATCAAGGCAATGTGTTTCACTTATTTATAGTCTCATAGACTTATCAAATCAAATCTTCATTACGGTCATAGACCAGCAAAGGCAGATGTATTGTAATCCACAGTGATATCAAGGATAGGTTCAATTATTATTTTCCAGTGTATTTAACTTGTTGAGCCTTATATCAAATTGGATACCAAAATAATACATTTTTTTCTAACACTGAGTAGAGTTAATCTATGGCCACACATTTATGCACTTATACACACATTTATACACAAATACTGTACATACCGGGATATAGGCACTGCCACTTAACAAGGCTAAGGATGCATAATCTGATGGCCTTAATGCAGTTTTCTTGATAGAAGAGAATATTTGTAGCTCAGGATTGAACTGTGGAGTCATCCTGCAGATGTTTCAGTACCAAACTAGGTAGCATCAGTGCTAGCACCAAGTTAGAAATGAAACATCTGCAAGAAAGAACCTCATAGGTTTCTTTTTCTTTTTAGTTTTCTTATTATTAAAATTTATACGCTGTCTGACTCCCAGGGATTCTATCTTAATCACATTAACCTACCATCTGTTTCTATATATTTTATGGAACTGATATTCCCAGATGTTTCTCCTGCTTTGATATTGGTACATTTCATCCTGATTTTCAACAGTTGTGGCTGTGGGAATCAAGAGTCCACTTTTTCCTGGCTGGCAATACAAAGTATTCGTCAAAACAACACTGGAAAACTGTATCTAATCAAAGCATTGTTACAACTTTTGTTCTTGCTTTTTAAAACTTTGGTGAGTCTACCAAGTTTGGGGTTGGGGCAGCCAGCTGAACATTGTTTTGCCCTAATTAGCTTAATGGGATCCAGACCCAGATCCAGAAAAAGTAATAGCTTAATAATTTTTTGGAATGGAAACAAATACAGTATTTAGACCATTTGGCGACACCGTCTATAAAACGTTAACTTCAGGAAAGCCATCAATTGCCGATTATATTAGGATATCTTCAAAAACTCAAGTAAGATAGCTCTCCTACACGCTGTGACTATTTACTGTGCAAAAATGTTTTCTTGATGAATTAGGCATTTTTATGATTAGTATTGAGGTTATTTTACATTAAAAAAATCTTGTTGCAGAGATGGAGCATTCAATCAGCCTATAAATCTGAGTAATGAATATTAATTCATTAGAATGTATTCATTAGAATTAGGCCATTACCTACAAGAAGGGTTTCTGGCAAGGGATGGTCTGCACCTCACAAGAACTGGGAAGAATTAATTGGAAAACGACTAGCTCAGTTGATTCGAAAGGCTTTAAACAAAAACTGAGCGGGGAGGGTGACCGATCTTTAGGACCTACTTCCAAGCATAAACTGCAAGTTGACCAATCAAACAAGAAGGCAGGGAGTAATGGGAAGGAAGAAAAACTCAGATACAAAGCAGGAAATGTAAGAAACATATCCAGGGACAGTCATAAAGGATTCAGATGCCAATACACTTATTGCTGCAGCTGCCAAAAAAGCCAGTGAAATCCTAGGTTGCATGAACAGAGGGATAGAATCGAGATCAAGGTTTTAGTAATGCTTTATAAGATCTTGATAAGACCACACTCGGAATCCTGCATCCAGTTTTGGTCACCTCAATATAAAAAAGATGTTGAGACTCTGGAAAGAGTGCAGAGAAAAGCAACAAAGATGATTGGGGCTGGAGGCTAAAACATATCAAGAATGGTTGGGTGTTTCTAGTCTAGTGAAAAGAAGGACTAGGGGTGACATGATAGCAGTATTCCAGTATTTGAGGGCTGCCACAAAGAAGAGGGGGGTCATCCTAACTTCCAAAGCACCAGAAGGCAGGAAAAGAAGCAATAGATGAAAACTAATCAAGGAGAGAAGAACCTAGAACCAAGGAGTGAGAACAATAAATGACAGTGAGAACAATAAATCAGTGGAACGGCTTGCCTTCAGAAGTTGTCGGTGCTCCATCTCTGGAGGTTTTTAAGAAGCAATTGGGCAGCCATTTGTCTGTATTGGTATAGGGTGTCCCGCCTGAGCAGGGGGTTGGATTAGATAGAAGACCTCCATGGTCCCTTCCATTTCTGTTATTCTGTTCTTTCTTAATTACTATGTATAAAAAGGAATAAAAAAATACTTGTCTTGACTAGTTCTATTCTTCCAACCTAATCTCCAGATCTCTGATCAGTTAAAGAAAGACTAACATTTCTTTTTTTTCTTCAATTTTTTAATTAATTTTCTATTATTACATTTGATTAGTGCTTAATAAACATTGTGTTGTCTGGGTTAATTTGTTTGCTTAATAATACAAGTTACATTCTTAGTTTCTACTCCTTTTTTTCCAACCATTGATAAAATAAATTCCATGTTTGAAAATATTCTGTATCTTCTTTGTCTTTGATCCTTAGTCTGTCCATTTCAGCACAGTCCAATATCTCATATGATATTGTTGCCGTTACGGAAACTTGGTGGGATGAAACCCACAAATGGAACACACAGCTACAGGGATTTAAATTATTTAAAAGAAACAGAATAAAAGAGGAGGTGGAGTTGCCGTCTATATAAGAAATAACTACATCTTCACAGAAATAGAGCACAACAATGATGAAAACTGTCTTGAATGCATTTTGATCAATATAAAAGGGGAAAAAATGACATTGCCATATGTGTACTATAGGCCACCCAACCAAACAGAGGTAATAGATGAAGTTTTTGCTAGTCAGTTAACTAAGGTATGTAGGAAGCACATCACAATAGTAATGGGAGAGTTTAATTACCCTGACATCAATTGGGAGACAAACTCTGCAACAAGTGGAAGATCAAACAGATTCCTGACAAACCTAGCAGACAACTTTGTCTCCCCAAAAGTAGAGAAGGGAACTAGGGAATCAGCCATATTGGAATTAATTCTCACTAACAGAGATGAATCAACCCTGACTGTTCTTTAGAAGACCAGATCCTGAAGTTGAAACTCAAATACTTTGGCCACCTAATGAGAAGGAAGGACTCACTGGAGAAGAGCCTAAAGCTGGGAAACATTGAGGGCAAGAGAAGAAGGGGACGACAGAGAATGAGGTGTCTGGATGGAGTCGCTGAAGCAGTAGGCGTGAGCTTAAATGGACTCCAGAAGATGGTAGAGGACAGGAAGGCCTGGAAGAAGGTTGTCCATGGGGTCGCGATGGGTCGGACATAACTTTGCAACTAACAACAAAAACAACAACAAACAGAGATGAAATGATAGAAGGTGTTGAAACCACAGGAACCTTGGGGGGCAGTGATCATGCAATATTGGAATTCAACATTATGCAAGCACAAGCAATAGAACACAGTCGAATTAGAGTCCTGGACTTTAAGAGAGCTAATTTCAACAAACTTAGAGAGAGCTTGGGAAGGATTCAATGGATGACAATCCTCAAGGGGAAAACAATTCAAGGAGCTTGGGAAATTTTGAAAAGTGAGATTATAAAAGCCCAATACCAGCGAAGAAGAAAAATAACAGCTCTCAAAAGAAACCAGCATGGCTGCATAAAGAACTCTCATAAATTGAAAGATAAAAAGGACAAGTATAGAAAGTGGAAAGAGGGGCACATAACTAAGGCAGAATATCAGCAAATAGCTCGAGCCTGCAAAGATAAAGTGAGGAAAGCTAAGGCTCAAAATGAACTAAGGCTTGTAACAAAAGTCAAAAATAACAAAAACAAGCTTCTCTCAAGATGTAAAAAACAAGAAAAAAGTTAAGGAAATGATCGGTCCATTAGTGGGAGAAAGTGGCAAGAAGGTGACAAGCAATAGGGAGAAAGCAGAACTACTCAACTCGTATTTTGCATCCATATTTACACAAAGGGAAAAAATAGTCCAACCTATCAAAACAGTATGTAAAAAACAGATTAGAAATACAAGTTAAGATAGGCAAGAAAATGGTGAGCACCTGTCCACCCTAGATGAGTTCAAATCACCAGGACTAGATGGATTACACCACAAGGTTCTCAAGGAACTGGCAGATGTGATCTCAGAACCACTGAACTATATCTTTAAAAGATCCTGGAGCACTGGAGAACTACCAGAGGACCGGAAGAGAGCTGATGTAGTTCCCATCTTCAAAAACGGAAGAAAAAAATGGATCCAGGAAACTACAGACCTATCATATCAGCCTGACCTCAATACCTGGGAAGATCTTGGAAAAGATAATCAAGCAACAAATCAGCGAACACCTGGAGGCAAACAAAGTCTTTACCAAAAGCCAACTTGGGTTTGTCAAAAACAGATCATGCCAGACAAATCTTATTTAATTCTTTGACCAGGTGACAAACCAGTGGACCAGAGGAATGCTGTGGATATAATTTACTTGGAGTTCAGTAAGGCATTTGATAAAGTAGACCACTTGATAAGACAGAAAAATGTGGGTCAGACAGCATTACCACCAGATGATTCGTAGCTGGCTGACCAGCCGTACTCAGTGTGTGGTCCTCAATGGAACTGGATCTACATGGAGGGAAGTGTGTAGTGGGGACCCAGTGTTCTTCAACATCTTCATCAATGATTTGGTTGAGGGGACAAATGGGGAACTCATCAAATTTGGAGGCAACATCAAGCTGGCAGGAATAGCCAACACTCCAGAAGATAGGCTTAAGATACAGGAGGATCTTGACAGACTTGAACATTGGGCGCTATCTAACAAAATGAAAATAAGGTGAAAAAAGTAAGGTTCTACATTTAGGCAAGAAAAACCAAACTATACAGGTATAGTATAGGTGGTACCTTGCTCAATAACTGTGAGAGGGATCTCAGAGTCCTAGTGGACAATCACTTAAATATGAGCGAACAGTGTGCTGCAGCTGCCAAAAAAGCCAACACAGTGCTAGGCTGCATTAACAGAAGGATAGAATCAAGATCATGTGAAGTATTAATACCACTTTACAATGCCTTGGTAAGGCCACACTTGGAATACTGCATCCAGTTTTGGTCACCATGATGTAAAAAAGATGTTGAGACTCTAGAAAGAACACAGAGAAGAGCAACAAAGATGATTAGGGGACTGGAGGCTAAAACATATAAGGAACTGTTGCTGGAATTGGGTATGTCTATATTAATGAAGAGAAGGACCAGAGGTGATATGATAGCAGTGTTCCAATATCCCAGGAGTTGCCACAGAGAAGAGGGAGTCAAGCTATTCTCCAAAGCACCTGAAGGCAGGACAAGAAGCAATGAATGGAAACTAACCAAAGAGAAGAAGCAACCTAGAACTAAGGAGAAATTTCCTGACAGTTAGAACAATTAATCAGTGGAACAACCTGCTTCCAGAAGCTGTGAATGCTCCAACACTGGAAATTTTTAAGAAGCATCTGGACAGCCATTTGTCTGAAATGGTATAGGATTTTCTGCCTGAACAGGGGGCTGGATAAATAGCCTCCAAGATCCCTTCCAACATTATTATTATTATTAATAATAATCTTTATTGATGAGCCCTTGGGCCACATCAAGGTGCAGAGTTTGAAACACCCATTATACTAAAATGCAGTAAAAACAATTTAGAATGGAATTAATTAAAATATAATATCGGATAAAATAGAAATAAAATACAATTTAAAATGAAATTGGGATAAAATACATTTTTAAAAAGAAATTAGAATCAAATATGGCAATTTAAGATGTAGATAGATAAGGACTTCTGGTTTTGTGCGGTAGCGACCAGTTGCAGACTTGCGGATTCTCTGCACCCCTGCGGCTAATTTCACCCTGCCAGGGGACCCTAAATGGGTGTAAGTCGCCCTGGAGAGGTGGCGAAGAAAGAAGGGTGCCCCAGCAATTCTGGAATGATGGCGGTTGTTCTGTTCGACTTGGGGAAAGCCTTCTAAACTGACAAGAGAAAGGCTGGCCGTACTTCATCAACCAGCCCAAGCTACTTGCAACTGAAGTCCAAAAGTACTAACCAGCACAACTGTGGACAACGTGTTTGAAACTGGGTGAGGAAGTTGATCTTCTGTTTTCTATTCTATATTTAATTTCCTGGAAAAGATCCCCAGGAAGCAAAATACCTCTGAAAGGGAAGGAGGGGGATTTCTGCCCCACCCTTATACTAACAGAAGCGGTGAATTAATCTTTTTATGGAAGATCAAAATATATGAAAGTAAAATAAATATAAAACCTGAAATTTAAAACTTAAATTTGAATAAATCTAATATTGTTGAATGGTTAAGACTCTCATTCTAAAGACAATTGTTCATTTTGGAAATTGAAAAGCAAATAGATGCTGACACCTAGTGGTGGATGAAGACTATGACAGCTATGACTTTCATATAAGACTTGACAAAACCTGGGAAAAGCTAATCTGTGTTTGTGACCTTCAAAGCTTTAACAACAAAGAACAGCTATAATCTTTTTTGAACTACTTGGATTACAAATATCTATTTAACTGGGACTCTAAAGCTATTTGCAGAGAAAAGAAAAGAAGAGAAAAACTCAAATTCTTCACCATCATGGATCAGAGACATGCAGAAAGAACATATCAAGAAAACATAAATACTACACAGGAGGAACTATATAGTATATTGCAACTAATTCAAACAACGATTTTAAAACCACAAAGAAATTCAAAATAACTTTGAAAATACAAATCAATCTATTTCCAAGTTAACTCTACAACAAAACAAAAATTCCTAGAAAACAACAACAGAGAAGGAGCAGATAAAACAGATGTGGATACAAAATAGAGAATAGAGACTTAAAGATAGAACTTAACAAAACAAGGAAACATGATTTAATCCTAGTGGAAAAAAAATCACAAGAATTGGAAAAAACAACATCCCTTAAGACTACAAAATAAATCTGAGGACAAGAAAACAGATTGGATAAAATGGACTGCAGAGATATTAGGAACATCGGAGAGAAAGAAAATGATAAGAGAAGCAGAGAGAAAGAAAAAGATTTTCAACAAACATGGAAAGGCAGAAGCCCCATACAAAGACACTTCATTTCATTTACTTTTTATATCTACAGTAACATTTATGAACATATGAAAAGACCTTTCAACTCAGCAAAATACATTGATCAAGAAAGATACTGGGCAAAGGAAAAAGACTAAAGTGGAAATCAAGAAAATAGATGATGGGACCTACCAGAAAGAATACTTTAAAAAGAAGCATTTGTTTGAATATGATTAAAGAAATAGAAAAGATTTGGAATATATGTCATTCTAAGAGGGATGAATCCCTTATAATATAGTATGCTTCTCCCCCCCTTTTTATTCTATTTCTTGATATGAGTAATATAAAAAAGTTGAAATGGCTTAGATAAAGGAAATGTTTAGATATTTAAAGGTGATTGACTTTAAGAAAATTATAATGAATTAAAAATGTTTTGAATAAGAGTTAAAGGACTAAATGACTAGATGTATTAAATGGAATATTTAAAGATTAAACATATTTTTAATTATGGTTAAAAAGAATAAGAAATCTTGGAAACAAATATATATTAGCTTAGGGGGGATATATATTTTAAGTAGTATGTTATTTTTTATGTTTCTTTACTCTTACTCTCCTTTCTTTTTTTACTCTTTTATTTATTCATTTAGAAATGTAAAAGTGCTGAGATGGTTCATATGGAAAAAATAGACTTAAATTTTTAAATGTAATTCATTTTTGAGAAAATCTTAACCAGTAAGAATACTTTGAATTTTGTGGGAGAAACAAATTTAAATAAGGACTGTAACAGAATTTATGATAAGGCAACCAGAATGATTGGATAAAAAAAATATTATATTGATGTGATTATTATTTTTAGAAATATTACAAAAAAATTATATATTTAATTGTTATTTATAAAAAAAGAATTGTATTAACTCAATGTTTGCAAAAGATGACATTTTGGGGAAAAGAGGAAATCATCTAAAACCATTATGTGGATTATGGATTATAGAAATTAATTGTTAGTGATTGTTTTACAAATGTAAATCCAGACAACACACTGATCACCAATTATTAAGTGATTTATGTTTTAAAAAAATCAATAAATATATTACAAAAAAGATGTAGATAGATAAAATATGATAAAATTATCACCCCTACAATCTACCCCGATCAGTCTCACATATGCCGATCTCAGCCGAACCATTTTGCTCAGGTACTGTGCTGTGTTAAACGTAATTTTCAAATTCTGGTTGCACATAAGATAAGTTATTTTGATATGAGGGTCCCAATGGGTCATTCGTTTAATGTATAAACCAAGGTACCTGTCTCTCACCCTCTTATAAAAACAGCAGTGAAATAGGATGTGAGCCAGGTCCTCAACTTCTGCCGTTCATTATAGTGTATAGAGTGAAATCTCCCATATCTGACCATTGTGTCAAGCTGTTCAAATCTCGCTTGTGTGAATATTTTCCTAAGATGTTTTGGCAGTTGTAACTTCAAATAGCTGTCTGCTTGAAAAGTGCATTTGTATTTGCTCAGCCATTTCACATTACCCACCTTACTAAGGATGGCTATGTCATTTTGTGCTTCAATATCCTTAATTCTTTGGGCAGCTCTTTTTTTAGATCGTTCCCCTGTTACGCAAGAGACAGGAAGGCCACAGCTTCTTACAAAATTTGTCAGTTTAGTGAACCAGGAAGTTTGTGATCATAATTTTATCTGCTCTAGTAGACATAACTTGGGGAGTCTATCACTCTCCATTACATCAGTTTTATGCCAGTAATTATATGTTCTAATTTTGGATAGAGCGTGAATTGTATGAATTCCCAGTTCAGCTCTAACTGCTGCAGCAGATGTTCTTGGATCTATGCCCAAAATACATCTCAGGTGCTGGGACTGCGTTTGTTCTAGTGTTGTAATTGGGTATATACCTCAAACTTCTGCTCCATACAAAAGTATAGGAGTAACCTTAGCTTTATATACTGTACTCTGATTAATGGAACAAGGGACCCTGGATAACTATGATTCTTTAATTTAAGCAGTAGGTTCAAATGGCATGGCCCCGGATTATCTAAGGGAACACCTTCTGCCAGCGTCAATTTCCCATTGTCCTGTGTGCTCCCACAGGGAGGGCCTCCTCAGGGTACCGCCGGTCAAGGATTGCCGACAGGCGATCCACAGGGGGAGGGCGTTCTCTGTGGGCGCGCCTGCCCTATGGAATCAACTGCCAACGGAACTCCGGACTGTCCCCGACCTTCGTTCATTTCGCCGGGACCTAAAAACCTGGCTCTTTGAGCTATCTGGTCTGGACTGAGGGGTTTAATGTTTTTAAATTGTGATTTAATTTTTGCGGCTAGACTTAATTTAATTTAATTTTAATTTTATATTGGATTGTTTTTAAATTTTGCCTTGTAAACCGCCCTGAGTCCTTTGGGAATAGGGCGGTATATAAACCGAATAAATAAATAAATAAATAAATAAATAAATAAATAAATAAATAAATAAATAAATAAATGAACCTTTGCTCTAAGTGTGCTCCATTGATGATGGCAAGCCCAAGATCCAGTCTTGGAAAACATTATGCCTAATTATACAACGGTGTTAACCTGTTCAATTGGTTCACCATCTAACTGCCATCTATGTCTCTCATGATGTTTTCCAAACACCATGATTTTTTATTTAGATTTACTGATTGTTAGGGTGTTGTCCTGGCAATAGGAGTTAAACCTTCTTAATAGCCTATGCAATTCTACTTGTGAATACGATAATAGGGTCATATCGGCATACAGCAAGATATTACAGTATATATTTAGGATCATTGGCATATGTACCATGGGATCCCTCATTAACCCTGGCAGGTCATTAATATATAGATTAAATAATAATGGAGCCAGGATACACCCTTGTCTTACCCCTTTGTTTGTGTGAATCCTGTTAGTCAGGGCCCCATTAACCCCATATCATACCTTCAAACAGGTACTAGTGTAAAGGGCTTTAATCAAAGCTAGCAATTTATCATCATCATCTTGATTATCTCTTTGTCCAGTGGTTTTTCTTCTTCCAGTGCTGAGCAAATACAATCCTTGCTGCTTTTAATACATGCAAGGTTAAATATACACTTTGCTTATCAGATTTTTCTGGTATTATACCTAGTTAGAAAAGTTCAAGTTGAAAATCTACATATTTTCCTAACAGCTTTTCTAACAAAATGTTTATTTTTGTCCATTTTTTTTGCTTTAACACAGGTCCACCACAAATGATAATATGTGCCACATTTTTGGTTACATTTCCAACATTTACTAGACATAGAAATGCATGCCATCCCAGTTGCAGATCATATCCTTTTAAATATGTTTTTTATGCAGGGCTTTTTTTCTCATAGAACACTCAGAACGGCATTCCGGCACCTTTTTTTGCACACACACACACACAAAAGCTTTTGCACAAGCTGTGCTACTCCCTCCAAACTCGTGCGTTCTACTTTCCTCACTCGCCTTCCCAAACTCCAAACTAGGACGCATGAGTTTGGATTTGGAGAAGGTGAGCGAGGAAAGTAAGATGTGTGAATTTGGAGTTTGGGAAGGTGAGCATCCAATGGTGACTGCCGCTTCGGCACTGTCAGCGAGAGAGTTTGCACGGGAGCAGGCCGGTGAAGAGCACATGGCAAGGCTACTGCTCCCTCTGCCATCGGGCAGCCCTTAGCAGGCGTTGAGCAGAGAACAGACTTGCAGCATGACAAACCCCCACGGCCTCGACAAGGTGCTGAAGATGTTTCTGCAGAGGAAGACCAAGGTTCATTCGGCAGCTGGTGTGTGTGCTGGTGTGGGTATGTGTCTGAGTTTGGAGTTGGAGAAGGCAAGTGAGGGAAGTACGACGCACAAGTTTGGAGTTTGGGAAGGTGAGGAGATTTGGAATTTCTCTCAGGCTAGTTTAGCTGTTGGAATTGCTCACAAGATTGAAAGCTCTGCTTTGTGTGTGTGTGTGCTTCCTTTCTGTGTTTCACAGCCTTATGAGTTTAATGAGATTTATTCCTAGATATAGATGTGCAGGATTGGCATCTTAAAAATAGCTATCCTCTCAGTGCACACATATTTGAAATGTTGGGTAGCATTGGATAGATTGGATTTTTCCTTGTTGCAAAGGATGGCTTCAAGCAGGAATGATGCAAGGAGCCCAGTAATCTTTCCTCCTTTCTCTATTTTTGAAAGCAGAACCAGCCTTTTATGTTAAGGCCCTGCTCACTTTCCCAAACTCCAAACTCGTGTGTTCTAGGGCTGCAGAGCGATTTCACTCCCCCCCTCCCACGGCCAATTTAGGCAGCAGGAGCATTTTGCAGGCTTCCGAAGCCCGGATCGGGCTGCTGGAGTATCGTAAAGTCGCCCCACGGCCATGGATGCGAGCTCCAGAGGCTTCAAAAATGTTTCTGCTGCCCAGATTGGCAGCAGTATGCTTTGGCTGTATCCCATACTGTTGTGTCAGTAGCTTAGTTGTAAAAGGGTTTCTCTGAAGCGGGAAGCTCGGTTGCATTTATTGGTTAATGTTAAAACGGCGGGTAATTCCGGGCAGTGGATTGGATACAGTTCTAACGGCCCGAGTATATAAGCCGGTGTTATTCTGACAGTTGACAGTTGACATATGTGTATTAATAAACGTTCTACTGTTAAACCTCACTGAGTCATTCGTCTGTCTGAACCTAACAAGTGGCGACGAGGATGGGATCGACGGCGGACTAGTGAAGGATCGGCGACAATCAGCTGAGCGTAAGGCGGTAAATTCAAACAAATACACAGTGAACCGCTAGCGGCCGCGGCGGAATTAAACAACCTCCGAATGGCGCAACTAGGCTCTTTAAAAGAATTTGATCCAGACTACCCAGAGGATTGGGAAGAATGTCGGACAGGTCGAAGCGTTCTTGCTCGTTAACGGCATAACCGACGACTGGAAAAAGGCTGCTGCCTTGTTGACAATCAGTGGCACACCCGTGTACCGGGTTGCCGTGGGACTCTGTCAACCCTTACCGGTATCAAGCGTTCCGTACGCTGACTTGCTTGCCAAGTTAAAAGTACATTTTACGCCTAAAAGATCAGAACTCTTTTGGAGGCGCATTTTCGAAAAACGCAATCAGAGGCCGGGCGAATCAATTACGAAATTCGTCGCGGCAGTCAGAGAAGCAGCAGTACGCTGTAAATATGACAATCTTGAAATTAGGATTCGGGATAGAGTGGTGCTGGGCTTGCGAGATGAACAGTTACAAAATTGAATCATCGCTAAGCCCACCGGCGACCTACAAGAAGTACTTGACGAACTTTTAACTTATGAATCTACGGGAAGTCGCGACCCCCCCGCAATAGCTCGGCTGCTTCAGCTGAAATTAATCAAGGAAGCCGTGTGGATAGCGGGGAGGTGGATCAACAATGGGAAGCCAACATAGCCGAAGTCACCTGAAGGTTTGGAAAAATGGCGGCAAAACCTTCTCGCAGCGAAGGATCAGAACCGGGTCGCCGATTTCAACCAACGGCACCGCAACGACAACCGAGAGACAATACGACCAGGCCGCGCGACAATCGTCTCCACGAAATCGACGTTTGGGCCGAAGGTAAGGTAACCCCCTACCATAGTGGCAACGAGACCCCCAGACCTGTGGCACGTTTTCCCAACCGCGGGGAGGAGGCGCGAATTAACCACATAGGGAAGTTAAGAATAAACCATATTCTAAGACCAAAATTAAAAATTATAGTCCATCTGCAAGGAATTCCTTGCAAAATGGAAGTCGATTCTGGGGCCTCAGTATCGATAATTTCTAATGAGACCCTTAAATATATCGAATTTAAAAGCGGCCGAAAAATTCCACTTAGCTCAACAAAAATTCAATTGGCCGATTTTCAAAAACCCCCAATAACTATTAAGGGAAAGGTCACCCTTAAGGTTAACTATAAAGGGTTTAATGGCTTCTTAGACTTATTAGTCACAGAAGGCCATAGAACTAGTTTAATCGGTCTTAATTGGTTTCCAGCCCTGGGAATTTGGGTCGGGGGAATAAATACCATTAATAATAATAAGACTCTCAAATCTGTCTGCGATGAATTCGCAGACGTATTTGATGGGTCTTTAGGTAAGTATAAAGGGCCCCCAATTAATTTTAATTTAGACCCAACAGTTAAACCTATCAGGCTTAAGGCCCGACGGGTGCCTTTCGCCCTTAAGCAAAAAATCGAGGCCGAGCTCGATAAGCTTGTAGGCCAAGGCGTTTTAGAACTAGTCGAGGGTGGTTTGTGGGAAACACCAATCGTCACACCCCTTAAACCTAATGGGGATGTGAGGATTTGTGCTGACTACAAAGCCACCCTGAACTTAGGAATGAAAAAGCATGCTTACCCGGTCCCGACGGTGAAACAGGTCCTCGCCACGATCCAGGACGGCGCCATATTTGCCAAGCTTGACTTGGCACAGGCGTATTTGCAACTTACTGTTTCCAGGGAAGCTGCTGAAGCTCAAACTATTGTCACCCACAAGGGGGCGTTCCGAGTCCACAGATTGCAATTTGGTATTGCAGCAGCTCCAGGCATCTTTCAGGAGGTGATGGAGAGGACTTTAAAGGGCATACCTGGTGTATGCCCTTACTTTGATGATGTCCTGATAGCTGGAAGAACTGAAGAAATTTTAGCTGAGCGTCTGGAACAGGTACTGGGAAAATTTAGAGAGGCTGGACTCAAATTGAAAAAGGAAAAATGCTGTATTGGAGTTAAATCCACTGAATTCTTAGGGTTTAGAATAGATGGGAAGGGGATCCACCCTACAGCTGAAAAAATTAAAGCAATTAAATTGGCTCCTGAACCAAAAAATAAGGCTGAATTACAAGCCTTTTTAGGATTAGTCAATTTCTATCACACATTTTTGCCACATAAAGCTGCCATCGCTGAACCATTGCATAGATTATTAGACAAAAAAACCCCCTGGCAGTGGCAAGAAAAACATAGAATCAGCTTTCAAACCTTAAAAGATATTCTATCTAGCCAATCAACTGTTACACATTTTATTGAGAACAAACCAATCTATTTAGCATGTGATGCTTCCCCTTATGGTGTGGGAGCTGTCATCAGCCACATGGACAGTCAGGGCATTCAAAAACCAATAGCATACTATTCCAGGACGCTCACTAAGGCGGAACGGAACTATGCTCAGATTGATAGGGAAGCATTAGCTATCGTGGCAGGAGTAAAAAAGTTCCATGACTACCTTTATGGTAGGAACTTTACCATATTCACTGACCACAAACCTTTACTGGGACTGTTTACCACTGATAAACAGACACCCCAAATAATGTCTCCCAGGATGCTACGGTGGTCAATTTTCCTCTCTGCATATTCATTTTCCTTGCAACATCGTCCAGGTAAAGAAATGGGTCATGCGGATGCTCTTAGCAGACTACCCTTAACTAACACTGATGGTGACCCTGCCCCGGTAGGACAAATTATGTCACTACAGGAAATACCAGATTGCCCTTTAACAGCTAGAGAAATAGCTGTGGCCACTAAAAAAGACCATATTCTTAATAGGATTATGACCTGGGTACTTGGTGGATGGCCAAATAACAACCCGGACCCTAAATACACTGCTTATTTTAGAAGGAAAGATGAATTATCATCCCATTTAGGTTGTATTTTATGGGGTAACCGAGTTGTCATTCCTGAACTTCACAGGAATACGGTTATAGCTGAATTACATGAAGGTCACCCTGGGATTGTCCGGATGAAGGCATTAGCCAGAAGCCATTTGTGGTGGCCGGGGCTTGACAAGGCTATAGAAGAGTGTGTTTCAGGGTGTTATCAGTGCCAGTGATCTAGGCCTGAGCAGGCACACTCACACACGCATAAGTGGGAAATGGCCAGGAATCCATGGTCTAGGATTCACATTGATTTTGCGGGACCATTTCAAGGTCTAACCTTCCTAGTTGTGGTGGACAGTTTCTCCCGGTGGTTGGAAGTTGTGCCTGTTACTTCAATGTCCTCTAATAGAACAATACAGGTTTTAAGGGGCCTCTTTGCCACTCACGGGTTACCTGATGTGATTGTATCTGATAATGGGCCCCAATTCACCTCTGCTGAATTTCAGGGTTTCCTCAAGGCCAACTCGATTAGACATGCAACATCGGCACCCTTTCACCCTTCCACCAACGGCTTGGCTGAACGCAACGTGAGAACCACTAAAGACGCCTTGAAGCGCATCATCCGTGGCGACTGGCACCAAAGACTTGCAGACTTCTTGCTAACTCAACACACAACCCCTTGCACGGCTACAGGGAAAAGCCCTGCGGAAATGAGGTGGGGCAAATGGCTAACCACTAAATTGGACAGGTTACACCCTGACAGACTACCCTCAAGTGCAGAACCGGACATTCCAAACAGGTCCTTCAACATTGGAGACTTAGTTTGGGCCAGGAACTATGGACCTGGGGACAAATGGGTTCCTGGGGTAGTCACTGACATAATGGGGCCGTTGTCTTACACCATTGAGGGGGAAGGGAATAGAGTAAGCAAAAGACATATCGATCAACTAAGGAAGAGGGTTCCCGAAAGTGTGTCAGTCAATGGAGGTCAAATTGAACACAGGGGTAATACTGCACCTTGGCTTAACCAACATGACTCGTCAGATAGTGGGGGAGAAGTGGAAACTCAACCCAGGTTAGCTGGAGCAACTCCTCAGCATAGCCAATTTGATTGGGAGTTGTGTATTATGGACAGGCCAACAGTACCTGTACAACAACAACAGCAAGATCAACAACAACAACAACAGCCACATCAGCAACAGCAATCAGTTATTAGAGAATCTACAGAACCAGTAAACCAAAATTCTAGGCCCATAACTAGCAGCCAGTCCGCTAACAATGATGTAAGTTGCAAGTCCAATAGATACCCATCTAGGGTCCATAAGCCACCAAAATACTTGAGAGATTACATCAACAAATAACATTAACTGGGGGGGAAGGGGTGTTGTGTCAGTAGCTTAGTTGTAAAAGGGTTTCTCTGAAGCGGGAAGCTCGGTTGCATTTATTGGTTAATGTTAAAACGGCGGGTAATTCCGGGCAGTGGATTGGATACAGTTCTAACGGCCCGAGTATATAAGCCGGTGTTATTCTGACAGTTGACAGTTGACATATGTGTATTAATAAACGTTCTACTGTTAAACCTCACTGAGTCATTCGTCTGTCTGAACCTAACACATACGAACTGGAGTGAAGTGTCTTCTTTTTTATTTTCTTTTTTAAAAATCCATTTCCTTTACTGCTATTTCTGTAAATTCTTTCTCTTTTAATAAGGATTCAATTTCCATCTTGATTTCTTCTTTACTCCTCTCCAGATCAGCTTTATCGGATTTTGGTCAGCCCAAATGCTGGGTTCTATCTCAACGTCATGTATATTAGTTCTTAATTCAGGGGACATCCATATCATATCAGTTCTAGACCATGATTTGTGTCTGTTCGAATAAAATGTATACTGAGTTCTTTTTTGGGTTCATTTCTCTCCAGGCATCCTGTACGCAGATTTCTTCTGCCATTTTAAAAAACACCTTAGCTAATCTCTTCCTTCTTTTTTTCCCTATTATACTACTGTTGTAATCTAATTTTTCATCCACAATTGCATTAAAATCTCCTACTAAACAAATGTTTTGATATTCCATTTCCAATACTTTCCTGTGTAGTTTTTAATAAAATTAATATTCACTGAAAGGATCCCCCTTTCCTTTTCTATCTCATTTATTTATATTTAGGTTTTGGTTTCCTAGTAGTTCTTTTTCTATCTTTGTTCTCTTACTAGTCCCTCTCCTTCTAGGTCTGTATTTTCTTTTTCTTTTCCTTCTTCACTTTGAGTATCTGCCTCTTGTATTGCTGGCTCTGTTTTTCAATTTCCCTGTCTGCTTGTATGTCTTGTATTTTTTCTTCAAAGAAACTAGCATGTCTCTCATAAAATTCTGCTGCTTTAAAAGTGGAATCCAATCTGTATCTTCTAGAAAGGAAAGACTAGCATTTCTGTAGGAGATGACTAGGCTGAGCCTGAGGGAGGGGGGGTCAAACGTGTCATCAGTCATGAATCCCTGCGTGCCCACAAGAGATCTAAGTCCAGCCCACCTTGTATGCCTTTCTTAACTCCCACTCATTTCCCTTGGCCACTAATAGTTCAGATTCTTGTAAAGAGCTTAAACTTGCACTAAATCTTTATACTCATTTGAGTATAATCTCCTGAATCTCCTGATTTCCCTGCTGCCTGACAATTTCTGTTTGATTTTTCTGGCAAAACTTCTAAATAACTCCACATTCAACAATTGGTATCTACAACTCAGGTCTTTATGTACATGAGTGGGATGTTGCCATCATGATAGGAAGAATCACTGACACCCAGGATATCAGTCATGCACAATCCTACTGATGGTGATTCTTAAGATTGACTAGAAACATATCAGAAGTTTGTAGTCTAATACACCATTTGGATTTACTAGCTTTTGTTACATAGCTAAACATCCATTCTTCGGAATTTTGCAATGTGTTTGACAATTCAAAAATTAGTTCATAAAAGAAGATATAACCCAAATGAATATGTTAGCAAAAACTATGCATCAAAATGGTACATCCTAAAGAAAAATTGGTTACTCCAAATCCACCCTTTAAGAAAAGCATTAAAATGCCCACAACACATATTTTTACAAGTGTTCGTGAAAATGGCTGCAAATATTTTCCCAGTAAGCAGCAGAGTAAACAGAACATGCAGTAGTTCAGATGAGAAATTTGCATAGCTGACAAAATCATTTTCTGTATCAGAAATAACAGAAGTATCTTAAGTGAAAGCAGTAAATGAAGCATGAGGAATAACAGAAGTGCCCTCAGTGTGTGTTCCTTCTAAGTGGTGGGAATTGGAAAAACAATGCTGGCTTGCAAAGTATTCTCCAAATTAGAGATCCAATTTGTGCAGAATAGTATATGAGCATCCTTGAAATAAAATTGGGCTTTGGTTGCCCTTGTGACATAATGGCCAAAGTATATTAAAACTGCTAGCACCAACCTGTTAGCAGGAAACAGTGCAATGGGGCACAGGTATCTTTGGGTCCCTCTAGCAATGACAGAAGATATGGATGGTTGTACTAGGAATGTGAAGGGACGCGGTGGCTCAGTGGGTTAGCGCCTGTTACTCGCCCCAGCTTCTGCCAACCTAGCAGTTCGAAAGCACATAAAAATGCAAGTAGAAAAATAGGGACCACTACAGTGGGAAGGTAACAGTGTTCTGTGCGCCTTTGGCATCTAGTCATGCCGGCCACATGACCACGGAGACGTCCTTGGACAAACGCTGGCTCTTCGGCTTTGAAACGGAGATGAGCACCGGCCCCTAGAGTCAGAAACAACTAGCACGCATGTGCGGGGGAACCTTTACCTTTACCTTTTTTTTACTAGGAATGTAAAAGATATACATCTTATATCACTGACTGTGACTTTCAGACAATGAAAGCCCAGGTTTCTTGCTGCCTTAATGTACCCTTTACTGATTTCAAAACCACTGGGAACGTAAAGAGGAGAACAGTTATACAAACTTCTGCATGGTAACTACTCTTCCATATAGAGAAAAGAAAGTAATAATATTTGGTTATTTAAAGGCTCTTTTCCTTATGACGAGATGGAAAGAAAGGAACTGTAATAGAATGGCAAATTTTGCTGGAGGAAGGCTGCTAAAAGCAGTTATTTTTAATAAAAAATACACTATGTGACTTGATTGAGGCTGGAATTTGGCACGAACTGCTGGATCCGTGCTGGTCCTTGATCTGTAACAATAAACGAAACTAAAAGTCCTGGATAGTCCAGCATATAAAAGTCAGTTTTGCCTGAGCAGAATGAGCTTTCTCCTTCAGCTAATAATGCCGGGCTCCCTCTCTGTACACGTACAGAGAAGAACAAAAGAAACACATGTGTGCCAAATTTCATAGGGTTGCAGGATAATTATGCTTACCCTGTTATTAATGATAATAAAAGAATGATCAATACGTTTGGTGCATTTGAAATATTATTCTAAATAATGTACGTGGTCTGCCTAACAACTCGTGTATTTTTTCATTCCTGATTCTCAAGTAGACTTTGCATTTATTAAGTTTCCCCTCCTACTACTGTATCAAGACAAGTGAGCAAATGGGATTATTTCTTGCAGTCTCTAAAACTGGAATCAGAAATCTCTTCACAATAAGGGGGTAATCAAAAAGGAGAATTCTGCCAGAACTTAACAGCTGCCGGATTGACTTAAATATTCATTTATAGCATACCCCTGCCATGTCCACGATACTTCTATCACACACATAAAATTTAAGGTAATTCAAATTCATATTGAAAGGACCAAGTAATATCCAATTGCATCTCATATGTTTGTACCCTTCTATCAAACATTCATATAGTTAATTTCTGTCCTAACATCTTCATATACAAATGCTATACAATGGTTTTAAATTTAACCATAAACTTAATTTTAAAATAATTTTCTTCATTTTTTTTAAGGTTTGTATTTTGAATGTTAAAGTGCATGATGCAGAATTGCTTGAACGGGATTGGTAAAATTCTGGAACGGACACGTGAGAGCAGTCCTTTGATGAAATTTTTAAAAATATATTCTGAGATGTCCTGGCAATAAATTCAAAGTAGAATCTGGTTCGTTAGCATGAAAGTATATTGTGAATATTACAAATGTTGAAGAAAAGTCATTTTAAGCATGTTTGAAGAAGAGCTAAAGCTAACAACAGAAGAGAAACTTGTTTTATTACATAATTTGAAGCATACTATGTATTGACAGTTGGAGTTCATACATTTGGCTGAGTTAATTGCTAGCCTGAGAAACAATCATCCATTGATTGTTGTTATAGATTTTTTGCTGTAATGTTAGGAAAGAAATGGCAGGTAAAATGCTAAACATGAGATAACTCTTATCTATAAGTGTTTTATGATTTGAAACCTTCATGGTCACAAAAGAAATGAAGTAAAGGATCTACAGCCCAATAGACAATCCAAATGGGAGTAAGATCAATAATTTACTTTAAAGCTAACATTTAAAATTATTTGAATCACTGATAGGACACTGGGCTTAAACAAGCACAGTGAAAGGCTTTAGTGTTTGTTTTGCACTGGTGTCTTCCTCAATACTTAATTGTGTTTGTTCATGTTTTTAAATGAATTTCTGATTTGTTAATTGATATAGAATTATATTATTCATGGATTCTTTGTACCTTTACTTGTAAATAAGTCTTCTAGATAAAGAAATAAAACTATAGATTACAAACAGTAGATGAAAAAACTGAGACATCTAATCCAGATTTCGAGCTCTGCCTCACCATAATTTATTCCATTTGCAAGACATTTCCAAAATACTTTAAACCCCGTAGTTTCTACATATTGTTTTCACCATCCTAGAATCTCAAACATGTTTAATATAGCTCCTATATTCAGCTCCCTGAATATAGGAAGGACCTCAGTGGTGGAATTCAAATACGTGAACAATCGGTCCTCTGTGTGGATGCCACTTCCGGAAGTCCATTCTGGGCCTGGGCAACGAAAAACTGGCTGAATCTCACCACTGAAGCACCTTCAGCCAAATGTTGCTTAGCCTGAACTAGCAGATCACTGATCCCTGATTTAAAGCAACAGATGCAACTGATAACTCATGTTGCCTGACATAAAGAATAAATCCAATTATGAAAAATCACAGCAGCAGTAGAGCTCACCAAACTCCTGGTACAAATGCCTGGAGAAAGAGCCAGGTCTTCAGAACCTTGCAAAAGTATAACAGGGTTTCAGGTCACTATCATAGAAAAATCACAATTTCTGGTCCAGCAAGATGAAATTGTTTAATAGAAGTGTCCAGAGCATGTTCTCTCTGCTGCATCTGGTAGGGAGAGCAGAAACAATGAAGAAAGACAGTCCAACAATCTAACACTATGCTATATAGGGTTTTATAGGTCTGAAAGGCACCTTGAATCATATCTGAAAGCTTAACAGGAGGCAATGCAGCTCATGGAGTGGTCTTATATGAGCCTACCAAGAAACACCCAAAACTGTCTAAACTGTTGCATTCTGGACAGTTGTGAGTTCCAAATGCTCTTTATGGGTAGTCTTATATAGATTACTGTAATCCACATGAGAATTGACTAAGGCTTGATTAACTGTGAACAAGATCTCCCAGTCCAAGAAGGGGTGCAATTGGTGCACAAGATGAATTTGTGCAAACTATCAGACAACTTCAAGAATTGTTGCTGCAGATTTACAACTTTTTTTTAGTAAAATGTCTATAGTAACAGAATCTTGCAGATTTAAATTTATTTCCCCTTTTATTTTCATGTGAATTATGAGGGCTCCTGTGTTAGATGCTTTTGTAAGTAACTTTGTATGGTCTTAATCTATGTTGAGCTATTTGTTGCCTTGATAACAGATCTTCCCTCTCTCTGTCAAGGTCATCCTTTATACTCCCAACACAAAGGTCCCCTAGCCATGTTTGCTACTTGGTCATCACTGATACTTAGCACGATACACCAGTAGTTGATTTCCCTGAAAGAGCATACTGTATAATACTGTATAAATAAAGCTTACAGCTGTGCTAACTCACTTTTTTATGTATTCAAGAGAGTAGTATGATATCTTCCTGGAGTCAAAATTGTGGGGCTTCTAAAATTATAAAGTTGAAGGATGGGAACAATCTTTTGGGCTCACTATAATTTCTCAAGGTGCTTAGATTTTGAAGGCATCCAAGATACATTTTAGTTATTTACTATACAATAGTCTTATTTTGTACAATCTGATGCACCAAATGAAATATATTAAAACTTATGTTTAAAAATCCAGCAATATATAATGCTCATTGCAAATATTGCTTTGCTGCCAAATCAGTATGAAAAATGTGACTTGAAGACAAGCATATTCTTCAAGAGAAAAAGACAAGCAGATCACACTGGGAGTTCTCAGCATGGGTGTTCCAAGAGTAAAGTATGCCTGGTTCTCTGCTGAACTTTGATTCTGTAATCTATTTCTGAGAAAAAGATGGGTGTGGAAAAGAGCTAGAGAATGATATACCTCACCATTTACATTATAGGATTAAAATAGTTTGGCTTTATATAATATCCAATTCTTCATTTTTGTCTGAACACAACCTTTCTTAGCAAATTATCAAGAGGCTCTGTTTTGTTTAGCAAAAGAAAAATTCTACAAATGTTCTTTACCTAATATTACACGGGGACTAAACAGCAACTACTTAAACAATAAAAGAGAGAATTTTCCAGATTTGTCAAGTTTCTAATGAATCATGTGACTATTTTTGAAGCAGCCAGATCAGCCTTTTGGCACAAGGAAAGCTGTGGGCCACATGCACTGAACAGAACCCCATCTGTATATTAAAAGGAAATTGAACTTTAGCAGTTAAACCAAGCTTTTATCATTGCAGAACAAAATTTGGCAGTGCTACATTTCTATAGTTAAGAATAAATTAGAAATGAGGAGGAATCTATGTCTGCAGCTACATGCTATTTTGCTTTTCTTATTTTACTATTTTCTGGATCTAAAATGCATATTCTTAAATGTACTAAGACCAGTACTAAGAACTATAATCAATATGCTAAACTGAAATGAAATTCCATCTTGAACTAATTTGATGTTAAACATCCAACATCCTCAAATTTACTTTAAAACACCACCACCAATTCTTACAGAATGATAGTCCAAGATGTAATTTGTGAACAAAAGGAATTTTTTTATGATGTTAGGTACAAGACATTAACAGAACAGTATAACAGAGTTGGAAAGGATCTTTGAGGTCTTCTAGTCCAACCCCCCTTCTCAAGTAGAAGACCCTATACCATTCTGGACAAATGGCTGTTCAATCTGTTCTTAAAAACCTCCAGTGATGGAGCACCCACCACTGAATAAATATTCTCACTGTGATGAAATTTCTCCTTAGTTCTAGGTTGGATCTCTCTTTGATAAGCTTCCACCCATTACTTCCTGTCCTGCCCTTAGGTGCTTTGGAGACAGAATGGGACAATTCGCCATAGCCAACTTGCCACAGTGAACTCACCGTGGGACAACTTGCCATGGCCAACTTGCCAGAGGATAACTTGATGCAGGAAAATTTAACAATTCAATTATTTAAAATAGTTAAAAATTATTTTAATTTTTGTCATTCACATATCATTTTGCCCCTCTGTAGTATCCTTTCTTCAATTATTCTACTTCACTATTTCTTTGATATTAGTGTAACTCTTGTCCCACGGCGAGTTGTCCTATGGCAAGTTAGCCATGGTGAATTGTCCTGTGCTGAGTTGGCTGTGGCAAGTTGGCCGTGGTGAGTTGTCATAGACCCCTTTGGAGAATAGGACGACCCCCTGTTCTCAGTGACAGCCCTGAAATATTGGAAGATAACTATCAAGACATCCCTAATCCTTCTCTTCATTACAGTAGACATAACCAGGTCCTGCAAGCGTTCATTGCATGTTTTAGCCTCCAATCCTCTAATCATCTTTGTTTCTCTTCTTTGTATGCCTTCTAGAATCTCAACATCTTTTGTGGTTGTGGTGACAAAAACTGGATGCAGTATTCCAAGTGCAGTCTTACCGGTGTGTATAAAGCAATACTAACAGTTCACATGATCTTGATACTATCCCTCTGTTGATGCAGTCTAGGACTGCACTGGCTTTCGTGGCAGCTGCAGCTCACTGCTGCCTCATACTTAAGTGGTTGTCCACTCAGACTCCTAAATCCCTCTCACAGTTATTGTTGTGGAGTCAGGTACCACCTATTGTATACCTATGCATTTGGTTTTTCTTGCCTAAGTCTAAAACCTTGCCTTTCTTACGACCAAATTAATTTTTTTTGGATAAGGCCCAGTATTCAAGTCTATAAAGTTCCTTCTGACATTAAGTCTATGTCCTAAAGTGTTGGCTATTCTCTCCAGCAAATTATTATCATAGCATCCTTGGGGTGTAGTTCCATTGAGGACTAGTAAGTCCTCAATGTATACATAGATGTAGTTCCATTGAGGACTACTAAGTGAAAGAGGATTATACTAAAGCTAAAACAGAGAGCCCTGGGCTTGCAGGGAAATAGAACCAAAGTCTCACATTACCACCAAAATAGTAGATTTGGTAGAATTTTTTTTCTTTGCCTAATTATTTTTATAATATTCTTTCTGAACCATGCAGAAGAGCATTTTCATTAGACAGACTCAATGTCTTGCCACTAGTGGTTTGGAAGGGAAAACTTAATCATACTTAATAAACTTAATGATACCACAGGATAGCCTATGCCTTTGGCCATCAAAACTAACTTTGCACAAATTTCTGCGCTGTTCTTTCCATCAACCATGGCATTCTGAATTATGAGTACCTGACTAACCTTTCACTTGGGCTAGTCTGATGAGCACTACATGATTCCTTTGTTATACACAAGTCTATAGAAACATTCAGGAGGACTGAACTACCGATCAATTAGTTGACACATGGATTTGTTACAGTTCTACTCCTACTTCAAGGACACATTCTAATAAGGAACATTGCCAATTTATAGGATGGATGACTTTTCTTCACAGATGGCATGTAGGTCTATTTTTCCTTTGTATCCTCAGCAGTTGCACAGCACTCCATCATTGGCTTCTTAGAGTGGATCAAGTACGGGTAATCCCCCAGGTATGAATGTTTATTTAGCAAGTTTTCACAAAAATGAATTAATTCAGAAAGGGTACTTACATTAGAAATTCAAAATTGCGACCAAAAAGAGGCCTCTGTAGCCATGTGACTTGGATTAAGGCTCTGCTGGAAACAGCTGCCATTTTAACTCTGTGACTTGCCTGGGCCATTTGGTGCTACAAGAAGACGGAAGGGTGTTTTTTTGGGAGGGGGGGCTGGTCACATGACCAAAAAAGTGCTGAGCTGGCACCAGTTTTTGCTTTTGCTGCAATCTTGCTACTTCCTGGGCTCAAGTGTTAGAATTACTTCTGTAAGTAATCTAAAATATTTTTTGTTACTCTATAGTGCTGGCAAACAAACAGTTTGAAAGCACTTTGCTGGAAAACAAAGAGTTTGAAAGCACTTTGAGAACAGCTCTGCTTTTAAAGTGCTGTACTTTGCAAACTATTGTGTTTGCAAACTATTGAGGTTTTATTTTGGAGATTAGCATATATTACTGTAGTTTGTAGGTTTTTAATTTTAAATTGCCTCCAGAAGTTGTGGATCTCCTCATCACTAGAAGCTTTTAAGAAGAGACTGGATAGGCATTTATCAGAAATACTGTACTCTCTTGTGAGAGCAGTAGGTTAGACAACCTCAAGGTCCTTTCCATCTTTGTTACTATTGCAAGCCGAGAGTTCTGCATATCCCTTCCCCATCTCTCTCTGGGTGCCTGGCTGGAGACTCTTAAGTTGGCAAGTGGTTTTTCTTAAAGCAACGGCTCGCTGCCCCCCCCTCCAGCTGAAGACACTTGAACTGGCTAGCAGCAGTTGTTTTTTTAAAAAATAACTAATGGCTTCAAACCCTGCTTGGAGGGAATTTACTTCCTGAGCTAGCTCACTAGAAACAGCTGATTGGTGGTCAGCAGGAAACCTTCCCAGTTCAGTAGAAATGGCAGCTATCGGAAGAAATAGTAAGCCAGATCTTTGTTCATTTAACAACCCATTTGATTTAAAAAAATTGTAAAATTAAGTCTAATTAATTTTTTGACTTACAAGCTTAATGGCCAGGCTCCATTAGGTTCGTACCTTGAGGACTACCTGTAAAGTGAAAGTGAATCCAAACAAGCTGAAGGAACTAGAGTTTGGGGGCAGATTTCATTCAGCTGGAAGGCTCAGTCCATGCTATTTTGGGAAGCTGTGGAGTTGTGTTCATTGGATAAAGTCCTGCTATGTGTGTCATTCTCAAAAAGAAGCTTGTCTTGAAACAACTAGGACCTTGTCAGTGGCAGCCCACTATTAAATTGCCTCACCCAATCTATTTAGATTATCCCTTCTGTGGCATATTTAAATAAATAATAATAAATAAACCGTTAGCTTTCCCCATAAGTGCTGTTATTTTTGTTCTGCTATATGTCTTTTCATGATAGTGTTATACTTTTTTGCCTTTATGTCTGTATGGTATTTTTATT
Organism: Vipera berus; assembly: GCF_964194415.1. Taxonomy (NCBI): domain Eukaryota; kingdom Metazoa; phylum Chordata; class Lepidosauria; order Squamata; family Viperidae; genus Vipera; species Vipera berus. The sequence goes on along the minus strand of NC_138206.1, from coordinate 91,743,664 downwards.
ACTGCACTATTTATTATTTTAATAAATTTGTTTCCATAACATTTGGTATGTCATCTTGGGTGACATTAACCACTGTGATCCAACTTGATGAGAGTGTTACTATAAATAAAAATGTAAAATAAATAAATTTACTATTGTGTGAAAACATCATGCTTTCATCTGATGGGTAGCAGCTGCTCAATAGCTATGGCTAATTTAATTATTTTATTAAACCTATAGCCTATTTCTCCTCTAGTAGACCTGAGAACTAGTATATACCCGTGTCTCTGAATTATTTCTAAACCTAGGCTGGATTAAGCTGTAGCTGCTGAACACCTCTATGGCTATAATGTGGGGTTTCTCTGTGGTGGTCCTTGGCCTATGGAAAGCCTCCCCACCCACCAGGATTTTAGAAAGTCCATCTCCTCTCTCAGGCTTTATAGCCAGGAGTTTGGGTATTTCTTCTGTTTGCCTTCTTTGACAATTTTGGTGAAGAGTTGATTATTTTTATTTGACATCTTTTATTGTTTTTTTACTGAGATTTTTGCTTTTATGTTTATTTAACTGCCCAGTGTTAAGTTACCGTATAGATTTGCAAGATAAATACATGAGTAAATTTGTAGGTCACACCAGAGAAGAACTGACTGTCTTTACTGACTGGTAAAAAGGAAAAACTACTACAGTATTTTAAGCATAATGTACAGGAATGAAATTATGCACAGATCAATAATTCCTTAAGTCCATATGGCAATTCTACCCTACATTAACATTCTGAACAGATTTTACTACTGGCTTAGAGGAACAAATGGTATTTTCAAATAGCTGGCTTCCAACTAATTTGGGGTATATTTTAGACATCAGAAAATTATAAAGATGCTCTGTTGCTGATGATGGATTCATAAACTGTTCCAAGAACCAACAATGTATTCATCTCTTTAGCAGCCGCAGTGCCATATGCTTTGGGAAAGTTTAATCAGAATTCTTATCAGAAGTCAGGGTTTTTCCCCCCAGAAATAATAATTAGATGTTTAAACATTTCCAGTGTGATGTGCTTCATCAGATTAAGCTCCTGCAATACTATCATTTTGTTCAAGTCAGTAGTTACACCAGACATGAAAACAGCTAAATTATTTATCAAAGAAACTGTCAGAGGAAGAATAGATTGATATCAAATCATAACATGTAGGTAATTATCAGAAATACTGCTATTAAAGATATTATATTCTGTGATTTTAACACATAGTACACTGCTGCAGATTGGTTTATGGTAATAAACAAAATAAATGTATATATTATAAAATCCTTTTTTATAAAAAAATTATAAAAACAATGCAGTCTGCATTGTTTTTTGTCACCTGTGCTTAATGTTGTAATACTAAATTATCCACATCCACAGTTATCCTACTGCTGAAATTGTTTTAACTTCCAAAGAGAAGGTTTGGAACTTGGAGGCTTCAGAAACAAATGTTTTTTATTCCAAAAATCTGAAGCCGACAATGGACTGAAGCAAATTTACTATGGTGATTTGACTTGCTCACATGTTGCCAGCAATTTTCCAATCAGTCACTAATAACTATGTGAAAGTGCATACTATGCAAAACAGGATTTTTTTTAAAAAAACCCAGAAGTTTCAAAATTATTTTCATAGATTAGAACAGAGGTCCCCAACATTTTGGGCACCAGGGACTGGTTACATGGAGAGAGGTTTTTCCACAGCCTGGAGGGGGCATGGTTTTGTGTGCTGCCTGCATCCTGCGGATGGGGCTTTCCTTGTTTGTGTGGACTGGTTGCTGGCATGCTGCAGCCCGGTACTGGTTCCACAGACCGAGGGTTGGGGACCCCTGGATTAGAACACAAAGCTGAGATCTCCTACATGAACTTCAGCCTAAATATACTGTATATTACATTTAGAAAATACAGGCATAGACGTTTAGCTTATAATAAAGATCTAGGTATCTGGTAGATTGCCTACAGATCATAAGCCTAGGGGGGAGTTACTAAAACCCCCAATGCAGTCTTACGTCACGCTAACCATTATGTGCACAGACAGAAAAATTATTTGAAACTAATTTCACTAGTTATGCTGCATCTGGACTCCTTTGACTAATCTTAGATGCTACACTTTAGGAACATTAAGAACTGAAGGAATGTCTACAAAAGAATAAGAAATATGGCAACCCAAGTCAAATAATAAATGGCAAAACCCAACTCAGTTTCCAGAAGAATAGACTGTCACATGAGATAAGAGGGAGGAATTAAATTCCCAGACAAACACTAAATGACAGGTGGCTTTTGATCACCTGTAATCCAAATTTCCTTTGCTTCTATTCCTATTCCAGTTTCACTAAAATATTAGAACATGAAAAGGTATTTTGTAATTCTGCAGATGCTCTGCTCTGAATGAGGTTAATACTGATTCATGCTTGATCAGCTTATGGAGAATGGAACAACAAGGCAGGGCTCAGGCTCTGAAGACATTTGGAGAAGATGGTATGTACAGCTGGTCCTTGTCTTACAACCATTCATTTAGTGACCGTTTGAAGTTACAATGGCACTGAAAAAAGTGATATAATAATTTTTACCCTTATGACCATTGCTACACCCCTCCATGGTCATGTTATGAAAATTCAGATGCTTGGCGACTGACATGTGGTTATGATGTTTGCAGTGTCCCAGCTTCATGTGATCTCCTTTTGTGACCTTCTAACAAGCAAAGTCAATGGGGAAGCCAGATTCACTTAACAGTTGTGGTACTAAGTTAACAGTGATTCATTTAACAATTGTGGCAAGAAAGGTCATATAATGCAGTAAAACTCACTTAACAACTCTCTTGCTTAGCAATGGAAATTTTGGGCTGAATTGTGGTCGTATGTCAAGGACTACCTGTAGTCCAGTTATACCACATAGGGTGATCAATGGGACCTGAATTTTGGAATATGTTCTGAAACAGTATAGGAAAGATAAAAATAAAAATCATTATAAATTAAAATGTATAACCATGCTGGCCTAAAAACTGTGTAATGTAGCTAAAGAAGAAAGTCCATCCACTTAACAAAACATTAATTGAATTGGTCTAATTTGTTGCTTAGGTTTTTTTTGAATAAGGACAAAAAATCCATCCTTTAAATTGATCATTAAAAGATAAGAGATCTTTAAAATATATGGTTCTTTACTTATCTGGAACTTACTCTTGGGGAAAAAAAAGACTCCTATACTTTAAACTGGTAATTTTGTATTTTTGTATTTGTATTTTTTTAAATGGCCCCCAAAATTGAAGAAGATGGAACAAAAGATCCATCTAGAAATTCATAATCTTTAGCAATAAAACGGGTGGGAAGGTAACAGCGTTCAGTGAGCTTTTGGCATATAGCCATGCTGGCCACATGACCACGGCAAATATCTTTGGAAAACGCTGGCTCCCTCAGCCAAGAAACGGAGATGAGCAACGCAGCCTGGAGTCGGACACGACTGGACAGGGAAAGCTTTATCTTTAGCAACAAAACGTATGGCTATTAAGCTTGAATGCTTTTACACACTCAGATTTTTGCTCCAATACTTCTAAACAGTGATTAATCATGAAGACAGCATTCAACACCTATGCAGGAGAATGATTAGTTACAACATGTATAAACTCTATATGAAAACAAAATACAGTACTGTATTTGTTAAGGATCTACTGAGCTTAGCATGTTTAGATCAGCTTGGTACTAGCCTTCAGGAACACTAACACTGAAAGACTGTTCTGAAAGTGAACCCCACATGCCTGCATCTCTAGAGAATCAATCCCATACTCAGCGTCATATTTAATCTTGTCTTGTTCTGTTTTACTAAAGTGCTCATGTGCAATTTTCTGAAAGAAGGAAATATGTTTACAGTATAATTAAAACAGCCTCAAACATTCACATATCAATGTTTTAATATGCCTCTGACTCTAAGCCCTGAGGTGATACTTCACTTAACATCTTTGTTCTAATTAATCCATTTTGGCTGAACTTGGATATATGGCAAAAGACTATTTGATGCTTTTTCTGTATACTTGCGCTGTTCAAATTTGCAGCATTTAAACAAAGCATATCAATCAAAGAGGTACAACAGATGGAGAGGACAGTGAATTTCTTAATATGTAGGTACTTACTCAACCAGTCAGCAGCTCAAAAGTTAAATTTGTATATGTGTGTGTGTGTATATCTGTGTGTGTGTATGTATTTGTGTATGTATGTGTGTGTGTGTATATATATATATATATACACACACACATACATACATACACACACACACACACACACACATATACATACACAAAGCACGTAAAAATGCAAGTAGAAAAATAGGGACCACTACGGTGGGAAGGTAACAGCATTCCGTGCGCCTTTGGCGTCTAGTCATGCCGGCCACATGACCACGGAGACGTCCTCGGACAAGCGGTGGTTCTTCGGCTTCGAAACGGAGATGAGCACCGGCTTAGGCCCCAAACATACATGGGACAAATCTTATTTCCTGTTTCAGCCTAACCCAAGGCCATCTACAGGCAGTAGCCACAGCAGTGGCAGCTCATATTTGTGTAAATTTTTTGGTGTGTGTGTGTGTGTGTGTGTATTCTTTGAAAACCTTTGATGCAGTCTCCAGAGTTCCTTCAAAAAGTGACATCAAAATTCAGTGATGATTGTGACAGAAAATTTATTACATATCTAGTAAGCAAATTAATTCAATTAATTAATTATTTTAAGGCTCAGCATAATGTATCTACTCTTCCATGTTGCAAAGTGATAATTTACCTTTTCATTTTTCCTTTCTTCTGTTTTGCAAGCTGTGTTGGTTGGGCTACAAGTCACCAAGCTACTGACGGGCCCATTTCCAGCTTCTCCATTGAGACTGACTGCGGTGACATTGGGAGGAGTAATTGCTGCTGCTGCTGAAGTGAGAGGAATAATAGGTCTTGCACATTGTGCTCCAGGGATGACATGCACAGGAGAGTGGTGGATATGTTGTGGAGAAGCCACTGAGTGTGATCTGATCACAGTTGCTGGGAGGCGAGATGGAGAATTTTGACTTCTCAGTGGTGAGACTGTGGCTGTGGGCCGATCCTGGGCCTGCACAGAATTGTGCACAACTGAAAAGAAAAAGGATGTAGAGAAACAGAAGGGGAGGAAAAGTAATTTCAGATACACTGTCAAAATAGAAATGGGTATATAATCAGTGATTTTGAGCAGTTTAAACTACTAATTCAGAAGGAAACTCTTTGATTATAGCTCATCTACAATACAGAAACAGTAACATCTCAGCTGTGCAAAAGCTTACAATTTTCATCTTATATCTTGATTTGCCGTATGCAGGAAGAAAAACTGCATGCAATTCAGAAATAAACATAGTCCAAGCAAATATATTCACGATCAGATTGAACTAGATTTTCGTATAATACTTTTAAAATAAAAGTAATATGGAATATTTTAACTGAAAATTGCAACATTTCTTATTTACATATGAATACAGGAAGCAGTCTTATTTACTCCCCTCCTGTAACTACCTATTCTGACAGACGAAGTAATCCAGAATAATGTGAACAACTTAAATAATTATTTGTGGGGAGATTAGATTCATTTAATTTTAAGTTGGAATTCTGAATTGGGACCGATTATATAGGTGTTATACCAGCAATTATTTGTTCTACTATTTTGAATTGTTTTTAACTGTCTAGGTTTTAAGGATGTGGACAAGATATATGGAGAGATGAGTCCTTCTGAATCTTAGAGAGTATCATTTTACAGTGGTTCTGAATTTTCCTGTCAGGTTGGGTCCAGAAGGTGATACTGGAAGGCTGTGATTTGACACCTAGATTGTGGACTTACCCTGTTCCACAGGACCATTTCCCTTTATCTCCCATGCTATTGATGTAGAGAATAAGGAAGATGACCTGGATAGAGACAGGTAAGATCCATCTCCAGGAATGAGGGAAAAACATATCTTGAGTTCAAAACAAGCACAAAGTATGTGGCAACGGCTCAAACATCTCCTTAATCCACATGGCAGGGTATAAGAAGGGGAGGAGGTTCAGCATAATCAGACTTGCAAGATTCTGTTATTATAGCCTCTCTCAATAAAAGTAGTCTTAACCTTCTCATGAAGTTGATTCTTGGTCTGATTCACCTGGTAGGGCTAACAGTTCAATATTTACACAAAGGTACTGGGAGAGATTATCTGAAACTTTTAGAATGGATTGTCATCATTATGCTGGCTGTATGCTGATGTCACCTCATTCTATGCTAATTACCATTCAATTCCTAGGTAGCAGTCAGTATATATTATGTAAGTTTGATAATGAAGGATGGATGAAAACAAGACAAGGTGCTATTGGGAAACAGAAAACTGATCTCAGGGACTAAGTATCAGACTGTTTTGGAAAGAGATGCATTGTCCTTGAAAGAACAGATTTGCAGCCTGAGAACATTCCATGAATCTTGGCTGCCATTAATAATATCTTTGATGAAAAATGCACGTCTATCCCTGAGTCAGATGAATTTGGCAGGGATTATTACCTTGGATACCTTGAATATTGCAATATGCTCTACATGGGGTTCCTCTTAGTAAATGTCTGGAAGTTGCAGTTTGAGAAAAATATAACAAGCTAAATACTAATTGGAACCATATGATGTTGTGTAACATTTACACTAGATGTACAATAAATATAATACAACAGATAGCAGAATCTACATGCAGTATACAGCCATTTAAAAATAAGACCTTTGTAATGAGTTAATCTTCTTGAAAATGTGGGACAACGAACCATTTATTCTGTGATTTCAAATAGTCACCTAAAAACCCAAGTCCATTCTATTGCACTTCTGATCAGAGGCTGCTTTTTCTTAATATGTTTAGGACAAATCAGTATTGTACGTTAGAAAAGCAATCTGGTGATCATCAGAAAGTATTTCTGAAATGATTCTGAAAAGCTGCTGGAATATATAATTATAGTAGAACAGCTCAAACGAACAGCAGTGTAAAAGCTGATGATATATGCATACAGAAAATTCTTTGAACGAAGAATACCATGTGGAGAAAAAGCCCATTACAGAATGTATGCATTCTATTTTTTTAAAAAAGAAATTGTATTTCAAGTCTGGCCTGGATGTATCACTTGTTTTTGCATTGCATAATAAACATCTTTCATATTTTAAACCTAATAAACTGTTTGAAAACATTAAAGCAATACATCACTTGTTAAGTAGACTTATCAAGTTTACTTCTTAACATACAGGATGCTTTATGCTTCCCAAATGAATTAGTGTAACATCTGTAAGTATTATAGTGGGACTTCTGCTATGGGTACAGGATAGCAAGATAATCAAAATGTGGTTCTTGCAATCAATAAATACCACCTTAAACAATGCAGGCAGAAACCCAAACAAAAACTCTTATTACTGATTACATTTTAAACAGAGCCAGGAATTTACTGAGGAACCCTAGGCAGACAGAGAATTCCAAAGACTCCTGTCTCTGATGTGAGATTCAGAGGACAGGAGGCCTGCACATTATACCTACCCATTTGCACAGCACTGCGAGTCTGGGTAACCGTGTGCTGAGAAGAGTATCTCAAACAGTTATTCATCTGTGGGGAGCCTGCTGGCAGCTGGGTCTGAGAGGGAGGGGTCGTGATTGGGACCGCTGGTCTGGTAACAGGAACAAAAGTGGTAAGAGCTGGGGCTCCTGGTGCAGCATCTCGAGGGGAGCCTTTTGCTGTTGGAGAGCCTCCTGTTAAATTCCTGGGCTGGTTAGTTGCTGCAGGAACCCTGGAGGAAAAGGAAGTCCAACATAAGAGCTCTGTGCAAGAAGTGAAAGGCAACATCATTGAAACCAATGTTTCCCCATCTGATTAGATTTCTCCTGTGCCATTATTTGGCACAGCATCTCTTGAGATTTCTTGTTGTTGTTAGTTGCGAAGTCGTGTCCGACCCATCGTGACCCTATGGACAATGTTCCTCCAGGCCTTCCTGTCCTCTACCATCTTCTGGAGTCCATTTAAGCTCACGCCTACTGCTTCAGTGACTCCATCCAGCCACCTCATTCTCTGTCGTCCCCTTCTTCTATTGCCCTCGATCTTTCCCAGCATTAGGCTCTTCTCCAGTGAGTCCTTCCTTCTCATTAGGTGGCCAAAGTATTTGAGGTTTAACTTCAGGATCTGGCCTTCTAAAGAGCAGTCAGGGTTGATCTCCTCTAGGACTGACCGGTTTGATCGCCTTGCATGAGATTTCTATTGTGTGCTTATCAAGTAAAATAAAAGACAAGCTTTTTTTAGTAACTGCTAGACACAGATGACCCTCGACTTATGACTGCTATTAGAATTGGAAGCTGTTATGGTCGAGACGCTCAGGTGACCACAAGTGATTTTACGACCTTCTTTGCAATGGTTATTAAGGAAAACTGGTGGTTGTAAGTTTGAATTTATTCATTTGAATAGGGTTCCCCCCCACCCCAGAAACTGGCCAAAACACTGTGAAACATCCAAACTAGTTGCCAGATGAGACAGTGAGACCATTTACAATGGCTGGGGAATAATTTACAGGCTGTAAAGCACCCACTACATAGCTGTCGTAAATGTTAAACAACCAGTTATAAGTTGAGGACTACCTGTGGAACAGCACATTATGTCTCATGGGAAAGTAGCCACCAAAGCAATATATATTATACAAAATAGGCAATCTTCGCTCTTTTATAGAGAGAAAAGCTGGACAGAAATCCTTACTCCTGGTGTTGAGAAGAAATGTAGGCTGTATTAATACTTGCATAAAAAATCTGTTTGATGTCTTTTAAAGAAAACATGAATATGCCAAAAGTAGGAAACAGAAACAATGGGCATTTTAGCTGGTCACTGAACCATACAGATTTTCTACTTATCTTTGTGTAATTTCTACCACATGCAGCAGTTTAGATATATAGCCTTTCCCTTCCTAGCTATAAGCAATCTCTGTATATAGTTTAGTTTAGTTTAGTTTATTGAATTTATATACCGCCCTTTTCCCATAGGACTCAGGGCGATTTACAAAGTATTTAAAAACGTCAATACAATACAAAAGTTAAAGACAGTTAAAATAATTAAATTTAATCCCTGAACAAATATAAAACCCCATTTAAAAACTCTCAGCCTGGGCCGGAAAGCTCAAAGAGCCAGGTTTTCAGGTCCCAGCGGAATGACCGAAGGTCATATAGAGATCAGTCTGAGATCACAGACAGGATGAAGATGTGCTTCACTGTGAAGATACAAGTGGGAGATCACACACAACCCTTCAGCATCACAAACTGTTCTTGCAAAGCATTTGTGTGGATACCATAATAAAAATATAATGGAACTGAAAATAATAAAAATAAAAATATCTGAAATGCAACTCAGGGAAGACACATTTTGGGATTTATTTCCTTCCTTTGGGAGGTAGTGACATCAGATTGCTAAACCTCCCACACTGCTTCTCACCTGGAGACAGGAGTGACATAATTGCCTGGAAAGACACCACACATGCCATTTCTCAAGGATGTCCCTTTGAACCAGCCATCCTGGCACTTCTCGATAACATGATACATTTCACCCTTACGTAGTTCTAGTTCATCTGTCTTCTGAGGTTTGTAGGCATATAATGCCAAATAGCTGTCAAAAATGATAAATATATAATTAGTGAAAGGGTAAAGATGAAAACGCACATAGCAAGTAAACCATATTTTGTTTTAACATAAAAAGCCTGCTATTGCTAAATTTATTTACTCAGTGGGGAGAAATTATTATTGAAATTATTAACCGGCAAAAGAATATAGGAAAAAAGAAGGGAAAACTCCATCCAGAAAGCTACAAGATACTTACCAATTAGCAGCACTGGAGCATTAATTGGAAATTTGTCTACAGATTTCAAAAATACGATGCCTGTAAGTAAGTTTAGCTGGATACCGATTATCAAAATGAAAAGCAAATCATGGTGAAGAAAACAGTCAGGTAATTCTACGTAATGTATTTTTAAGATACATAGCACTTTAAAAATAGGCAGCTGAATTAAAGGACAAATAAAAATAGTATTTCTAAAATTACCAGAAATCATTTTAGAAAATTTAGTTTTTAAGTTTCCCTATATGTCAGAGGGATAGTCCTTGAAAACCACGGTGGGTGGTTTGATGGGACATTGTTGTCCTGGGAGACTGGGACTTGTAGCTGAGGAAAAACAACCAACGGGAGGGAAGGGAAGGGAAGGGACTTAAAAGTCTGGACACAGGTAGGCTGATAGGCTATACTGTGTTCAGATATCTTTGGCCATGGAGAAGAACAGGGATGACATGTAATAGCTCTGCCTTCTTTGTCCCATAAAATCACTTGCCAGGATTCTTCCAGATTTTTATTTCAGACAAAACTCAGAACAAACAATCTTTCAGCAAAATCCCAAAACAATCAAAATTCTGCCAGAACATTAGCCAATTCAAAATGGTTTGGCAGAACCTCTAGGATATGAAGTTTTGCTTCAAGTTCAAAACAAATACTGTATATTGCATATTCTATTGTGTGCACACCCCTAATAAGTTATACTATATATAAAACTATACTGGCTTTGCTAAATTACATGTGTGTGTTTTTTCTGGCAATTACTGGAAGGTGTAAAATTGGAATGCCCTCCACATAGCAGTTTTAAAAACTACTAAATCATATAATTCAGTTTGAATACAGACTCTAACCAATACACATGAGGCCTTAATTTTTCTGCTTTCTAGAAAATATAAGCTGAAAAAATAAATGTTGCTTGCTTTTTTATTTTGTCCCTGTGTGCAGTAAGCATTCTTACTACAAAAAAATAACAGCAATAATTATTAGACTGCTCATATCTTTTAACAATTCCTTGAGGCACTCTTTGCCTTGATTTATCAAATGCTTCCAGTAGGCAGCATCCTGATCAAATAATTAATGTCTATTTTTCACAAGAGGCTTGAGGAATTATTGTCACATTATGTTTTGGCAGTCTATGTGCAGTGAACTATGTTAATTAGCACAAGCACGTTGTCTGGTTTTAATGCAATCAGTACTAGCCACTTGGAACAAAATGTAAAACCCACAGCTATCTTTGACTACCCAGTGGCATTAGAAAACGGAAATGAACTTTGGGCTTTTTGTGGTTCTGGTTGTCTGGGTATTATGAATTAACTGATACAGTTTCAATCTACAGTATTCAGCACTAATAGTTGTGAGGTAGAATTGCATTCCAGTTTTAATTTTGGGCTATGGAGGTTCAACTGTGACTGATTTTAAAATGTCAAATTCATGGTGCTATGATTGATGTCATCTTATGAGTTTGTGATACAGTTTTGAAGTGAAGTCTGGTTTTTTAGCGCTTAAGAGCATAAAAGTGCTTATTTTCCTTTTCCTTACACATATTAAAAGATTCTACAATTTGTCAAGTGGAATATTGCAGAAAACCAAAGACAGAGCTAGTTAATTAAACATACATAATTAAGTACGCATGGTATGTGTTATATATATAGGCAGTGCTCTTTTAGTGACTGTCTCGTTTAGTGAGAATTTGTGCTTAGAATGATGAAAAAGTAACCCAAAGTGACCAATCTTTTGTATGTCTACAAACCAAAGAAAGCTGAAATAAGATCAGAAGCTGTCACAATCTCATTTTATGACCACTTTGCTTAATGAACTAGTTACTGGTCATTAAATAAACCTAATGTGGTTGTTAAATGAGGACTCCCTATAATGCAGTTTGTACCTGCTATTTGTACTAGTAATCTCACGTTAGTTTTCCTGCACTACTTGTGCAGTTATCGTCACTGCTATATGTCACTAAGCATTTTTAGTCACTTTGGACATTGTAGAAGAAAAAATGCTATAATGGAGAAGGTTATATAAAGATAGACAAGATGGGCAGCACATAAACAAACAAATAAGGTAATTGAGAAATGGGTGAAGGACACTCACCGTCTCCAAAACTAATCAGAATATTTTGAATGGAATTTTTTCCAGGGAACTTTGCAGCTGACAAGAAAAGTGTTGGATCCAAGGAAAAGAAAACTGAGTTTGTGCTTGGTATTTTTTTCCCTTGACTGTGTACTTAATTTCAATATATAATTATTCTTTTTAGTATCTTTCACTGAAGCTAAATTTTTTACATATACCATGCTAATGTAACATCATTTACTGCACTAAATACATAACTGGAAGAATTTTATTTTATGAACCACTCTTCCTAATGGAATATAATTTTAGGTATTACATTGTATAGGAATATTGTTTCATAAAAGTTTAATATCATTTATGACAGTGGTTCTCAACCTGTGATCTGGGGGGTCCGTGAAGGCTTGAAGAAATGTCACGATTTAAATCTTGAGTTAAGTCTTGGTGGTCTGTGGCCACAAACAGTATTTAAAAGGGGTCTATGGAGAAGAAAAGGTTGAGAACTACTTATGATATTAACATTTTTCTCTATTTGATAAGAACAATACCTGCCAATTAATCATTCACAGAACTATAATAAATAACTTGCAAATTAAAACTGGTGTGAACCTGTGGATACAAGTGACCTGGCTTTTCACTCATCAATTTTCAATTTTGACAAAATGCTGGGTCATCCAAACCAGTCATAACCATGATGAGATTTTCAAACTCCAAATAATAAAGCCAAAATGATACATTGCTCTTCAGAGCAAAACTTCTGCTTACATATTGAGTGGTAGTTGGACCTTTGGTGGCGTTCCTTGATCTCCCACAATTGCACTGGTTTTGAGTCCAGCCATGGTTGCAGATCCAGCTAAAGTAGAATCCTAGAAGCAACAGAAGTGGAGAAAAATGAAAGGAATGCCATTTCATACTCATTTTTTTTACTGAATTGTATGATCTTCAATGTGTTTGTTTATTTATGCATTTTATTTATTTATTTATGTATTTCATTTATTAGCATCCTTTTCCCTTTAAGATAAGGTCTTTAGCTTTATGCATTCTAACAATGTATTTTTTTTTGCAGAAGAGTCACCAATGGTCAATGCTTCATTGTAAAAAAATCCCCATTAATAGAATAGATAAATGTTTAGATATAAAGGGGCCCTATAGTAAGGAATCCCCTTCATGGATTACTGCCTTGTCGTGGCGAAGGGGCTTGCGTAATTCAATGAAGCTATGAGCTATGCCGTGCAGGGCCACCCAAGACGGAAAGGTCATAGCAGAGAGTTTTGACAAAACGTGATCCACTGGAGAAGGAAATGGCAAACCACTCCAGTATCTTTGCCATGAAAACCCTATGGACAGTACCAAAAGGCAAAATGATATGACGCTGGAAGATGAGCCCCTCAGGTCGGAAGGCGTCCAATATGCTACTGGGGAAGAGCAGAGGGCTAGTACTAGTAGCGCCAGAAAGAATGAAGCGACTAGGCCAAAGCCGAAAGGACGCTCAGCTGTGGATATGTCCGGTGGTGAAAGGAAAGTCCAATGCTGTAAAGATTTTTTCTCCATAGGAACCTGGAATGTAAGATCCATGAATAAAGGAAAGCTGGACATGGTCAAACAAGAGATGACAAGACTAAACATCGACATCTTAGGTATCAGCGAACTAAAATGGACAGGAATGGGTGAATTTAATTCAGATGACCATCAGGTATACTACTGCGGGCAAGAATCCCTCAGAAGAAATGGAGAAGCCTTCATAGTCAATAAAAAAGTAGGAAAAGCAATACTGGGATACAATCCTCAAAATGACAGAATGATCTCAGTTCGAATCCAAGGCAAACCATTCAATATCACAGTAGTCCAAGTCTATGCCCCAACCACCGGTGCTGAAGAGGATGAAATTCACCGGTTCTATGAAGCCCTACAGCACCTTATAGAACTAACACCCAAAAATGATGTCCTTATCATCATGGGGGATTGGAATGCTAAAGTAGGAAGCCAAAAGATAACTGGAATAACAGGCAAGTTTGGCCTTGGAGTACAAAATGAAGCAGGGCACAGGCTGATAGAATTTTGTCAAGAGAATACGATGGTCATAGCAAACACTCTTTTCCAACAACCCAAGAGACGGCTCTACACATGGACATCACCAGACGGTCAACACAGAAATCAGATTGACTATATGCTCTGCAGCCAAAGATGGAGAAGCTCTATACAGTCAGTAAAAACAAGACCAGGAGCTGACTGTGGCTCGGACCATGAGCTTCTTGTTGCAAAGTTTAGGCTTAAATTAAAGAAAGTAGGGAAAAGCGCTAGGCCAGTCAGGTATGAATTAAATCATATCCCTGTTGAATATACAGTAGAGGTGACAAATAGATTTAAGGAATTAGATCTGATAGACAGAGTGCCTGAAGAACTATGGACAGAGGTTTGCAACATTGTACAACAGGTAGCAACCAAAACCATCCCAAAGAAAAAGAAATGCAAGAAAGCAAAATGGCTTTCTGAGGAAGCTTTGCAAATAGCTGAGGAAAGGAGGGAAGCGAAAGGCAAGGGAGAAAAAGAAAGATATGCCCAATTAAATGCAGAATTCCAAAGAATAGCTAGAAGAGATAAGAATGCCTTCTTAAATGAACAATGCAAAGAAATAGAAGAAAACAATAGAATAGGGAGGACCAGGGATCTTTTCAAGAAAATTGGAGAGATGAAAGGAACGTTTCATGCAAAAATGGGCATAATAAAAGACCAAAATGGCAGGGACCTAACAGAGGCAGAAGAGATTAAGAAGAGGTGGCAAAATTACACAGAAGAACTATACAAGAATGACCTTAACGTCCCTGATAATCACAATGAGGTGGTCACTGACCTCGAGCCAGACATCCTAGAATGTGAAGTGAAGTGGGCCTTAGAAAAGCTGAGCAACAACAAAGCTAGTGGAAGTGACAGTATTCCAGCTGAGCTATTCAAAATCTTAAAAGACGATGCAGTAAAAGTGCTACACTCAATTTGCCAGCAAATTTGGAAAACTCAACAGTGGCCACAGGATTGGAAAAGATCAGTTTACATTCCAATTCCAAAGAAAGGCAGTGCCAAAGAATGTTCAAACTATCGCACCATTGTACTCATTTCTCATGCTACTAAAGTTATGCTTAAAATTCTACAAGCTAGACTCCAGCAGTATGTGGATCGAGAACTACCAGAAGTACAGGCAGGATTTCGAAGAGGCAGAGGAACTAGAGATCAAATTGCTAACATACGCTGGATCATGGAGAAAGATAGAGAGTTCCAGAAAAACATCTACTTCTGCTTCATTGACTATGCTAAAGCCTTTGATTGTGTGGATCATAACAAACTGTGGCAAGTCCTTAAAGAGATGGGCATACCAGAGCAGCTTATTTGTCTCTTGAAAAACCTATATGCGGGCCAAGAAGTAACAGTGAGAACTGGACACGGAACCACTGATTGGTTCACAATTGGGAAAGGAGTCCGGCAAGGCTGTATACTGTTGCCTTGCCTATTTAACTTATATGCGGAGCACATCATGAAAAAGGCAGGGCTAGATGAATCAAAAGTTGGAATTAAGATTGCCGGAAGAAACATCAACAACCTAAGATATGCAGATGATACCACTCTAATGGCAGAAAGTGAAGAGGAACTAAAGAGCCTCTTGTTGCGAGTGAAGAAGGAGAGTGCAAAACTTGGGTTGAAACTAAACATTAAGAAAACCAAGATCATGGCATCTGGCCCTCTCAATTCCTGGCAAATAGATGGGGAAGAAATGGAGGTAGTGACAGATTTTATTTTCCTGGGCTCCAAGATCACTGCAGATGGGGACTGTAGCCAAGAAATTAAAAGACGCTTGACCCTTGGGAGGAAAGCCATGGCAAATCTAGACAGCACACTAAAAAGCAGAGACATCACCCTGTCAACAAAAGTGCATATAGTCAAGGCTATCGTCTTCCCAGTTGCAATGTATGGCAGTGAAAGTTGGACCATAAGAAAGGCTGAGCGCCAAAGAATTGAAGCCTTTGAACTATGGTGCTGGAGAAGACTCCTGCGAGTCCCTTGGACTGCAAGGCGATCAAACTGGTCAGTCCTAGAGGAGATCAACCCTGACTGCTCTTTAGAAGGCCAGATCCTGAAGCTAAAACTCAAATACTTTGGCCACCTAATGAGAAGGAAGGACTCACTGGAGAAGAGCCTAATGCTGGGAAAGATTGAGAGCAATAGAAGAAGGGGACGACAGAGAATGAGGTGGCTGGATGGAGTCACTGAAGCAGTAGGCATGAGCTTAAATGGACTCCAGAAGATGGTAGAGGACAGGAAGACCTGGAGGAACATTGTCCATAGGGTCGCGATGGGTCGGACACGACTTCGCAACTAACAACAACATAGTAAGGAATAAGCTATGTAAGTAGTATAATACTTTTTACAATGCATGAAAGGTAAAAATATTGGGATGGTGTATGTGAATGAAAAGTTTGGAAATTTAAAAGTAATTAATTTTGAGAAAATTATGACTGATAAAGAGTGGTTTGAATACAGTGGGAAAATTAAACTTAAATAAGAATCTTGAAAACAGGACACATAATGATTTAATAAGGACTTTTATAAATACAACTGAAATAAAAGTTGATTTAAAAATGTTATATTTTGATGTTATTGTTAGTTGTACAAGTACTAGAAAAATGTTTATACTCAAACTTGTATGTATCGAAAATATTAAGAATTATATTTGTTTAATGCAAACAAAAGGAGAATATTCCTGGAAGAGAAGATCAAGGAAATATATCATTGACTAACATATTGATTAATTATAGAAATTAATATTATTGTTTTTAAATATATGAACCCAGACAACACACTGTTTGCTAACACACTAGGGATTCTTATTGTAAAAAATCAATAAAATGTAAATAAATAAATAATCCCCTATGGTTCTCCTGAGCCATATTCCTAAAATTGCCAAGTCAAGCTGAGTCTTGATACATTTGGAATTCACCAGGTTGGTGAAAACTGATGTAATATAATATTTTCCATGTGTAGATCTGTATTCATCAATAACATGTTTTCCCCAAAATGTGCAGTGAATTGAACAAAACAGACTTTGTAAATCCTGGATACCCAGATGAAGTCCCTATATATCATGAATGTTAAACTTAGATGATTTTTTGGACATTTATTTTACAATATTTGTATCATACTAACTTTGCAAACTCTGGGCAGCTCAAAATAATTGCAATCTAAAATCATAAAAATATTATAATTGAAATGATGCACCATAAGGGAGATATAGGGAAATCCTATACTATAGTTACCTAGTTCCAAAAGCTTCTAAGCCAGTCTTAACAGATGTCCTAAAATTAACAAAATAGAGGTGTTCAGTTCTTATCACTCTAACTTCTTTGAAATGGAGGGGGGGACCATTGACATTCTTTTTTAAGATGATGTAAAAAGATAGAACAATTTCATCTAAAGGAGGAAGTTCCTAAAATCACTGAGACCCAAGACATAAAGAATTTTTTTTAATCATCACCAACAGCCTGAATTGTACTTGGAAATGTATTGGTAACTAATTCATAACTCTATTTTGCCAGATTTAGCCTGGTTTCATCCTACCCAATGCCTTCCACAGCTTTACCAAGAAAGATGATGATAATACCCTCTATGTATTGATAATATCTCATCCAAATTGGCAGATGATATCCCAACAGAAGATATGCCCATTTGTTAAATATAGATGATAAATACCATTATTTTTCACATGGAACATTATATTTTATACGGCAGGAAAAATACTATCTTGATATATAGGACCACTGGCTTGATTTCCAGAGGGAGGTGCTACATGATATATTTGTAATTAATTTACATTTACTTTCCATCTAATCTTGAGACTCAAGGCAGCACACTCCGCATCTGTATTATATCTACTCTGGTTAGGTTTTACAATGATAACATTGTAATGTACTGGCCTTTTATATGCTGTAAGTGTTTGCTTATGTTGTACTGCTTGCTAATTGCTTAAGTTCAATTGCTAAGTGCTTAGTTCACGTGTATGTTTGTAACGGTTGCTAGCCGGCCCAGACTGGTTGTCTCCAGCCAGCTCAGTAGGTCTTTGGGCAGGAAACAACTGCTTTAAGCCTATTGGTTGTCGCCTACCGGCCAACTGTATAAATAGCTGCACAGCAGCTCCTATGTTGCTTCTGTTATGTTCTGACCTTCAATAAAGCCTGTTGCTGTTTGAACCTTCCGTCTCGCTCAATGCCTGCAAAGAACTGGCTACGCAACAAAAATAGTGGAATGTGTGATTGAAAATAGTTTTGGTCAAATATATTATCACTTGTGGAAACATTGCCTATTTAATTATGTCTGTTTTTAAATATCACAATGGAAGAGTTAAAACTTAATCTCTTGTAAAAAGATGTTTTTTAGGTTGTGTAGGGTTTGTCTTTGCTAAGAATAATATATAAATTATATTTTGTTTACTTCAAGGAACTGTTATTAAAACAGTTTAGCCCATTAAAGGATGCTTGCAAGGTGGCATTTTGATTTAAAGGCCAATAATCTTCAGAAAATTACATTTCATTGATCTATGAACATAGTAATCTATTAACAGATTCTTTGCTTCCTAGCATATTGACATATTTGTTTAGGAAAGCATGAATTTAAAGAAAACAAATCATGAAATCTTGAAAAAGTAAAATAACAAATTCTTATTCTATTTTGTTAATGACTCAAACATCTGATTTAGCTTTTAACTAAACTATATAAGGGGGTATGATCATTTATTTATGTATCTGTCTCCAAGAGAAAGCAACAAACGAAAATCAAAATACAAACTGAATGGAAATCAGCTACTTCAGACTGCAGTGCTGTAAATGTGTATAGGATTATGATTATCAAATGGAAAGACCCAGAAGGAATTGGGGCAAAGGAGAAAGGCAAGAGGAAGGATATCTATTGCCTTTTATTATTTTCCTGCTACTTGCAGTTGCTACATACATGCTAATTAATATTTTTCTTTCCCTCCCTTCTTTTCCTTTTCCAGTGTCATCAATTGCTTCTACTTCTATTGCCCAAATATTTTATCTTGTCGCTTTCTTTATGGCCATATTTTTATTAATAAAGATTACATATTTACCTCCAGGGTTTTTTTTGTCATAGAACGCCCAGAACAGAGTTCTGGCACCTGTTTTGGATGGAACCTTGTAGGGTAGGCAAGGCGGGTTGTATGATGTGTGTGAGTTCCGGCACCTTTTTTAAAAAAAACAAAAAAAGCACTGTTTACCTCAGTTCTACTACAGGAGATAAGGAACAAGGAAAGAGCTCCTTCAAATATAGTGGTTGCTCAATATTCAACCAATAATGGTGACACTTTCCTATGGACTTGATATTGAAGATAGGTTAGGAAGATGGATAAAAAACAAGGCATTTTTATCTGTACAGGGAACCATTAATTGGAAATACTACATTTAATCCCCATTACTGAAGGCAATAGGAGGAAAATAAATTGACAAGAAAACTTTTTAAAATCATGAATTCAAAGGCAACATTTGGTGCAATGGAATTCTCTGGCACACAGAACACAATAAGGACTTTTTTTTTACTCACTTTTCCATTTCTGGCATTAAAGACAAAGATCAGCACAAGAAATGCAACACTCCCCTCCCCCCCAAAAAAGGAAAGGGAGAACCAGTTTGAAGTTGTGGTAAAGGCACCAGGGTAGAAGCTGGAAAATTGGGAGTCTTAGTTCTGCTTTTGGCACAAAGTCAGCTGGGTAATTTTGGGCCAGTCACTCTCAGCTCTAGGAGGAAAGCAAGAGCAAACAATTTCTGAAAATCCTACTAACTAGTCTAGGCAGTCAGTAGGAATCAACATTGACTTGAAGGCATTAAAAAAAAGACAATGTGGTTTTGACAATACCCCAAGTGTGTGGTATATCTTTTGCTATCTGCTATTCTCTTTGGATGGAGAAGTAATAAACGTTAACATTGATAGGAGGTCTTTTCTCCATTGTGCTGCTCCCTGTGTGGGCTTTTCCAGTGCCTAAAGATAGATACTCAAGTAAGATCTGACAGTGCAAATTGATTTTCTGTGCATGTGCACGCATGTGTGTGCACATGCGTGCGTGCACGCATGCACACATACACACACACAGAGTGAACAGCCATAACAGTTTCTATTTCATGCATGAATTTTGTTTTTTTTACAGTTCTATAGTAACTGCTAAACAGGTTTATTAGATACTTTTTAGCTTCTAGTTGCATTTTTAAGATAAATGGGAGTCGTGTAACTATATCAAAATACTGTACAGAACAACATTACAAGTTCAAATGCAAATATGCTATTTTATTCCTAATGGACAAATATTGTGTTATCTAAATTTGGAACAAATTGTAAAGTGTTTCTCTCAATACTGAATATCGTGTATTGCAGTAATACCATATTTATTAATGGAAATAAACAGGTCTTTCATGTCTTTATTGCATATTTATATTTTATCTTTAAAATGAGAGCAATAAACTTAGAATCCACCTATAGAGTTTAATAACATGTGATCCTCTGGCAATATCTCAGCTAGAAAATTGACTAATAGTCTTTGAGACTCATGCTACTCATTTCTGTCAAATTCATTGACTAACCAATGGGTCATGCAGTTACTCCAAGCCTTAATGTTCTTAGGAATAATCTCAAAGCACTGAAATTATATTTGCACTGGATCAACTATTGGCAAGAAAAAGCTGCACTGAGATAAAGCATTCTCATCAAATGTTAATTAACGAATGGGAGTTAGGGCATCCAATGACTCCAGAACACAGCTTTTCTGTTAGTGGTGCAATATATTAATAAACACCCCTCCACACACTGATAAAATATAATTACAGCTGCAGATGGGCACACACAAGCTACTTCTCTATTGAAGGAGGTGATAAACATCAATTCCTGCTATAGATTTATCTAATCTATAAATTACAGAAACATCTGTGGTATTTCTAACTCTTGCCTACACCAGGCAGTTTGAGAGGCTAGAAAATAAACTACGGCTCAGTTGTTTCTGTGTAGCTGGTTGGGAATATTAAGATCATTCAGTAGTACCGAAGAGCATCTGTTTAATGAATCGCCATACCGGGGAGGACCCAAATTGCAGAACTTGTATGACTGAACTTTTCGCTTCTCACTTGCGTGATCAGCAGCTTGTCCTTGCCAAGATAAAGAATTTACACTGACTTTCATATCAGATGAGCAAGAAAGGTACAATATGATTTCACAAATATTTATTATTTTACTTGATAGTAAATATGACTTAATTCAACATGGCTTCTTCTAAAGTAAAAGAAAATGAAGAATAATTTGGTGCAGATTTTTATTTTTTTTTTGCAATATTGGTATAAAATTTCTATACTATGATCAGTGGTTCAGGTGCAGAAAAACAGTATGTCCATTTTAGTTAAAAAGCCATTTAAACAAAACAAAGACATTAGACATCCAAATACAGACGTTATTCTTCTGGGTTCACTCAATTGCACAGACTAGTAGAGAACTAAACTGCGTAGCTCCTTATAGCCTATCTCATAACTACTACATGAGCGGGTCACCTTTACAACTCTTCTTCATATTCCTGATTGTGACTAAGAGTTTCAACTTAGGAATGCAGGAAATTTGAGGGTGTCAAGATTATTTTAGATACAAGATTTTTAATGTGCAATCAACTGCATCAAACATAGAATGTTATGAATGGCTCAAATAACCTCCAGTGTTTGCCACCAATCACCCACAAAAAAATTCTGAAGTTTTGAAAGGCAAAATAATTAATAGCGCCTTTGTGAAAGCATCTTCATTTAAGGATTTCTTATGTTCTTATAGGCATACCCAGGAACGTACCCTGAAGCATGAAGAATAACAATAGTTAAATTTATTTTGCCTTAGGGAATTGGTATGAATGAACAGGATGAACGTATTTGTTAATTTCCAAACTTCTTTTTTAAGTGTTTCAAGAATAATGTTATCGCAGGCAGTAGTGATCATTTTAGACTGATTCAAAACATTTCTATTTGACACTATAACCTCAAGGGGTGTATTCACAGAGCATATTTGTGACCTTGGGTGATCATAAATATAGACACAGCTGCCCAACACTAATTCTTAAAAGTGCAGTAATGGAAAATGTATTTTCCCCTCTACATGCTAAACATGTCTTCTGCCATATAAGAGATCTTTACATTTATCCATTTTCTGAGTAACTTTTTTTAAAAAAATGTTTTTGTAACTTTTCAAAAATAAACATAGAAATGGGCAGTTTATATAACATATAACATGTGTAGAATAGTACATGTTCAGGTTTTTAAAATTAAACACAGAGCCATGCTTATATTATGGACATATGTAAATTTCAACTTCAATGTATGTGATTATATGACTTTGGTGCTTTGTCTCGGTAGAGCTAAATCAACTGAAACCAACATTCTGAGGTTGGGAGGGAGCCAGGTGAATTTGATACAAAAACTAGTTTGAACTTTGATGATATATTATGAATATTACTACCATTATTCACAAAAAAATATTTCTTTGGAAGAAAGAATTATTTGACTCTGTCCGAGTCAAAGACCAAAGAGGATTTGGAATGATTTCTCCTAGTCTCCAATGGAGAGACATAAAACTAAACCTTTGTCTTTGGCTTCTCTTTCTTTTAAATATAATAATCCATATGCTTCTTATCTTTACTCTGCCAATGTTCTTCTACAGCCTACAAATTTGGAGCATGTTTCTTGTTTTCTATTGACGAAGATTTAGATACATACGCCCATTTTCTTTTATATTGGAAAATCATTAAGACAGATTCTGTTTTTTTAGTGTTGCTATTGTAACTTATCATTCTGCATGAAGATGGCTTTCATCTTCAAAATATATACCATACAGTTGGGAAGTAGGTATTGGTTCTAATTGTGAACAAATATACTCTCTGCTCAAGATCAGAATTTATTTTGAACACATACAAGCAGTGCTCTAGTATTCTTATCTCCCAGCTCAGGTTATATAGTGAGAAGGAGGCAGCCATGCTTCATTATTTATGACATTCATCTTTGGCCAGAAAAACCTAGGGATTTGGAAATTGCTGACCTGTGACCTTTCCAAACAGCAAAGAAGAATAATTCATAAGGGGTTCAAATGGAGAGAAGATGAGACATCTGTGGCCTAGGCAAGATTGGTGAGCCAAGTGGGACCTCCTCTGCTGTTCAGACCAGTTTACTTTCACATACCTTCTCTATGAACCTCATGCAGGCTCAGTTTTATCACTGGCTTGCAGCTGTATTATATTCTCAATACAAATCAATTTAACTAGCCTATAAGAACACTTGATGTGACACACAGACACAATTTAGAAGGCCATATTTAAATTTTATGGCTGCATTCAATGAATGGACATCAAATGTGCTAAATGCAAATTAGGTTGAAGCAGGGCACATAGTGATCAAGACAATACAGGTTTCTACAAAAAACAAACAGCAAAATCTGTCACTAAATCCCTTGCTTCTTAGGGCTGCTAGAAGCTATTCTTATGTTTTTTGTGTCTATAGAAATTAGAATCCATTAATTTCATGCTTTTCAGATGATAAAAAGGCTTAAGAATACTACTTGTTTTCAAACGCATTTATAACAGCACAAGGAATGTATGTGCTTATTATTGACAAGCAGGGAGCTGTTGAGACTTGAAGAATAATCTTTGTAGTTTGGATACTTAACACAGCAGTAACTCCAAATGCAGATTCTTTCTGAAATTGTACCTTACATTGTACGGTAAAGGATTAAACATAGTTATTTAATGTAATAGTGCTACATGTATTTAGCAAGTTAATTTCTTGTAATGGGTTCATTTTATAACATATCTAGGTTTTAATGTACAGAAAATCTTATGTATGTAAGTTCTGAATCTATCTCACTGATTTCAAGGGGATCTAATTTGAGTAAACCATCTTTTGCATCAGGATATGAATAATATTAGGACCACGATTAATTTTTTAAAAATGCCAATAATCTTTGATGAAATGCAAGTATATTTTACAAAATATTTAACTAATAAAGTAACCAACTGCCCCCTGCAGTGTCTCTTAGTAAACATAAATCCTGTTGGACTTTGTATTTCTCATTTATTTAGTCTGCATATTCAGAAAATGGTTTAATAAAGCCTCTCATTCCAAGCAACAATTGGAACATTATCCTCAAGAGATACATAACCACAGTAGTTTTGTTTCATGTATTTGAAAACCGCACTTACAGTAATTTTGTTCATTAGTGTGTATAGAATTCTGCAATCAGAGTAAACACAAATGAAACCAGTAGTTACAGAAAAAGTGTGCAAGGCAAGGATGATTAACGTTCTTAAGCAAATTAGCAGGATGGGACCATGGTAGTCACAGCCATAGATCATGGAGAGAAGCTCTCCTTTGACTTCTTGTTGCTTGGGTTAGAATTTAACTAACCCTAAAGATCATGCAGTGGGAAGCAGGATAGGATGAAGGGATAAAAACTTAGTTTGGGGAAGAGACAGAAAGTTAATTGAGAAATTTGTTTGTTTATTAAAGTTATTGGCAGCCCATCTTACCACAAAGTAACTATATGGTACATATACACATTCAGCTTTGGATGTGGTGAGGGAGACAAGGGAAAGAAGAAAGGAACTACTAGGACATTTGGAGGATTCATCCCCATTGAAATCAATATCTTAAGACTGTTCAATGCCAGCAATTTACCTGTTTTATACTGTTCTTGCATATCTATCTATCTATCTATCTATCTATCTATCTATCTATCTATCTATCAATCATCCACCCATCCAATTTGTATAGCTGCAATTCTAGATGACTTTCAACAAACAAAGCAACAAAAATAAAAATCTGTGCTCCGTGAGCTGCATTGGCTGCCATTTTGCTTCCAGGTCAATTCAAGATGCTGATTTTAACTTTTAAAGCCCTTCATGGGATGGGACTGGGCTATTTGACAGACTTCCTTCCCCAACTTATATCAGCCCATCTCAATAGAGATGGCTGAGAAGGCATGCAGCAGGTACCATCAACTAGAAACCTAGATTTGGTGGTCCCAGGAGACATGCAATCTCTGCTGTGGTGCCCACCTAATGACCATTTCTTTCCTGCTGAGATTATATTAGTTCCATCCCTTTTGATATTCCAGAAGTCTCTCAAGACCAGATTATGTTATTAGGCCTAAGAACTGAAGACATGTTTCAATGGTTCCATTGCTGAGGTGGCTGTCTCTCTCTCTTTGCTTTGGGTTTGCATATTTGTTTTTATATTTATATCTATCTTTGTTTTTATATCTCAGATATAGAGATATAAAAAAATCCGCATTAAAAGTTAAATAACCAGCTGAAGCTTCCTAATACTCTTCAAGGGCAACTCCATGTAGAGTGCATTGCAATAATGCAATCTGGAGGTGATTAGGGCATGACTGACTCTAAGGATGTATACAAGTGGTCCTTGACTTACAATAGTACATTTAATGACAGTTTGAAGTTATGTGACACTGAAAAAAGTGATTTATGACCGTTTTTCACACTTATGACCATTTCAGCATCCCCACGGTCACGTGATCAAAATTCAGACACTTGGCAACTGATTCATATTTATGACTGATGCAGTGTTCTGGGATCACGTGATCAGCTTTTGCAACCTTCTGACCAAGCCAATGGGGAAGCCAGATTCACTTAACAACTGTGTTACTAACTTAACAACTGCAGTGATTCACTTAACCACTTTGGCCAGAAAGGTCCTAAATGGGGCAAATTTCACTTAACAACTATCTCATTTAGCAATAGAAATATTGGGCTCAATTGTAGTTGTACATTGTGTATGTATGTTTGTGTATAAGAGTTAATTCTATAGAAGCTCAAAAAGATCTGCTTAGGAAACTGCACAGGTTGGGGGTAATCAGCTCTTGAATTTAGGATCAACTTCTAAGTTACAGCAGAGACTATATAAACTAAACTGACCTTATAATCACAGCTTTGATTAGTAAATTGCCATTCTGGGGAAATTCCACAACCAGCTCTCGCTGGTTAGAATTCACTGAAGTCCTGCTTTCCATTGTTCTGTAATACAATACCCCACCCATTTTGAAGAATGATAATTAAGCATTTTTTTCATACAATTTTTCATCAAAGATGGAATTTCCCACTCAAGATAAGTTGTAACATTACAATACATATGTGGATATAGAAATGGCATAGTTGTGTCTGATCTTTATGGGCTTTCATATGGTTCTAATTTTCACATTCTAGTTACCATAAAGTATTACCACAGGAAAAATGTCCGTAGGTAATAAGGTTTATTAGTGAATCACTGCAACAGGATTTGGAAGAGATATATAAATTTTGGTTTGTTGCAATCCAGGGAACTGTGATATTAAGGGATGGTTACAGTGAGATTTTTTTAAATACAATTGTTTACCCAGACATTCTACTTACTAAACAGTAAAATATTAAGTCTGGACTACATAGTGGGAATAGGATTTATAGCTACTTTTTAAAAAGCCACAGCATTACAAAATGGCTGCTGCTGGTTCTTTATAAAACAATATTAGTCTTTCTCCATATGGTTCTATCTTGGAATATGTATGATTGCATAAAGAAAATATGCACCCTTTATTTTTTGTAAACTTGATTTTGTTCCCTTAGGAGGATTTCATTTTATTACCCCACTTCTAAGAGCAGCTTTCCGCACCACAATTTGCATTTTAAACCTAGGGGAGCCATAAAAGCATTTTGCAAAACAACACATAAAAGCTGCTAGTGCCTGTGCATCATTGTATGTATGGGATGGCAATTTAAAGCCTATTTTGGTTCATGCAAACCTTTTTGCTTGGCTAAAAGGACTCTCTGTATCACAGTTTCAACTCTTCTTATATGAAAGGAGCAATATAGCCAGTTCATTTTGGACAGCACATGCAGTTATTACTGAATTGTAAAGCTTGTAGTCTTGCATATATTGTTGGAAAACAGAAGTGTGTAAATAATGGCCATGGAAAAAACACTAGGCAGAGCCTATTTTTTTAAAGATTATTTTATTCTAATGTATAGATTAGTAGAAACAGTAAGTCTCACTGCATGCTTCTAGATTTTCATTAAAGTTTTAAAAGGCTTTCTTACTTAATGCACATTGGTCTATATGACACTAGCTATGAGGTAAATGCCCAATAACCTTTTTTACTTATGTAGGAAAAAAAGAAACGTTATAAATATCATGGACCTATGCCTCTTTGCCCAGAAATAAGTCCTACAGAAATCATTGGGGCTTAACACAGGCATATATATGTACTATTACTTTAGTACTTTTTAAAGCTGATATGAATGACATAAAACCTTTCAGAGAGAGAGAGAGAGAGAGAGAGAGAGAGAGAGAGAGAGAGGCAGAGAGAGAGAGAGATTTTAAAAAGTACTACTACCAATAGCAGTAGCAGTAAATACCATTATAATAAGATTATTATTTGATTAATGTCTTAATTTTGTTTTCATACAAATCAGACGTACTGTAGGCATCTATGTGTTCCAGATGTTTTGAACTATAATGCCTACAAATGCTGCATCTTTTCCCTTAATTCCATGATTATCCTCTGCAGCTGCTGCACAATCCTGGGAAATCTTATATTTGATTTAAGGAGTTCTAGAAATATGCTGTTTATGGCCCCACAGGCTCCAAATAATCTTTTTGCTCTCAAATATGCACATATGTAATATTTATTTATTTATTTATTTATTTTATTACATTTATATACCGCCCTATTCCCTGAGGACTCAGGGCGGTTTACAGGGAATTAAAAACCAAAAATACAAAAGTTAAAACCAGTTTAAAAAAGATTAAATTTAACCCTGTGCAACTAAAACCCCAATTAAAATAAATTAATCCTCAGCCTGGGCCAGAGAGCTCGAAGAGCCAGGTCTTCAGGCCCCGGCGGAATGAACGGAGGTCGGGGGCAGTCCTCAGCTCCACTGGCAGCTGGTTCCAGAGGGCAGGCGCCCCCACTGAGAAGGCCCTATCCCTGGGCGTTACCCGCCGGCAATCTCTTACCGGTGGGACCCTGAGAAGACCCTCCCTGTGGGAGCGCACTGGACGAAGGGCATTTGATGCTGGCAGCAGGTGTTTCCTCAAGTACCCCGGACCCAAGCCATGTAGGGCTTTATAGGTAATGACCAGCACCTTGAATTTCACCCGGAGGGCAACCGGAAGCCAATGCAGCTCGCGGAGTAGAGGTGTTACATGGGAGTACCGGGAGACCCCCATTACAACTCGCGCGGCTGCATTCTGCACCAGTTGAAGCCTCCAAGTGGTCCTCAAGGGCAGCCCCATGTAGAGAGCGTTGCAGTAGTCCAAACGGGAGGTCACGAGTGCATGAGTAACTGTGCGTAGGGCATCTCGGTCCAGATAGGGACGCAACTGGCGCACCAGGCGAACCTGGGCAAAAGCCCCCCTGGTCACGGCTCCTATGTGGTCTTCAAAATTGAGTCGTGAATCCAGGAGGACGCCCAAGTTGCGAGCCCTATCAACGGGGGGGTAACACCTCACCCCCCCATCGTTAAAGATGGAATAGTCTGGTTGACCCGAGATGCCGATATGCACAGCCACTCAGTCTTGGCGGGATTGAGACGAAGCCTGTTTCTCCCCATCCAGACCTGGACCGCCTCCAGGCACCGGGACATCACGGTGAGGGCATCACTGGGTTGGTTCGGGGTGGAAAGAAAAAGTTGGGTATCATCAGCATACTGATGATACCCTACCCCGAAACCACGAATGATCTCGCCCAGCGGCTTCATATAGATGTTGAACAGGAGGGGCGAGAGAACCGACCCCTGAGGAACTCCACAATGAGAGGCCTCGGGGCGGATCTCTGCCCTCCCGTCAACACCGACTGCGAGCGGCCCAGGAGATAGGAGGAGAACCACCGTAAAACGGTGCCTCCCACTCCCAACCCCCTGAGACGCCGCAGCAGGATACCATGGTCGATGGTATCGAAAGCCGCTGAGAGATCTAATAGGACCAGGACAGAGGAGCAACCCCTGTCCCTATATATGAAAAGGTCTGAAAATATTTATTTAAACAGTTTTTTTCTTAGTATTTTGTTTACTGTTTTTGGCATCACACTTACCTTGTTCTTTACCAGAAACCTTTGTTAAACTGGCTTATTGCAGAGACTGAAACTAATTGGTCTTCAGAAGAAGTAACTAGCCCAAGGTGACTCCTCTGTCTTCTGTTCCTGGGGAGGGCCAGGATCTTTTTTCTCCCTAACAAATTTTTATTTTTACTTCTTATTTTAAAAAAAAATGACAGAATGAGAAGAAGAGGAGTAGAGGAGAAGAAGAAGAAGAAGAAGAAGAAGAAGAAGAAGAAGAAGAAGAAGAAGAAGAAGAAGAAGAAGAAGAAGAAGAAGAAGAAGAAGAAGAAGAAGAAGAAGAAACTAATTAAAATCTTTTATTAGGATGGTACTTTGGGGACTTCTGCCATCCAATTCCTGTACTGCAATTTAATAGCTAAAGCACATGAAGAAGTCAGTTCTATCTGGTCTCTCCCATTGTTGACTGAATATTGTGGTTAATTAAGAGTTTACCTGGACTGGTGCACTGGTGGAGAGATGAGCCACATCTCCAATTCTGGCTGCAGCACGGGGGTCACTTGAACTTATCAGGACAGGAGCACTAATCTCCATGGAATGTCTATTATTCAAGGCCTGGGACGATTTGTGAGTCATACTGAGAGCAGTGAAGGAGTGGCGCTTCTTGGCATTCTTCTTGCCATCGATATGTCGCTGAATGGCACTGACTGCTCCAGCACTGTTCAGTGTACAGCACTGGACCGTGCTTACTGCCAGGTTAGTGTCAACTGGCAAAGGGACATCACTGCCAGATGCAGCAGCTACATTGGTCTTGTCCATCTCAATAAGTTGCTTGGCTGATTCATTGAGCTAAAAGAAGAAATAAAAAAGGAGGCATTACAAAATTGTTATTTTTGAGTATCTATAGAATTCAAAGTCCTTCATCAAATGAGAGTATAAACAATAGAAGCCAATCAGCATAAGAATGAAATGTTGCTAGTACTTTTACTTACACATATCAATGTAATGTTTTTTCAGTTCACTTAAGTTCAACTAGAACTTACTGTTAGTTAAATGTATATGAGACTAACAAAATTCTCTCTTTTAGAAGCAGAGTACAAAACACAATAAACAGTGGCTATGCTATTGAATTAAAAATAAAATAAAAATATTCTGTTATAAGATGTTTCGTTATAAGAGAAGCCAATTCCTCCCATGCAGTTTGTTCAATGATCTAAAATCCCACTGATGAATTAGTCTTCTTTTGAGAAGCTGAAGTTATTATTTACTGATTTAGAGCAGTCCTGTCATATAGGCATTAATGCCATACAGTGAGAAAGAGAAGGGGGCATTACAGAGCGATAACTCTCTTGCAGTGCAAAATTTACAATTACATCACTGTAATGAGACATTATTTCATGCAAATCCTAAATATACAAAGATATATAAAAAAGACGACTTCCTTCCTTTCTTCCTCCCTCCCTCTTTTGTAAATCTAGTAGGAAAAAATTATCTGGGTCATTCTCTTAGATTATTAGCATTTTCTTTTTAATTTTAAAGCCACAACTTTAAAAGCCAATTTCATTTGTAGATCCAGTGAAATATCCTTTTCCCCAAACCATGCTGGTTCAAAATTTGGTTGTCCTTACAGTTCATGTTTTAAGGAAAAAGATGACAACTGTGTCCAGGAAAGCCTTTGCACAAATACATTTTGTATGAAAATTTGCATTTTCCTGGATTGGGAAGCTTTGTTCATGGTTATTCATATCTTAATCATTTCCCAGGTAGACTATTGCAATACAGGTAGTCCTCAACTGACGACAACAATTGAGCTCAAAATTTCTGTTGTTAAGTGAGACATTTGGTGAGTTTTGCCTATTTTACGACCTTTCTTACCACAGTTGTTAAGTCAATCATTGCAGTTGATAAGTTAGTAACACAGTTGTGAAGTGAATCTGGCTTTCCTGTTGAGTTTGCTTGTCAGAAGATTGCAAAAATTGATCATGTGACCTCGGGACATAGCAATGGTCATATGTATGAACCAGTTGCCAAGCATTTGAATTTTGATCACATGACCATGGGGATGCTACAAAGATCCTAAGTGTGAAAAATGATCATAAATCACTTTTTTCAGTGCCACTGTAACTTTGGTCACTAAATGAATTGTTGTAAGTCGAGGGCTATCTATCCATTATTCTTTATGTATTATGCATTATTCTAGAATGCAGTGATGCATCTATTGTTACTGCCTGTTTAATTATAGTTTTTTTCATCATAGTTATTTAAGTTATTTTAGTTGTTACAGGTAGTCCTCAACATACAACAGTTCATTTTGTGACCAAAGTTACAGCAGCTCTGAAAAAAATGACCTATGACCATTTCCCACACTTATGACCATTGCAGCATCCCCATAGTCATATGATCAAAATTCAGATGCATGACAACTGAACTGATTGATTGAACTTTTTTTTAGTCCCACAAACTTCTTTTGTTTCTGAGACTGCCCATGGTGGCGGAGGAAGTGACAGAAGACCGTGTCGGAACTGGAAAGAAGGTGTCACATGGGTCCGATCAGGGGCAGGAAGGGTTTCTCCGAACTCAAAAGAAATTAGTTACCAGTTCTCTGAACCGGTGCGAACTGGCTGAATCTCACCACTGATCAAGAGTATATAGTGTAATGCTTGCAGACATTATTTCAGAAAAAGCATAAGTACAATTAATTGGCTTTAACATATTAATTTCCTGTTAGATTGTGATAGTGTATAAAAACACAGATTCATTGCTAGTTCACCCACTAGGTGAGATTTATTTCTCTTTTAAGAGCTGAGAAAAAGTTATTTATCTCAAAAAGAGAATTATCCATTTTTATACTTACACAATATTTTTATTTTTATATTTACTTGAGTATTCTGATGTTATGTTCAATACTCCTGCATATACGTTTTAATTTTTACATTCTTATATTTGTAGAAATTCTGACATAACCATTATTTTCTTCAACATATAACAATATGTATTTACTATTATCTTTATATATAGCCTCTCTGTTATTTACTAGGAAGGTTGTTTATAAGTAAATTAAAAAAAAGAATGTATATCAAAGCAGTGTTTAAGACAGGATAGCATCTATGAGTTTGTAAAACGAAAATACACAATGCATATAGCAACAGTAAGCATTAATCCCGACAGTGAACAAGGGATTTTTTTTCTTCCCTAGAGCAAATATAATATTTGAACAGGAAATGTTACAGTTAATATTTTACCTAAGTAGAAACCTGGATTTTTTTGTGGAGAATATCCCTCAACAATACTATTTTCTATGAACATATAATATTGAATAATATTCCTTTAATTTATATATGACAGGCTGTAGACATTTAGGGGAGACATAAAATACTTGAGCAGACTATTAAATTCCTTCACCTTAAACTACCACAACAAAACATATCTGATATTGCTGAGATGTGATTTACTCACAGCTAGTATAATCCAGCTATTTCAAAGTGTTTATAATATAGTCCAGTGATCTCATTTTTGGATTTATAGGCTTAATTTAGTTGAATCTTCTGTGTGAATACTAAGCTTTGTTGGCAGTCCCAATGTACAATTTATCATTGTAAATAATCTTTTTTAAAAAATGCTGGTAAAATACAACAAATAAAATATTTTCCTAATTCTACCCTTTAGTATAAATTTCACATTACCCTATTGATATTACTCCATTTTTGAACAATAATTAGTATTCAGCATTGAATATTGTGAATATGAGTAGAACAACTAAGTCTTAACAGAATATTTTATACATGGCACATGTGTTAAAAATCCAATGCACCCAAGTTGATAGACACCTCTTTGCAAATCTGCATGTTGGATCTTGTACATGGCTCAAGAAAATTTTTCTTTACTAATAGATTTCTATTTTGTGGCTGTGATGATCATTGTGCAGCTTGGAGAAGTTATTCAAAAGCAGATTGTGACATTTATGAGCTACACTGCCAATGAGAGAATGCCTAAGTAAACATTGGGCATTGTTTGTGGTTCAATGAAAAGAGCTGAAGGTTAGGTAAAACTGAAAAAAATCAGACTTATTAAATATTTCTACTCCTGGATAATAGGAATCTTCTCTCTAGGTTTCTTAAAATCAAGTCTCTTAAAGTCCAAGACTCTAGTCTGACTTTATTCCTTGTGCTTGCATTATGTTGAATTTCAATATTGCATGGTGACTCCCCCCTGCCCCACTCCAAGTTATTTTTTCAACAGCAGTCCCAGAACCTATAAGTTTTTTTTTAAGCAATAAAAGTTTTAATGAAAACTTTTCAAAAGAATATGGCCTTGTAAGAAAATAATTTATATATGTTACATTTCTCTTTCATTTCTCAGAATGTTATACTTTATGCCTCTTTCCCCTTTGATGGTACGGAAGGTGGCACTACTGGAAACGGTAGGATCTTACCGAAGATGGTCCTTGAAAATTTCAGCTTCTTCCCCAGATCTTAACAGAAGCAAAATATGAACTAGGAACTATAATCTTAATGACATTATAGAGAGCCAAAACAAGTTAGAATGAATAGTAGACTTCACACCTTAATTCTCAGAATATTTTTGATTGAACAATCCCCTGAAGATTTCTTTATAATAATTAGTTTAGTCCTAGTGCATTGATTGACAGGAGCATAACAGCCAAGAGAAGTCCCACTGTGTACCATTTAATCAAATAAACTGCTGCATCTAACATTATGGGTATAGAATATCATCAGCCATTACACCACCATAAGCAGTCAATGTTTCAATAACAGTTGCTAAAACATAATTTAAAAAATTATAGCTGTTGTCACTGAAGAATTTATATCCAAGGTGCTTTGCATAATATTGAATAACTGTACTGCTGTTGTAAGCACGCAGACAGCTATTTTATTTTTTAATTTTCCTTCAGGTCTTTCAAAGAGAATGGTGACTTATTTCTGAAGGATGGGCTACAACAGTGGGAAGGACTTATTTTGAGAGATTTATTTACATATTATTACATGTAACTGTCATGTTATGAGATGAAGGCTGTGCATGTAGGTTTTCCACTCATTTTACCCTTATAATAATCTTATGAGTTAGATGGATTGGCCTTAAGTTACCTTATATAACATAATTGAATCATCTCCCCACTCCACTCCAACATCTTAACCCTTTTACTACATATGTTGTGATTCACAATCAACAAAATCGTTGTTTCAGTATAATAAACCCAAACATAGGTAATATATTCATTAAGAAACCCTTACTATTGATGTCAAAAACTGAGACATAATTAACTTGTGACAAACTATCCATTTTATCTGTCACATTTCATTGTTACATACAAGTTTCCTTATGCAGTGTAGAAATAAAGTGGAGTGGGAATTATGCATGCAGTTTGGCTAAATTTTATGATCCATATTGGCACAAGATATCAGTGAAAGTCGAGACCCTGCAATGTGAATTAGGGGTTCCACAAGCTGCAGAACTATCAGGTGCAACCAGTCATATATTACATTTGTAGCTTTGATTTATAGGCAAAGGCTGATATGAACAAGAATTTTCCTGGAGAAGCTCACTTTTAATAAACCATTCCATTAGAGGATTAGCTTGGTTAGCAACTTGTGCCTTCAAAAAGCAGCAACTACCTGGATTAAAGGGGAAGAATTCAGTATACTAGACATTCATAGAAATGGAAAACAGCAGAGAAAAAAAGTACATTTTCAAGCGTGTAAATTCAATTCTATAGTAACTGAAGGTAAATTTTCAAGCTGAAGTTTTGACTTTGTTGACTTGTATTTTTCAAAATGATCAATTAAATTGGGCTGTATATTCTTCACAGAAAAGTCTCTGACAGTTTTTAAAAGTGCATTTGTGCTGACAGTGCTATTTGTCTGTGTGTGTGTTCATCTCAGGGCAACAGAAAAATCCTGCACTTTGTGTTCACTATCAAAAGAATTATATCGATTTCACCATAAAAAATCAAATGATAAAAATCAAGCTTTTTCTCTCAACAAAGTACAAAAGTAATCTGGGTTTACCTCCACATACAGAATAGGGAATATTCCAATTTTATCACCCAGCATTCCTTCCGCCCAATTATCATCTACTCTTCGGATGACAGTCAAAATTTCATCCTAAAAAATGATAGATAATGCACAAAATAAAAATAAGATTTTTAAAAATATTTCTGTTTCAAAGGAAGTGGGGAGAAAAAAAATAATTTCTTTAAATATATCTCACAAACTTCTCACAAAGTAAAGCAAAACCAAATATTCTAGGAAGCAAATTATTTTTATCAGAATAAGATATAACTTGTTACACATTTCCCAACTTCTTAAAAGACTACAGTACAAATTAATTTTTTAAATTGCACTTAGCCATTGTTAAAAAAAGCATGAAATCATTTGGTGCTATCTTGACTTGTTTGTAATTTTTGAATTCCAATTATATTTCCATTTCAACATTGTATATGTATATGCATTCAGGATGAGAGCAACAGACAGTTCATTTCTCATACTCAAGACTAATTTCAAAGTACATGCTTTCTAAACTTGACTCTTGTTCAAAGAACCTGATTTTCAAATAAAAACAATATAGATCCCCAAATCCTAAAGCCTGCTCATTCTTGCAAAGAATGCAAGTTATCTCATGAAATGTGCTCATATGATTTACATTAACTCCTTTACTTCTCCTATATAAAGTGTTTTCTTTTTCAATTTCCTCAATTTCCTTTGTCAGCTGTAATAATTACCCATGTCATACCCTAATTATTACAATGGAAAAGAATAACACATGTTTCCTTTTATTGACAAAATCTGGCTTTTCAAATTGGCTGAAATGTTTTGTCATTCCACTAAGTGAAGACTGATGAGGGATGGCTGAAATATTTTTTTTAATGTATTTCCACATAGTAAAATTTAATTTTCATACGTTTTGTAGTCTGATTACTGAGTTTTTCAGATAAGCTGCTTTGAGTATTTCCTGATTTGGTGGCTCCATAGAGCCCAATACATAGAGCCAAGTGAACAAAGAAAGAAAGAAATATCTACTCTGTTACCATTTTAAAACTGCACTGAAGCATCTGCTTACTCCAAAAAAAACCTAGAACTAAAAATATTAAATACTTTGGCCACCTAATGAGAAGGAAGGACTCACTGGAGAAGAGCCTAATGCTGGGAAAGATTGAGGGCAATAGAAGAAGGGGACGACAGAGAATGAGGTGGCTGGATGGAGTCACTGAAGCAGTAGGCGTGAGCCTAGATGGACTCCAGAAGATGGTAGAGGACAGGAAGGCCTGGAGGAACATTGTCCATGGGGTCGCGATGGGTCGGACACGACTTCGCAACTAACAACAACAAAAAAATATTAAATTCGGAGTTCAGGGAATTTGAAATCCATAAAAATCTACTGACCGAAAATGACAAAGATACTATGTAACACAAAAGAAAGACAGATGTTATACTGGACTGAATTACAATTACAAACAATATACTCAAACTCTATTGTCCATAGTACAGAAGCTGGTTAAGCTGTTTCTGCTTCTACATGTATTCTTTGGCTACTGGGCTCCTATGTGTTCTGAACTTGACATTTCAAAGCAAGTATCTGAGGGCAGTTGGCTTGCTCCCTGCCATTCTCACAGAGGATAAATGCTGCCTGCTCCTTACAGAAGCACCTCCTCTTTTTCAGTTATATCCATCTTATAGGCTTTCCCCAATACTTTTTCTTCTCCATCTGCCTAGATGTGATGAATATTAGGGCTGCATATGGCCACAGATTTGAAGGCAGAAAGAAGCAGGGACAATCCATGTAGCATCTGTCAGTAATTCTTATAAACAGCAGACATACTTTCATGCAACTACACTGCAATTCTTGGGAGATGGTGCAGCTTCTTTATTCTTCCCATATCTTTCAAGAATCCTGGAGCAACCTGGAACTAACCTGAGGATTGGAAAAGAGCTGACGTGGTTCAAAAAAGGAAAAATAAGAGACCCAGGAAACTACGGACCAATCAGTCTAACATCAATACCTGGGAAGATACTGGAAAAGATAATAAAAAAACAGCTTTGCGAACATCTAGAAACAAATAGTTATAACTAGAAGTCAGCATGGGTTTGTTAAAAACAGATCACATCAAATCAATATTATTTCATTCTTTGACAAAGTGACTAAATTAGTAGATCAGTTAAATGCTATGGACTAGTATAATTAGATTTCATTAAAGTATTTGATAAAGTAGACCACAACCTACTTCTTGGTAAGCTAAAAAAAAAAGGTGGGATAGATAGCATCGCTATCAGATGGATTTGTAACTGGCTGACAAACCGTACTCAACAAGTAGTCTTTAATGGTACTACATCTACATGGAGAGAAGTAAGCAGTGTAGTACCACAAGGTGCCGACTTAGGCCCAGTAGTTTTCAATAACTTCATAAATGACAGTCTTAGATGAGGGAATAGAAGGGGAACTTATCAAATTTGCAGATGATACTAAGATGGCAGGAATAGCCAACACCCTAGATCAGGGGTGTCAAACTGCTGGCTCGCAGGCCAGATGCATCACCAGGAAACTGTGCCCACCCCATTGCCAGCAATGGAGAAAAAGCTCCAATACGTCGTATGACATCACGTGATGTCACGAGTTTAACATGTTTGCCCTAGATGATAAGCTCAAGATCCAGATGGATTTCAACAGACTTGAACAGTGGGAAATTTAATTTAGAGAAAAGTAAAGTCTTACACTTAGGCTAGAAAAACCAAAAGTACAAGTACAGATTAGGTGAAACCTGACTTAATAGCAGTAACTGTGAGAGGGCTCTTGGAGTCCTAGTGGACAATCAATTAAATATGAGCCAGCAGTGTATGGCAGCAGCCAACAAAGCCAATGCAATCCTAAGTTGCATAAACAGAGGGACTGAATCAAGATCACATGAGGTACTAGAGGAGGCGGAGCCAGCTGTCAAACGGAATGGCTGTGTTGAAACGCCGCTCTGAATGAGCGCGCTGATTTCACAGCCACTTCTCTGTGCCCGGTGGGTTTTTTAAAGCCCCAGATCTCTCGGAGGGAGATTGGATAAGGAGGCACACAGCTGAACGATTCTGGACAGCGATCTGAATCGTAAAAAGCAGGAAAGCCTCGGAGAAGTCGCCTGGGAGAAGGAGACGGCCCAACATGGCAGCCATGAAGAAATGACAGTTGTCAGCTGGACAGAAACAGCAGTGAATTAGCGGGACACCATTACAACTAACCTGGTGCCATGAGTTCCTAGTGAATCCTCGCAAGTGTTCCAGAGCATAAAATCACTCTGGAGAACTTCGAAGAAGAAAAGAAGAGAAGACAGACCCCAGAGTGAAAGGGGGAAAACTACCCCCTCTGTCAGATAGCAGCAATAAAGAGACAGGGGGAAAAAGAGGCTTTACCTTAAAGCAACAAACTCATAAGCCACAAGGATTAACGAATAAGGGTGGTTTCTCTCTTCGGCTCTTGCAATAAAGCTAAGAAGTTAAAAAACCTGAAGAGCAACAGTGCTGACTGAGCAGAGACAGTGGACATTTCGAATAAGAACTGGAAACTAAGTAGCATTAAAGGAGGGAAGAGTGACACTTATAAGTTAAGAAGTAAAGAAATTGCCTTAAAAATATTCTAAAAACAAAAAGGATAAGCTGTAACTGAACTGAGGGTTCAGATAGATAAGAACTAATTGAATATAATTTACTGTATGCTTGAATTGGGAGAGATCAACTAGGAACAAAAGGATGAAAGCTTAAAGAGGGTGAGAAAAATTATTTACTTGCCTACCTTGCTGAACATATTAACATTTATAACTGTTAAGAGATTCATTGTAAAACCTGGTCTATATTGTTAATGAACTGAATACCTGTTACAATATTAGATAAACCTATTGTTATATTATTGTTATATATTATTATATAGATAAATTAGAATTGCAGTGGAATATGAACATTTGAAATTGATTAATATATCAGACTGTTAATTATTGTATATTAAAAGTGTTAGCGTAAGAGGTTTTATATTGTGTTAGCAACAGAACATATTATTGTTAAGATATAAGGTATCAGTGACCATAACTTTAGAAGAATAATAAATATTTCAGGTGTGGCGGAGGGAAAGATAAAGATTGTACACAAGGGGGAGGGCTGGCTGATGTCATTTCGAAAGACGACAAGCATTCCCAACCTAACAAGAGTTGGGACTGGAAGAAGGCAGATAACCCAAGCCACATCGGTGGAACTAAGCCCAGCAGGGCAAAGATTGATAGAGGAAATGATGCCATGTGAGAGAGCAGGCTCACTCAAAGATTTACAATCAATGCTACAATCTATGCAAGAGGTTATGCTGAGAAATCACGAGGACTTGAAAAAAGAAATAGGTGAAATAAGGAACGATACCGGAGAACTTAAAGAGAAGATGGGAGCAATGGATGGAAAATTCGAATGTTTCCAACAACAAATATTGAAAAATGAACAGAAATTATTAGAAATGGAAGATAGAATGAATAAGGAAGAAGAGTAGATGAAATGAATGAAAAACTCTTACAAGCAGACAAAGAATTAGAAAAAACTGTTATTTTGCTTGAAACAGAGAAAGCAGATCATTATCTATGCTTTCAAAACGTGGAAGAAGAGAAAGGGGAGGATCCCCCAGAAATGATGACAGACTTGTTGGTGAGGGCCTTAGGGACCGGGAAAGAGGAAATGGCAAATGAGATCGATGAAATATACAAAATCCACACAAATTATGCGAGAAGAAACAACTTACCTAAGGAAGTACATATTAGATTTGTTAAGAAGTCAATCAGGGACGAGATCTTGCACAGAACTAGAGACAACCCAATAGAATACAGAGGAAAACAACTAACAGTTCTCAAACAAGTCCCCAGGAGGGTAAGAGATTTAAGAAGACCCTATCAACACATCACATCAAAATTAATAAGACAAAACATCAACTTTAGGTGGTTGATGCCGGAAGGGATCCTGGTGATTTGGCAAGAAAAAAGACATAGGCGGGATACGATAGATAAAGCAGAAGAATTTTTTTCAGCATTATCTAGACAACGAAGATGAATCAGAAGAAAGAGAACTAAGAGAAGAGGACACCACAGAGAGATATAACAGAAAGACATGAGAATCACAAAGGCAAAGAACAGGAAACTGAGAGAAGAGAAAAAATGAAATAGGGCAACAACGATGAAAGCAGACTCAAAGAATTTAAGGAAGACAGACCGACGAGAGCGACAAGTTCAAAATATAGGCAGTCAAGTGGAAGAACTAACAGCACTATCATTAAATGTAAATGGTCTAAATTCCCCGGCTAAGAGAAATAAAATTTTGAACAGGCAGACATAATAATTTTACAAGAAACACATATAAAGAACCAGCACCAAGATTTATTAAACTACCCTAAGTTAGGAATTAAATTTGTATCACTCTCACAGCAGAAAAAAAGAGGAATTGTGATATATGTCAAGGAAAGCATCCCAGCAAAACAAATCTATCAAGATGAGAAAGGTAGAATATTGATAATTGAAATCTCCCTGAATAAAAAAAAGTCACCCTGGTAGGAATTTATGCCCCCAATGAGAAACAAAGACAATTTTATAAGAAACTATATAAAGTTATTGGTGACGTTGAATATGAGAACATTTGCTTAATTGGTGATTTCAATGCAATTGTAGATTGAGAATTAGATTATAAATGTGAGAAAGTAAGGAAAGGAACCAGGAGAATACTACCCGGTACTTTTTTCAAAATGGTAGAGGAACTTAATATTCAGGATAGTTGGAGGGAGAGAAATTTGAATGCAAAGCAATTCACATATTATTCAGGGCGTCACCAATTGTGGTCTAGAATTGATATGGTCTGGATAACGAAAGAATTAAATTCAGATGTAGACAAAGTAGCAATAGATATTAATACATGGGCAGACCATAATCCCATTATAATTAAATGGAAAGGACAGAAGACAACAACAAGGAGGTGGACCCTAAAAAAGGCAATCGTAAATAAAAAAGAATTTAAGTGTAAGATGTAAGAACAAATGAGGATATTCTCCCAGACGAATAAGAAAGAGGAGACTAACATCCAAACCTTATGGGATACGGCCAAGGCAGTCATGAGAGGAACCGCAATTGCACATATGGCCAATGAAAATAAAATGAAAAGGCAATATCTAAAAAGATTAGAGGAAGAGCACAAAAAACTGGAAAGAGAACTACAAAAAAAAACCCAACAACCACAATGTAGGGACCTAAAACGACAACTAGATTTAAATAAGCATAAATGGAATATTATAGAACAGGAAGAAATGGCACAAAGAATAAAAAGTATCAGCCAAAATTTTTTTGAACATGCAAATAAACCTGGAGATGGTTGGTTTACAGATTGAAAAAACAAAAAGATAAAAGATGTATTATTAAACTATGCAATGAAGTAGGGGAGATGGTATATCAAAATGAAGAAAAAAAATGTAACGTACGAATTCTATAAAAGCCTCTATAAAGATGATGAAAAGATCAGTGAGGGAAAAATATTACAATGCTTCATGAGCGCAGACTTGCTGAAGGTACCCGAAGAATTTCAAAATATATTAAACAAGGACATACCCCAGGGAATTATAGAAGCAATTAAAAAACAAAAAAGTAACAAAATGTCTGGTCCTGATGGACTACCCTCTGAAATATACAAAAACCTTCAAGAACTTTTGGGCCCAACTTTATTGGATAAATTTAATGAAGTATTAAAAGTAGCAAAAATCCCAAATTCATGGAAAGAAGCAACCATCTCGCTAATTCCTAAAGAAAACTCCGATTTGACCTGCATTAAAAACTATAGACCTATTTCTTTATTGAACACGGATTATAAGATCTTTATGACTACAATGGCAGAAAGATTAATAAGATACTTGGTTGAATTTATCCATACCAACCAAAACGGTTTCTTACCCAAAAGGCAAATAAGACACAATGTTAGGATTATATTAGACACACTAGAATATTATGAATCAAACAATGAAAAACAAATGGCATTGATTTTTGTTGACGCTCAGAAAGCATTTGACAATGTTAAATGGAATTTTATGTTGACCCAACTTAAATATATGTAATTTGGGGAAAGATTTATAAACATGTTCAAAGCAATCTACTCTAAACAAGAAGCAAAAGTAATTATAAATGGAGAATTAACAAAAAGCTTTCAAATACAAAAAGGTACGAGACAAGGCTGCCCACTTTCAGCACTATTATTTGTACTCTCTCTAGAGGTATTAACAAGAATAATTCGAAAAGATAAGCTGATTAAAGGATTAGAAACCAAGAAAGAGACACTTAAACTACAGACCTATGCAGATGACTTAGTTTTTATTTTAGAAGAGCCCCTAGAGTCCAGAACAAGACTAATACAGGTTCTGGAAAATTACGGAGATGTAGGGGTTGAAGATTAACAAAGAAAAAACCAAAATGCTAGTTAAAAACATGTCCAAACTAGAAAAAACTGAGATAGCGAAAAAAATTAATATTCAAATATTTAAAAAATATATTCAAAGGGTAAGGTACCTGGGGATCCAACTGTCAGCAAGATGCATCACACTCAAAAGAGGAAATTATGATAAATTAATAGACCAATTCACAGTAGACCTAGACAGATGAAAAAACTTGCAACTCTCCTTCGTGGAGAGAATAGCGACAATCAAGATGAATATATTCCCTAAAGTACTCTTTTTATTCCAATGTGTACGATTAAATTAGGCAAAGATTTCTTTGAAAACCTAAATAAAATTACATCTAAATTTATCTGGCAAGGGAGAAAACCAAGAATCAAATTTAAACTATTACAGGATGCAAAGGAAAGAGGAGGGCTTGGCCTCCCGAATTGGGAAAAATATTACCAGGCGGCAGCATCTGTGTGGATAAAGGACTGGATAAATCTAAAGAACAGAAGATTGTTAGCATTAGAAGGCCATGACTTGCAGATAGGGTGGCATGCAATATTGTGGGACGGGAAACACAAGGCACATCAGTACTTTCAGAAACGCCACATTAGATGGGCTTTAATAGAGGTGTGGACTAAAATTAAAAAAAATAATTATATAGAAATTCCCAACTGGATATCGATATTGGAGATATTTATGCACCCAAAATTCATGAACTTAGGAAGAGCAATTACATACAAAGATATTCTAGATAAGAACGGAGAGCTGAAAACAAGGAAAACACTATTAGAAGATGGTATAGAACTGGAATGGTGGGCTTACTTGCAAATACAGACACGATACAGAAAAGATAAAAAAGAACCTGGGATAAAATTAGAGAACACAGAATTAGATAAAATCTTATTAGGAACAGAAGACAAAACGATAAAAAAGATATATCAATATTTATTAGAACAAGACATGTTAGAAGAACAGGTTAAAGATACAATGCTAATCTGGAGCAAAACTTTTGGCTATACCATTGATCTAGACAATTGGCAATCACTATGGGACAGGAACAGGAGGCTAACGCTAGCCATCACCTATAAAGAAAATTTATACAAAATGTTTTATAGGTGGCACCTTTACCCCACAAGGCTAGCAAAGATGGATAAAAAAACCTCACTGACATGCTGGAAATGTAGAAAGTTACCAGGGACCTATTGTCACATGTGGTGGGAATGTCTAAAAGCTCAAAACTTTTGGCACCTGATAAAAAATTGGCTTGAAGAGATAACATAACAAAAAATTGAACTAAGACCCGAAACCTTCCTACTAGGGATTATTAACAATAAATTCAACAAAGGATCTTTATACTTAATACTGCATATTTTGACTGCAGCAAGATTGGCTTACGCTCAAAAATGGAAAAGGAAAGAAACCCCTACTGAAGAAGAATTAATAAGCAAAATCCTATCCTGCGCTGAAATGGATAAGTTAACATTA
This sequence comes from Vipera berus, assembly GCF_964194415.1. Lineage (NCBI taxonomy): Eukaryota > Metazoa > Chordata > Lepidosauria > Squamata > Viperidae > Vipera > Vipera berus. Next base: position 91,699,740 of record NC_138206.1, on the reverse strand, counting down.
GAGATCAAAAACAAAACCGAAACGGACTATTACAAAATTTGGAACAATGTGTACAAATGGCTAGAGTTAAGGAGGAACGCTGGGATGAATACCGACTGATTAGTTGATAGTTTAGAAACCTTTTACAGGATAGAACTGAAAGATACTTAATTACATTGTAGACAAATGAATGTTCACTAGAAAACTCACAAATGTTATATGCACACTTTGTTACAATGTAAATTTCTTCTTTTTCTTTTTTCTTTTCGTTTTTTTTCTTTATATATAAGGTACCGTATATACTTGAGTATAAGCCGACTCGAGTATAAGCCGAGACCCCCAATTTCACCCCCCAAAACTGGAAAAAGTTATTGACTCGAGTATAAGCCGATCCGCCGTTCTGCAAGCCTCCGCCGCCGGCGGAGGCTGGATCCGCGCTCTGCAAGCCTCTGCCGCCAGCAGAGGCTCGATCCGCCATTTTGCAAGCCTGAATACACAGGAATACCCTGTGTGGCCGCGGCTCTCGGGGAAGCCCTGGCTGTCCGCTTCCTCGCTCCACGCTGCCATTCAAGGCCCGCGCGTTCCCCAGGCAAATCGCGGCGCCCAGCAGGCGAGGAAACACGCCCGCTCCAGTCGCCCCCCCTTCCCTCAGGAGACGCGAAGCAAGTGACCGCCCGGAGCTTACCGAGGACTTGCGCGCGGCCGAGGCTTCGGTGCTTCCAGGATTGCGCGCACCTCTCCCAAGCCGCCGCCGTCCGGAGACCTGCCGAAGTTTGGGGAGGTTTGGGGAGGTGCGCGCGCACCTCCCCAAACCTCCCCAAACGTCGGCAGGTCTCCGGACCTCCGCGCCCTGCCTGCCTGCTTCTTTCCGCAGCGGAAAGAAGCAGGCAGGCAGGGTGCGGAGGTCCGGAGACCTGCCAAAGTTTGGGGAGGTTTGGGGAGGCGCCCAAACCTCCCCAAACGTCGGCAGGTCTCCGTTCCTCCGCGCCCTGCCTGCCTGCTTCTTTCCGCTGCGGAAAGAAGCAGGCAGGCAGGGCGCGGAGGAACGGAGACCTGCCGACGTTTGGGGAGGTTTGGGGAGGCGCCCAAACCTCCCCAAACGTCGGCAGGTCTCCGTTCCTCCGCGCCCTGCCTGCCTGCTTCTTTCCGCTGCGGAAAGAAGCAGGCAGGCAGGGCGCGGAGGTCCGGAGACCTGCCGACGTTTGGGGAGGTTTGGGGAGGTGCGCACGCACCTCCCCAAACCTCCCCAAACTTCGGCAGGTCTCCGGACGGCGGTGGCTTGGGAGAGGTGCGCGCGATCCTGGAAGCACCAAAGCCTCGGCCGCGCACAAGTCCTCGGTAAGTTTTTTTGTTGACTGGAGTATAAGCCGAAGTGGAATTTTTCAGCCCAAAAATTGGGCTGAAAAATTCGGCTTATACTCAAGTATATACGGTAATACTAATAGCAATGTTGAAGCCAGGGAAGCTGTAACATGTCCACTTTTGTTTTTAATTGTATATTCAATAAAATTTCTAAAAAAATAAAACAAAGATCACATGAGTTACTAATACCACTCTATAAAGTCTTAGTAAGACCACACATTTGGTCACTACACTATAAAAAAGATGTTAAGAATCTAGAAAGAGTGCAGAGAAGAGCAACACAGATGATTAGGGGCCTGGAGGCTAAAACACATGAAGAATGGTTGCAAGAACTGAACATGGCTAGTCTAGTGAAAAGGAGGACCGGGGTGACATGATAGCAATGTTCCAATATCTGAGGGGCTGTCACAGAGAGGAGAGGAACAATGTATTTTCCAAAGTACCTAAAGGCCAGACAAGGAGCAATGGATGGAATGGAAACTGATCAAGGAGAGATTCAACCTAGAAATAAGGAGAAATTTTCTGACAGTGAGAGCAATCAAACAATGGAACAGCTTGCCTTCAGAAGTTGTGGGTGCTTCATCACTGGAAGTTTCAAGAAGAGACTGGACAGCCACTTGTCAGAAATGGTATAGCGTCTCTTGCTTGAGCAGGGGGTTGAACTAGATGACCTACAAGGTCTCTTCCAATCTATTATTCTTTATTCTGAATCAGCTTTTTGCTTTCAAATTCAAAATTCTATCCAACCCTAATGAATATAATACAGTGAAGCCTTAATTTAACAGATTGCCCATTTGGCAGACTTCTGATGCAACAGACCACATGTCTATCCAGATGTTATGTTGAAATAATGGGCCAGCCTGTTGCATTAAAGCCCATAGTTTGAATGAGGCATTATAATTATATTGTTTTATATTAAAACTATGTTATATTATATAGTGAAAGAAATCACCCAACTCACTTCACAGAATTGTGTGGGGAAAATAGGAGGGAGTATTATGTACGTTAGCTGCCTTGAGTTATTTATAAAAATAATAGGTGGAATAAAAATAATTATATGCACAAATAAATTGCAAATTAATGAATACTGAGAAGTTTAATGGGCTTTGGTCTTCTCCAAATTATCCATTAAAGTGGGATTTTTCTGTAATAAACTTTGCAATGAAAACGTTAAGAACAGAAGGAAATGTTTCTATTTATAAAAGAACCGAAGTTCAACCACTAAGCTAGGGATGGTATGATATCCACTTAGTTCATGTTCACCTAACTCACAGTTTTGACTCCTTATGTGAACTAAAACAATGATATTGACCCAGATTTGCAGTTCCTCAAATCTTAAGATGTACTTCATAGTGTAAAGATATGTATATTGATTTGTATATTGGTGGAAAGTATACAGAAAGATGCATACAAGGGAAAATATATACCAACAAATTATGCTTAGAAAAAATATATAAAAATATACATGGGAAAGAAATGTATAGAAATATTTATGCTGTGAGAAATATATGCAAGGTCTTCATGTCAGCTTAAAAAAAAATAAAATAACTGGCAAGGAAACAAGATGGAATAAATTTAAGGCCAGAAAAAAGGGAGCACAGCAAAATTGTTTTGGCAGATGCACTGTTTTGTAGACTAAGCTGTCTGCCTAATTTCCATCTCGTATAGCTATGGAGTGTTATATAACTACACGAGGAATGAAATCAGTGGGATGATACTAGTACACAAGATACACCATTTGGTGGAAAAAAGCAGACCATTGCCAGCTTTGTAAAGTGCCTTTCAACATTCCACTGAAAAATTTAATGAGTCAATCCAGGTCCTTTCTGACTCAGATCAGTTTTCATGTCACATTTTATATAAAAATGTCAGATGCGGGCAACATTTACCATTCTGCTTTACCACAACATACAAATTACTGACATACAGTTCCCTGAACTATTTATATTTTATGTTAACAAAAACAAAAATTGGCAACCTGTATTTCTACACCAAGGATATACTGGGAAAAAGCAAAGGTTGTACTAACATCCTTGGGAACCAACTATTTTATCCTAGTCCATATTTTTCACTTTGTCCTTGTTTGCAAAACCTGTTATTTTACATAATTTATTTGGATCTATAATTCATGGGGGGGGGGCGGCGTCACCAAGGACAATGACATGTCTGTAATAGACTTTGTCTGCTAACTTTCAGGCACTGTGACCTTACAGACTAGAAACTAGGAGGAAGAGGAGGAGGAGGAGGAGGAGGAGGAAGAAAGGGAAAGCCAGAGATTTTCAAAAGACTTAGAAACATTGCCTAGTACCATGCTGTGTTTGTTGTGGAATTTGGCAGGTATCCTACTCTGACCATGATGAGCTCCATATGTTCAGGATTCAGGCACAGACTTGACAGGAATGAGTTTCTCCTGTCCAGATTGGTTTCTTCTGCTCTTTTAACTCAAGACAAATTCAAGAAGATTAGACTAAACCTATTAAAGGCGGCTTCTGAATCTCTCTGAATCAACTCTGGCTGCTGAAGAAGATGCTGATTTGTGCACTGCATGTGAATTTCTGGAAAGCATCTGACTGGTTAGTATGTGAGATGCTAGATAAATCCCTTAACATGACCTAACAGGATTCCTTTGTTTTTAAATTGTTATACATTGACTTGGGAACATCTTTTAGAAACAGGATATGAACTGAACCAGGAAATAAACAATCCATCATTTATTTACATAAATGATGAAGTGCCACTTGATCTTACTGCACGGTCTGCTATTCTATGCATACTGATTTCCATCAAGCAAAGCTGTGAATCATTGTTTCAAAATTGTTGTCTATGTGAGATGTTATGTCCTTTCTTCTGTTCCTTTTTGCTAATATGCCTCAGAATTAATCACTGCCTGACATCTGCTCAATGTCTGTTATTGTTAAGATAAGAAATTCTATTTTCTCATTGACATCAATGGCTATGCTGGAAATCAATCACTTCAGTCAAAATTGATTTTATTTTTAGTAAATGGAGTAGAAGTCAGCTATTTTTTCAGAGAGGGGGAAATTATTTGGAAAAATGTTACGAACAGTGTCATGCTACACATAGTGGCATTTATTAACATCATTCCTGGCATATTTTTTTTGAAAAAAGTAGAGCTAAAGTGTGCAAGAGAAATATAGAGATGATGACAAAATAGTATATTTTCCACTGTCAGTGCCATCCCTGTTTGCCAGTTGGTAATAATAATGTACAGCTACTTAGAATTAGGGAAAAAGAAATGTATATATATAAGGATAAATGGCAAAGGTCTAATAAAAGTATTTGAATCAGACAAGTATACATAAATAAACAAATTGAAATTGAAAAATATGTGAGGACGGCCATCACAGTTTCTCCCGTACTCATTAGCTTCATATGTCTCACATATTCTTTAATGCCCTTTTAATGGTAAAGCAATGCTCTCAGCTGAGAATGAGGAACAAATGTTTTGAGGAATGCTTGCCCACAATTTTTCTTCAAAGGAGTACTAAGAAAGGATTTGAAATAAGAAGGAGCTATGTGCCTTCTGAATCTGCTTTGCTTTTCCATGGTGTGCCTGAGTAACAACACGTTCATTTAACTCACAACAATCTGATAGTAAGGTTATGCTGAGAGACTGTGACTGGCTTCAAGTCACCTAGATAACAAGCTATCTCCATAGATTGAGGAAGCAGTTATTTCTCCCACGGAACAGTGGGAGAAGAGAGGCAAAGGGACTTCTTTTGATCTGCTTAAAAACATGTATCTTATGGTTTTGCCTTCTCTGAACTGTTTCAGGTTTTTGTTTTTCGTACCTTTCAGTCATCCTTGGCAAGGAACCATGGATGTTCTTGCAGTTTTCTTGGCAACGTTTTCAGAAATGGTTTGTCCTTGCTGTTATCCTATGGTACTTGAGAGAGATTCACTAGCCCAAGCTCATCCCTGCTGGCTTGGTGCCTAAGATGGGACTAGAACTCACAATCTCCCACTGTCTAGCCTGGTGCTTTTGCCCTCCCACACCAAACTGCCACTTGTTATACTTCTACCCAGTGATTATAAGAATTTTGTTCATTTCTGGCTTTTCTTTCATTTACACCTTATCTTTAAGATAGAGACCATCTTGTTGATCTGTGAGCTTTTCAGCTGGCAGAGTCATATAATAACTAAATAAAACCTCTGCCATTTCAATTGATTAACTGCCTCTTATTAAGTCAGAAAATCTTCCCAGAAGAAAACAAGAGCAAACATCTTCCACAATGCTGCCAAGAAAACTCTATGACTGGATTTATTATAGGTCTTTCTACTTTTTATTAAAGTGTAGTCAATCAGCCCTTCATTTCAAAATCACACTTTTCTTTTAAAATAATGCCATGGTTATCTACTTCCCAATTGCTCAAAAACACTTTTTGAATAGAATCTGCAATCACCTTCTGTTCTGTTGGCCATACAATATTGCAATACGTTTTGCAGAAATAAAAAATGCTCACCTCTCCCAGTGCAAAAGCGAATTATAATAAATTGCTTCCACCCACTTCTTCTCTCCTACTTTATATGTGTATTTGTCTGCTTCCTCCCTGCAGAGTAGCCCCAATGGAGTAGAGGTGAAAAGCTGTCAATTCTCCTAAGCCTTAAAAGGACGGCTAAACCCAGGTAGTTGGAGATGGATTAAAACAAGAAATTCTACAAAGGGAGAATAGCTGTAAGGTTTACAGAGTTGCAGTGTTTGAAACAAAAGGTGACTTTTTCCTAACCCATAAATAAATAAGCATAGTCTTCAAACTTAGCTGACATGTATTTAAAATGGCACAATTTCCTTGGGGTGGAAGCGCCCTATCTGTGTTGAGAAGCACTCAGTTCTAATGGCCCAGAGTGTTCAAAACAGAAGCTGGCCATCAGAACCGGGAAAGCATTTCTGAAAAATAGTTTGTTACCCACTTAATTATTAGTGCTTGAAATATCTGTTCAGTAACATGTAAAATGAAAATGTTTTTTAAAAAATGTAAAGCAAGTATCTTAGCAAAAATAAGGCAGGGCTTAAATCAATATTTTTCAAGGCTGGCAACATTAAGATATGTGGATTTCAATTCCCAGAATTTCTCAGCTAACATATGGCTGGGGAATTCTGGAAGTTGAAGTCCACACATCTTAAAGTTGCCAAATTTGAAAAACACTGGCTTAAATACAATAGGCATATGAACATTTTGTTTCTTGAAGGAGGCAAGAAACAGAGATCTCTTTTCCCCAAGTCAAGATATTCAACAACAGTCCTACTACGTCGTATCTGAGAGAGATAACCTCACAAAATGCCTCTTTTCCTTTCCTGTCTTATAAAAATTGGGTGGGCAGCTTTAAATAATTTTAGATTGGAATTACAATCTAAAAGAAAGTATTGCATAGATCTCCTATTGGCAATGAGTCTCCATATCTATACCACGCAGTGCTTTTTTGTAAAAAAAAAAAGGTGCCAGAACTCACACACGTCATACAACTGCCTTGCCTACCCTACAAGGTTCCATCCAAAAAAGGTGCCGGAACTCCATTCTGGGTGTTCTATGACAAAAAATGCCCTGATATCATGTCTATTTCTGATATTGTCTGCTTCCTGGAAAAAGCTGAAAACAGAGGTCTTAGAATAATGCCATGATCTATGTTTGGGATTTTATTTCTTTCATATATATGTTTTAAATTTTACTCTATATTCTTATTTTGTGAGCCACCAAGAGTCCTAAGATTGTGGCAGTATATAGGTTTGATTATTAAAAGATGATAAATAAATAAAATAAGATGATAAACATCATTTTATAATAATAGATTTTACAAGTAAAACTGTGAAATCAATTCTTATAATATATCTATTAATGTAGCAGTCTTAAATTGAATCAAACCATAATAACTAAGGTAGTGCTTAGTTCACATTCATTCATTTAGTGACTGTTCAAAGTTGCAACAGCATTGAAAAAGTGACTTCCTGTCCTCCAACTTACAACCGTTACCCAAGGTTGCATAATCCAAATTCGAGGGCTTGGCAACTGGCATTTATTTATGAAGGTTGCAGCATCCCAGAGTCATGTGATCTCATTTGTGACTTTTCCAGCTGGTTTCTGACAAGCAAAGTCAATGGGGGAAGCCATATTTGCTTAAAGACCATGTGATTCAATTAATAACTGCAGCGATTCATTTAACATCTATGGCAAAAAAGATTATAAAGTTGACTCACTTAGCAATTCCCTTGCTTAGCAAAGGACATTCTGGACCCAATCACAGTCATATGCTGAAGACTACCTGTACTTTAAATGAATCAAAGACTTGTTTAATGTAAAAAAACTTATCATTTTTACTTAGTTTGGATTTGATCATACAGTCTTACTACTGGAAAGCCATTAATAGAAATAAGATGGTCAAGAGTCTCACTCACACAAACAGGATTTTTTCTTCTTCTCAGCCAAGATGAAATGAATATTTTAGCCTGCATCTCTCAGAGAAATCATATCAATGACAACAGATAGGCCGTGTCATTGTGGTGGAGCTGAGTGAGTGAGTGAGTGAGTTCAGTAGTGTGTGGGATCTGGAATCTATCTCAATAGGAATAGCTTCTTCAGCAGAGTGACAACTATAATTAGCATAGAAACGTCTGACGAAATAAAGACAGAGTGAAATCCAGAGATGAAAAATAGATTATCTGCTGTCAGAGAAAACAACAGAAAAGTACCAAAATTATTCTAGGTGACAAGGCGTATATGGCAGGGAGGAAGCTGAAGAATAAAAATGTGATGGGGAAACAATGAGAGGCATGAAAGGAGAGAAGAATCAGATTAGAGATAGTAATCATATCAAAGTTGGATAAAAAGCATCTACAAAGTTTACTGGAGGGAGAAAAACTTATTAGATAATGATATAAGATGCTCATCCAGGAAAAAAAACCCCAATGTTTGGTGGATGCAGAAAATAAGAGAGTTGGGCATTTAGGTCTCTGGGGAAGATGAGGAGACTCTCCAAGGTCAACAAAATGTTATGGGGCTGATCCACAGCCTTTTGTTTCATGAGGTTAGGAAGCCGGCACACAATTGAACAACAGTCCTACTATATTGAGTACTGGAGGTTGAAAATCCCACACACCTTTCTTTTCCTTTTTGGCAGTAAAAACATTGTAGCAGTAAATTAAGTGAGTAACAGTTTGTTGCTTCCTTATCATGACAAATAAAAATAGTTAACTCTGGAGACTAATTCAATCAAAATGTGTTAATGAAAATATTTTCTCTTCCTTTAGGACTGCCAGAACCGGGTGCAGGAATGATTAATTATTGTTTGTGGAGCTGCAGTTTTGAGATACTGCTAAGTTCTTGGTTTTCTTTCCCACTAAATAGCTGCATCTCAGAGGAATTAAAAATGCTGAAGTTCCTTCATATACACAGTGATGTAATCTTCATAAGATTATCAATATAAAGAAGGGGTGTCAACTCACAATGTCATATGATGTGTCACGACGTATCACGACTTTTTTTCCCATTGTTGGCAATGTCAGTTTGACATCCCTGATATAAAGTATCTATTGATAAAATATGAATTTTCTAGACCTTTCCAAAATGGATTTTACCTTAGCAAAAAGCCCACACCTTCAATGAAACACTTCCCATATTTATGAAAATGCAACCTAACATAGGTTAATCAAATTTATCATTTTAGGATTTTCTTCGGTAGAAACATGCTTCATACAATGACATGCAAACAGGTAACTTTTGTTTTCATTTTATTTAAACTGTATTAGATACTTCCAAGATACTTCACAGAAAAGACAATGCCTTCTTTTAGAATGTACTCAAGTTAAGTCAAATAACATCTTCCTATGCTTTCTTCATATTCTGGAATTTTTTTATCTCATGGCTTTCCAAAACTGACATTTTGATTTGGATCTTCCTCAAGCTTTTTATCCCCAAGGAGTCCACACATAGAAAATATTAGGAGCTCTGACTGCTATATCATGTCAGATCTTCCAAATTTGCTTGTGCCCACCTCTCCTCCTCCTTTTTCTCCTCCTCCCTATTGTTAGTACCCTTTCAAGTACTCCTTACTTTTTTGATCTCCACGGTTGTTCTTCTCATTGGAAAAAAGGCAGGGCGAATTGTGATGACATAATTCAGTGTAACCAGACACTTGCCTAACAATATATTCAGTATTAGGGAAAGATGGATATGCCTGTATTAGTCTACATTAGTGTATTGTAGGAATGCACAGCCACAAAATCCCAGCTGCATGATTTATTGTAAATATAATGATATTTTTAGTTTTTAGGGTACCACAAACCTTAAAACTTTAAATCTTTTTCAATTGCTGCTGCAAAAATGAACATGATTCATCTATGGGACATAAGAACAAGGCAACTATTCCAGGCTTTCATAACAATATCCTATGGATAAAGCAGCAAAGTCTTAATGCTAGATTTCAGCTGCCTAAAATATATCATGGTCAACAAAAGCTGAACATTAAGGCTTAATCAGTGCAGTTCTGTAACCTGAATGAGCACAGTTATATTAATCTTTGAAAGGTTGTGGACCATAGAGCTATAGCAGAAATTTCAGTCAGTTTTGTGCTAACTTTTGGTTCTAAGATAATACTCTTATATTCTCCAAAACTAATGATGTTTAAGGATCTTAATCTCTCTTTCCATTCAGTCCCTTATGATTCTGGTCACGTCCCTCCACAGTTCATTTCAAGCACTGAATTCATATTTTTGTGGTTTTATTTGAAATTGGAGAAACTGGAACTTTTTTTTTGTAAGACTGAGGTTTGTGAAATCTGTTTTTCAATTGGTTTACTCTTATTTTGCTTGGCTTATCTTACATGCTGAGCAAAGTGTGTTCTTGCTTAGCATGTTCTGTGACCTAAGAGCAACCCAATTTCAATCCTTTGAATCAGTTTTACTTCCAGTCATGTACTCTGTGGTTCTCCAGCTGATGGTTTGGTCAATTGTAGCCACTAACTGCAAGGACCCCCACTTTGTTTTACAACAATGAGTCCTGTTCTGGAGCCTAACTGACAGGGCAGAAAATCATTCACTAAATGGTAGCAAATACAAGAAAAAATATTTTTGAAACTATCCCATTATATTAGAGAAGCATTCATTTTCAAATAAAAAGTAATCATACCACATCACTTAAATGTTGTCTTTGTAAGTTTATCATTCCTTCAGGCTACAACTCCTTCCTTGTTGCCTGCCTGAAGGAAAATAATCAGAATGACAAAGTTCAGAGGCCTTTCTGGGAATAATGTTGAGCACAGGCATCATTGCAAGCAATAAAAAAGGTCAAGATGGCAGCCACAACCACATGATTGGAATCTTGTCTCTCTTTACATGTGTTATGAGAAAAGAATGTTAAAAAGGGTCGGGACTTCAATTATGTAAGTTGGACTGCCAATATGCCTTTTTTTTTAACCTCCTGCCCTGGAAACCTCTGAATTGAGCTCTGTGGTAGCTCCAAAATTCATACTTTAAAGAATAGGGTTTTAAAGCAAATACATTAGAAACTATAATGAAACTAATTAGAAAAGGGGGGACATTTCTACCTTGGTAAAAGTCAAACAGTCTTTGTCTTGATCTTTGTCCTTTATTTCAAAGTCATAAAGTGCTTTGCCTTGTGGAGGAGCTGGTGGAAGAGGCTTGATACACTGGATGTAGCTTGCTGGGAAAAAGCCATGATTTCCATTCAGTTCCCCATGATACCAATTCTCATCTACTTTTCGGCGCAATATAATAAGGTCCCCTTTGTTAAATTTGAGGTCACCAGGTTCTTTCCCTTCGTAGGCATAAAGAGCTTTTCCATAGGGAAGCTGAGTGGGGTTCTGCAACAAAAAAAGGAAAAATACTATGTACTATTATGCAATTAATTATAATATACATTATTGTTACCGTTTGTTGCATTTTGCCGTTTTAAGTAAAGTTCAAAAGGCAGTTTCTAAAAATAAAATGTTTATCACAAAATTAACAAAGGCTTTTGAAATAACTAGAGACAAAACAAGAATAAGCTTAAAGAAAATAGCATTTTTGCCTACCTAATATTAGGCAGCAGTGGTGCAAAATGTGATTCTTGGAAGACTCTTTCAAACCCAACCTTTTTTCTTCTCCCTCCTTCCCAAATTATTTTGTGTCAACCATTTCTCATCTTAGAATTCACTACAAAATAGTTTAGTATGAGGCAACTGCAAATCAAACTCTTATTTCCTGCACTTGGGACAAAAAGTGTCTCACACTATTTGCTTTTCAGGACACTTATGTAAGAATGTTTTGTATGCCCAACAGCTGTTTTACAAATTGAGACTGTTAATAAGGTAATTATCACTCTCTCTATCCACTATATTTTATTTTTCTCTTACTACAGAGTTTTCAAATCTTCTTCTCTTTCAGTGAGTGAATTTATACTCGTTTGAAGAATAGCAATTGGAATGTATTTATATTTATCTATAAAATGCAGGTATGTTTGTGTTTAAAGGGGTCCACACAATGATATACAAAAAGGTTCATGTATTTAAAATTTTAAAATAGTACAATGAATAGAAAACAACTTTTGTACTGCATATAAATCCAATTCTATTTTTATGAAGTATCAATCATGATTGAATATCTTTAAGTCTCTATATTTCAGCATCGGAATACACAAAATGAGTACTATTTATTGCACAATCAATCAAGTACTATTTTCTGTGGATACAGAAATTTTTCCTCTTTTTCAAGCTAGTCCCTGCTAGTTTTCTTCTCTTCCATTACAAATTAATTAGCCAGTGAATCCCTAAATTAGACAGAATTCCTCTCCACTTTTCCTCTAGTTACTCTAATTAAAGAGACTCTTAGAGAATGTGGCTTCACATTAAAGCAATTTCTCTACAAACACTCCCCCCCAAGTAATTGATTAGTCTTACTGATTTCCTCTCAGCTTTCTCCTATCAAAAAATGAAAGGAAGAATGTCCATCTATTATGAAAACAGGTTTGTAATATAAATGAAGAAGCCACGGAAGTCTCAGCATTTCTTGTATGTCCACACTGCAAAATATGTCTTTATTTGAATCACTCAGTTCTGATAAGACAAAGTGGACAATTACGTGTACTTGGGAAAAAGTGAAGTCCTAATGATATGCTAGGGATTCAGTCATTGAGCATTTACATTTCAGACAAATCAAATGGCAGCACTTAAGAAACTACAAGCAAACAAACAACAATCACAAGGCAATTAAATGGTAACTAGGATCTTGAAACCAATGAATTGATTGCTTAGTAGAAATCAGTGTATGACATTCAGTGTGTCACTATCTTCTTTCCCTGTCCAAAAGCTTTCAGCCACCAAAGTGCTCTCAGATGTCTACTCTCTATTATGCACCATTCCTCTTATCTTCTGGTTCAGTGTGAAGGCTTCCCTCAGCATTATTCTATTTTCTCAAAGATTTCTTTTTAAATCATACCTCATGTTTCTGTTTCAACCTATTTTAAGCCTAGTTGGCTCAACTTTTTCTCTTCCCAGCTTAGCATGTTACCATTTCTCTTTTTTTAACATGCTGTGATGCTTCTCATTAACCTCCTCCTGTCTCAGTTCCTGATCTCCTTTGAGCTTTTCCTCCTTCTCTTTTACCTACCCTTCCTGTTTTTTCAGTTTATGGCTTCTTTACATGCTTCATTTCTGAACATCATGTCCATTAGCTTCTTCTGCATCTTGGAACCTTTTGTTCTGATTTTCACTCTACCCCACAGATGAGCAACAAGCTGAAGCTCAACCCAGGCAGCAGAAATGTGCTAAACTGCTGGAGGACCAAATATTGCAATATCTTTGGAGCCATCATCTACTACATTGCTGCAGCCTTAGCAATTTTTTATTTATTTGATCTAAAGAATGTAATATAATGCAAACAATTTAATTCTGGGCAGCTACAACAGAAACAAAGCAACAATAGCCAATAATAGTCAAGAACAGGCAAACTGGTTGTCGTTCATATCCATTCATGATGAGTTTACTCATTTTAACCCCAATGCTCAGGGGAATAGCTAAGTTTAAAATTCTATTTAAAGGTCGGCAGAACATTGGAATTATTTCAAAGGGCAGTTGTCCCTACAGAAATGGCATGGCTTCTGGGTTTTGTCAGATACTGCCTCAAGACATGAATGTCCATACTATTAACATAGGTAGGTTCAGCAGATATTGCACAATAACTTAGTCCTATGCCCTGATTTAACCTAGTGATTCTTAGGACCCATTTCCTTTGGGCAGGTCTTCCTGCTGCTGTGGGTAGTTGCCCTAGGGTCTCTGAAAAATGAGGACCGTTTTTGAGGTAGTATTGGCATGTGGAAGGAATAGACCATAATCTGCCACAATGTGTATACACACACAGACACACACAGACACACACACACACACACAGAGTTTTTGTTTTTTATAGTATTTTTCTACCACTGACTATGCACCCTACCACTGACTCAGTGTAAGACTCATAGAAGCTGACATTTGTTATTACATAACCTACATTTCTTTTCTTGTCCAAAACAATGCTTTGATTGGTTCAGCTCGTCACCTGGCTTAGAAGTGATCTGTAGCATTACAGGAAGTCCTTGACTTAAAACCATAATGGGGACCGTAATTTATATTGCTAAGTAATGCAGTCATTACTTAGATGTTACAGGAGCACATCATTTGGCAACCACAGTTCTGGCAATATCCATTACCATCTTTAAGTCATTTTTTTTCTTGTCATTAGCCAAAGACCAGCCCACAAGCTGTTCCAAGATTGTCCTTCCCAGTCCTCAATAAAGTAAGGGACTTCCTTCAATTCCACTCACCTGCCTACGTTTCCACTCTGCTTTTTGAGCCTCCCTGAACCCTGCCTTTTGGAGTGAAAAGCAACCCCAGAACCACATGGCCTGGTGCTGCTTGCCACACTGTCAGAAGCCATAGCCGCACCATCCCAAACCCAGTTGCCCCCTGCCCCCACTCCAAGACCCCCTGCTGCCCTGCGCTCCACTTCTGCTACTTTCAATGTCTTTTTGATTCTACTGCTGATGAGGCATGCCCGGCCCAGCTGTGGGCTAGGTTGGGACTGGACTTGTACTGCTAAAGAGGAAAATAAAAGGTGAAAGCTGTCTTGAGCTGCAATGTTCCAAATCTCCCCTTTGTGAAGGACTCTTGGGTAAGGGTGGAGCTAGCCTTGCACTGAGAAAAAGGTAGGAAAAAAGTGGCTTCCAGCTTTTTTCTTCCTTTTTTGCAAAGAAAAACTAGCCCTGTCTCACCCAGAAGTTCTTTGCAAAGGGGAATTTCTTTACAAAAAGCTTCTGGGTGAGGCTGGCACTGGTTGTGCAAAAGGGGGGGGGGGGAAAGGCAGCTTTTGACTTTTTCCTCTTTTTTGCAGCACAAAGCCAGTACCAATTCTACCAAGGAGCACTTTGAAAAGGGGTGTTATTTTTATTATTTTTTATTTATTAAATTTCTATACCGCCCTTCTCCCAAAGGACTCAGGGCGGTGTACAGGGCAATAAAACACAACATACAAAAATTAAAAATAAATTAAATTAATTTAGCCCCAACAATAAATGGTTAAAAAATAAACTCAAACCCTTAGTCCAGGCCGGCCTGTTCAAACAACCAAGTTTTCAGGTCACGGCGGAAAGAGCGAAGGTCGGGAGCCATCCGGAGCACTGTGGATTAAGGGCTGCCTTTGGTTCTCCCTTCCTTGCATGAAATCAACTCCATGTGGCTCAGCAGCCAGGCAGGACATACCCTGTCAGCAGTGGAAGTAAGTAAACAGTGAAGGTCAGCTAGGGCAGCGGAGCATAGGGTGCAGAGGGCCAAAAGGGCATAGATATGGGGGAGATACTGTAGGCAGGTAGGGAGAGTTGTGGGACACCTGCAGTTATAAGTGTAGGCGGGCTGCCAAGTGGGCTAATTTTGATCATCTCACCATGAGGAAACTGCATTGATGGTACCTTGGGCCTTGGTGGTAAATCCTTTCCTTCACTGCTGTTAGAACGGTCACTTAGGGCTACCTGTATGGTTATATTTTTATTGAACTGTTGTCATTATAAACAAAATTGACAAACTGCAGCTAAAAACAGCTAAAAATGCACTGAATATATAATTAGCCCATTTCTCGAATTTATTTCTGTCAGGCCTAGTCCTGCTTCAGCTTAGCTTTTGAAATCATTATTAGCCAAGACAATCAGACAAAATGTACAAGGGGGATGAAAGAATAAGTTATCCACAGTTTGTCCACTCAGCAAAGAAACAATAAATGTCAGTACAAGGCATTAATAACAATTAAAACTGGTAATGCTTATTTTGTAGCTCATTACTTGAAGCACACTGGAGCCATTCCTCATTTTGTGAAGGAACTCAAAGGAGCACCCCCACATTCTTATAGATCCTTCACACAGGCTGTCTGGAGAAGCATATGGTTTGTTATGCATTAAAGCTTCTTGGAAAACTTATCAGGTGTATCCAGAAGAGAGAGGGGGTTTCTTATTTAAATATATATTGAAATAATTTAAATCAGCAGAAACTGAAGGGGACAACTACAGTATAGAAACTGGTTGGACCATTCACAACCTGATATGTAGTACAAATAGACCTTGACTTACAACAGTTCATTTAGTGATTGTTCAAAGTTACAACAGTATTGAAAAAAGTGACATTACCATTATTTCAAACTTATGATTGGTGTAGCATCCCCATGGTCGTGTGAATCAAAATTCAGATGCTTGGGAACCGATTCATATTTATGACGGTGGCAGTGTCCTGGGACCACATGATCACCTTTTGTGACCAAAAGTCACTTAAATGTTTCACGTAACAACAAAAATGTTGGGCTCAATTGTGTTCGTAAATACTTCAATTTTGTTTAGCTATAGATAAAAGGTACAATTGTGGCAATTGTTGCATTACCATTATGAAAAGCTGGAAGAACTCTGAGTGATTCAAAAGATTTCTCATTTGCATGTTAATAAGAATCAGAAAAATAAATTGCATCACCTTATTAATTAGATATGTTCAGTAATTTTGCAGTTATTAGGATGGAAAGGGCACTAATTTCCTACTGTTTTTCTTCTTCTCATATAAACTTCTCAGTATTATTGATGTGTATCAGCAATTTTTCAATATTCTTCCTTCAATAAAAGAAATAGTCTATTTCCATTTGTCTAGACTCGGGGTCCCCAAACCTGGGGTGGTAGCTCAGTACTGAGCTGTGGCTCGTTCAGAAGCAGCTCGCATAAGTGACCGGTGAGTGCGTGTGCAGCTCCATTTGTGGGGATGGCAGGCATGCCTGCCGCTTGCACAAATGGAGCTTCATGTCCGTGCACAAATGCTTGCCACTTGTGCAAATGGAGCTGTGCGAGTGCTTGTGCATGCCACTGATATGGAGCCATTTCCTCTCCCCCACTCCGGTCTGCAAAGCTGGAAAGGTTGGGGACCTCTGGTCTTGAGAGGAAATCCAAGGATGCTTTGCAGGAAAAAAAAATCCTTAAAGGATTTCTAACTTTGCACTGTTTGAAGGAGCTTTCCACTTCCTTATCCCAAGTAAGCTTCAAGAATGCCAATAAGGAAAGATTTGCACATACAGTATGTGCCTAAGAATTTATGCCACTCTATCAATCTTCAGAAAGAATTGGCAAAGCCACCCACCTAAATACAAGGCATATTTTATTTTGCATGCCCATATTTTGAGAAAGGTTTACTGTCAGACATGGGCATTTCAATTTCACTGCAAAAGCAAACACTTTAAAAAATTACAACCATGTGAGTGCAGACAATAGTATTTTACCCAAGGGACATATCATCATAACATTTTAAGTTCATTTTATAGGTAAATAATTATTTGATTAAAAAACTTGTGAGCTAAAGAAAGATGAATTTGCTAAGTTTTTAACTGAGGATTCAGCTGATATATTCAAATCTTGTAGTAGTTGTGTACGTTTAAATCTTTTGTAAATGGAATTCAGAAATAAAGGCACATGGTCTGTTGAATTCCTTCTTGTTTCAAAGATTTAGAGAAGGAGAAGTGGGACTAATTGATCCTGTCAATGAAGTAAACACAATGAAGTTGCTGCAATGGTTGACATCTGAAATATTCCATGCATGCACAGATGATAGATATTAGATATAGATAAAATGACTGGACTTCTGGTTTGCTGCACAGCCTCCATGTTTCACATCAATGGGGCCCCCTGAAAAGGGTCAAAAGTCACCCCGAAGAGGTGACCAGCAAGGAGGGGCATTTGCTGGATTGCGGGAGAGTTGCAACTTTCCCATTAGACCTGGCCATCCCTCCAAACCGGCAGACGAAAGGACTGGCTATAGAAATATGGCTCATGCCTAGGTTGCAAACAGCCAAAGTCACATTTTCCACCAGGCAACTTAAAGCAGTAAGAGACTGGGTGAGATCTACCTCTTTTAGACCCTAATTATTTTCTGTACCTGTTTAAGCTGCTAAGCATTTTTCCCCCTGTGGTGAGGGAAGGGGGATTTTAGCCTTCCCTCCAGAAAGAGCAGCGATCGACCACCCAGGGGAGTTTCAAATGTTGAAAAAGTAACTGGATCCCAATTGGAATTTTATTTCCTAAAGCTTGTGGACTGAAAGATTTTTTACTTTTTATTATCAATTTCTGTTGAAAATCTGCGTTTTTCCTTATAAAGAAAAACTGAAAGATTAAAATAACTCTGGGACTCAAAGAGAAACTTTAAAAGGTAGAGGCGACACCGTGTGATCAAAGTTGGTATTTTAATCTGTTATTTTTCAGGGGCCTGGCTGACAGCCCAGGAAAATAGCTAAGACATATAACCTTGAAAATTTGAAACAACTGTGAAAGACTCTGGGTTTCTTACCCAGAAAAAAAAACTTTTCCTGTCTTTTGGATTTCCTAACTGTAAAGCCTGTAGTCTAAAATTCTAATATGGAAGAAGATCAGGAACAAAATCTCTTTATGGATGAAGATCAACAAATTCTCTCTATGTTGAAAACAATAATTCAAACTCTCATCACAGCCAATGAAAAATTAAGAGGCTATGGAAAGGAACAAAAAAGGCAGTCCAGATATGAAAGCCCAAACTTCGACCACAACTATACAAACTTCGACCACAATCATCTGTACAAAATACATTAGAAAAAATGAAACATTCAAATACGATGACAGAAGAAATAACTGCTCAACAAATATTGACATTTGAAAATCTAGAAAAGATACCGACAACTTGGAAATATGAAAAGGTTTCCTATACAAATCAGAAGGAATTGGAGGATCCAGAAAAAGAACAGTTGGAAAAGAAGATAAACAATTCAGAACAACTACATCGATACGGAAGAATAAAGAGATGACCCACCAGATCTACAAGTACTTTCATAAAAATGGTGACCGGATGGTTTCACCAACATCAAATAATATATATGACATTACAAGAAGATTGGTTTGATGACCCAAAAACAAGGACATGGAAGATGACTTGGCAAAGGAAAAAAGCTTGAATAAGAGTGAAGAAGAATGGAGCTTTGATCATCTTATAGAAATCTAAAATAGAATATACTCAAATAGATAAGATGTGCATGTTGAATATAAAACTCTGTTATGAATTGAGATAAAGAAAAATTTTTGGTCTTTAAAACTCAGCAGTATAAATACTAATAGCTAAATTTTTATATTGATTTGTGCATAAAGATTATGGAAAGGTGAATAGGATGTGGATAAGCTAAAAACATATTGATGAAAGTAATAAACAGGTCTACATGGAACATTAAGGACAAAAATTATTAGTTTAAGCATGAGATAGCAGATACAAAGAGGAAGAGAGAGGAAACATTAAATACTGAAATAAAATGGTTCCAATTAATGAGACAGATCAAAGAACACTGCATGATTGTTTATTCCAAAAAAGGTCTATAATAATGAGAACGGAGCATCGGCACTCATGGATGGATGCCAGAATCTGAATTCTCCTCCCCTTAACACATCATATCATACAGAATCTCCCTCCCTTAATTACACGTCATAAATCACATTCACCAATTAGTTTAACACACGAAGTTTCACTTCCCTTCTGAAGTGTGCTCTTATCTTCTCAAAACATCTGGGTTGAATTCCTCCCATGCTTTAGTGATTCAAAGCCAAACAGTTAAAGCAAAAGGCTGCCTCTTATATTGTCACTGCAAAAACATGTCAATGTTTGCAGCATTGACAGAAATTTTGATTACTACTTAAAAATTGAAAACTAGTAGATAGGAAGGACATTATTGTATTATCAATTTGTTGATAGAGAGGGTGAGAAGTTAAATAGATAAGATATGTATTTTGAATATTAGATCTTGTGAGGAATGGTGATAGAGGAATTGGGAGTATATTAAAAATCTTGGGAATGATAAATATCAAACGTTAAATTTAAATGTTAGTGAAAATTAAAATTGGAAAAATTTATTAGGTCATTGATTGTCTTGTATGCTGAAACAACTAGAATATATATAAACTAAAAACTATTGATATATGTAAGAAAAGTTATTTTCTAGGTGATTGATAGAATAAAATTTGTTTTAAATCTACAAATAGACAGTATATATGAAGGGAAAAAGAGAGGAAATGTTTATGGTAGCAATTTGAAATTGTACTAATGATATTTCTATGTAATTGAATTACTACAACCAAGCCGCCACGTTGCTTTTCAAATATGTGAATGTAATATTAGAAAATCAATACAATTTGTAAAAAAAAAATAGATAAAATGACTGACTTCCATTTTCTCAGAGCTTCTCAAATCCTCCTCCAAGACTTTAATTTAAAGAGTTGCTTGCATATTTAATTTCCTTGGACATTTGTGAAGAGAAAGTTCCAATTTAAATGTATGTAGAAATCCCTTCCCCATTAAAAGTTTCTTACCAAATGTTCAAAATCATTTATTTGATGTATAAAGAAGCAGTCCGAGTTGGTTGTCAATGGTGTGCTAACACTAAACATAAACAATCTCTTAAATAGAAGAGCTGTGGCACCAAGGACTCAGCTTTCCCGTGCAATCTTGTCATAATTAAATTGGACCTTAAAAGTTCCACTTCTCAAGGCAAACTTACAACTATTTAATGAGAGGAAATTGAAATACTGTCATAACTTACACTGGAATAGCTCCACTAAATATAATGTGGGAAGCCAAAGTGATGAGTAGGAGTCTTCTCAAGGGCTATCAGATCACTTTGGTCCTGCAATACTTAGAATATAAAATATCAATTATGGATACTTATTAGAATGTGTAATAACTGTGTTATATACTGGGTTCTGTGCTTGATTGAAGAGACGAGGTGAGTTCAGCAAGAATCATTCTTTATTTGCTTACAGGAACTGAACTGGGAAAACAGGGCTGCAAATGCAGCTATTTATACCCTGGCCTCTAAGTGGCGGCCAATAGGTTTAAAGCAACCTATTGCCACCCTAGAAGCAGCCAATAGCGGTGCTGGAGACGGGTTTTCTGAGAAGCTGGGAGCCGTTAGCCAGCTTCCCTGCTTAAGCAACCTTCCAGCAATGAACCCCATGTGATATTCTTTAGTAAGACAAAGCCCAATACATTACAAACTGTATATAATTTCTTGGGTTCTTTCCACTGTATAAAATCTGCTTTCTAAACCTTCCATGTACATTGATTATTTCATACAATCTTCTCTAACTCAAATCTTACTAAGTAATCAATATCCTAGTTCTTAAAAGTGCTTCAGGATCCTTTGTTGCTTATTTACCATAATTTATGTTATTTCATTGATTTTAGCATTTACTTCATTCAGACATATGAAAGTATCTTAAAACTTGGTACAATTCAATTTTCTAATGTACTGTATCTACCATGCTATACAAAACTTTCAGAGTAAAATAATGCAAATTTCAA
Organism: Vipera berus; assembly: GCF_964194415.1. NCBI lineage: Eukaryota > Metazoa > Chordata > Lepidosauria > Squamata > Viperidae > Vipera > Vipera berus. The sequence continues at coordinate 91,678,527 of NC_138206.1, read as the reverse complement.
GTCCAAGTTTCTTAAATTATATGTATGTAATTTAACCATACAAATTATCTTCTTCAATTTTGTCCACCTTTCCAACAACTTTTTTTTTTGTTAATAACACTTTTTGCAGGAACCATGTTTAATATTTTCCTGCTGGTTAAGTAGAGAAATGGTGATTCCCCAATCTGTATGAATGCATTAATATATAAATATATAAAATGAAAATTGTTATTACAAACAAAAGAAAAATAAATATGATGGTTGCAGAAATAACTTTGAGAAAGTATAATGTCCTAAACGTCAACACATTATAAAACCTCTAGTGACCCACAAATCAAGATTTCAAGTTTTAATTTTTCAAGAACAGTGTATATTTTAATTTGAAGAAATCAATTACAGAATTAAAACTGTATTGTGCAGATCCAATACAGTGCAATTTAGTAGTCTTGTAGTATTTTATACTGCAGTGATTAGTATTTTAGGTATATGGTTACTAAAGTCCCATCTAGTACTGTCACTTTAAAACAATTATTTTCTTCAGCTAAGTTAATCTCATAGTATTGGAAGAATGAAGGGAACAAGGAAAAAACAAGAGGATTTTTTGGTGGAAAAGCAGAACAGAAAATGCAAACAAATTAATAAATCTTATAACTGTATTGTGTCCATCAACTGTAACATGATACCAATTACCTTGTGAAGTTTATATGCAAACTATGTTAATTAATGCATCTCAATGATACGGAAAGAGAACATGGCCAAGTGCTGATTTCTGATGTGCTACATTCTAGACTGAATTATGGCAGTGGATTGTCCCTGCCCCCCCTCCTTTAATTGTGCAACTCCCATCTGTTTAGTGTATGCCATAAATGCTATGAACACTTCGGAATAAAATTATGTTTTGGTTTTCCAAAAACTGTTAAATCTACAGCGGAACTGCATATTTGTGCAGTGATATAGTTAGAATTTGGCTTTGTATTCTCCACTGGGAGACAGCTGACTCTCTAACCCAACAATTTGTTACTCTGGCAGTTCCAAGAAAAGTACGGGGTCGATAAAGAACACAGATTTGGCAACAGAGTGCTATCATCAAAACAGTTAATTGAAAAGATCTTCAATTTATTAACTGAGAAGCTACTTTGTATGATTCTAATGCTTGTTCAGAGAGAAAGAATGTTACATTTGATTAAGATCTGTTGTAAACAGACCATAAGTCATGAATTTGAGGCCCCCCACAATCTCAGTTAAAGATTTGCTTGTTTTGCTGACTTGCCTGAAACTACAGAATAAAGGCTGATCAATATTCTTTCGAACATGTGGCAACTTTTTGTAGCTATGATACAGTCCGAATAATGTTTGTGTGCATGTATTTATCTTGTAGTCCTTAGTTTTTAGTTTAGTTTAAATCTATTTTTCCCAATAGAAGGTTTTGTTTCTTTGTTTCCCTGGGTAACATCTGATCCTGTTCTTTCTGGGTTCTTTCTTGCCATAAAAAATCACTGGTACTGTAAACCCATTTTACCACTGTGTGTTGTGGATCAAAAGGCCTTGTAGTGGTATTCTCAAATAGCTGATAGACTGTTACAATTTGCTACTATGCACAGCCTGATTGATTGCTAAAAGTAAGTGATATCACAGTTACCAACAGTAGTTGAGTATACACATCACACTCTAGTCTCCACTTTTGTGAGGCCTGTTGTAGTCTCACGATGGTATTAGAGACACATTTTGAGACGTGATGGGCTAATCTTACAGATTTGGATTGTACAAATTCTAAAGGTGCAAAATTGGAGAAGAAGCCCAGGTAAAGAACTTGTGCTATTGATTTGGCTTCAAATAGTTTGAAAGAGGCAAGTATTTTTTAAAAAGTACATAAGCCCTCATGTATATGAAATTACTTTTTCTACCATCAGAAAGGCTGGTTTTTAGATTGGAGCAATGTGCTAGTATAGCTGGTTAGAAAGCAAACGACTTCAGTCAGTATCTGATTAAAGTTTTGTCAATTCAGCACAAGCTGGCTGGAGGGTACTAATCAACTAATTAAGGTCACAGAGCTGAGCTTGTTAACTTATGCTTAGCACTTATTTGGGAAGTGCTGCTGCACTGAGAAAAGCTGCTTAGGAAGTGATAGCTTGTTACATATTCAGAAATCTGGGCAATATTTGATTTTAAGGCTATGCATATTGGACAGAGGAGACATTGCCAGACTTCTGGGAAACCTAATCCTGCAAGATTAGGGTTCCCAGATATTTCAGAAACAGATTTCTGAAATATTGAAAAAGACAACCTTAGGGCTCCAACAAAATAAAAACTGGAATTTAAATGTTTGGATGTTCTTAAATAGCAAATGTTTGGAATTGCTAGGTGTTATGTTCAAAGTATTAATTCCTTCAACATAACTAAATCTCTTAAAGATAATTCTTCAAGTACCAGCATTCCTCCAAGTGGTGAACTTTTACAGTCAAATCAACATTAAAGCAAGCCAAAAATCTTTCCCTTCTCATTTCAGATAGATGTTCATATCTAAATATACCAATAGTAAGGTCAAAAACATCAAGAGGGTTGCTGCAGCTGTTTGATCAAAGCCCTGTCCCTTTTTATGTGTGTCTCACATGCAAGGCGTGTAGGAAGGAACAAGGGCTTCTATTCTATGGCTATTGATGAAGTTTTGGCTTTTTTTGACTCCTCTTGCAGCTGGCCTGCTTGGAAATATGTGCATTACATTGTAGTGCTGGTCAAAACAAAACACAAATATTTTTAATTAAAAAAACATTTCTTTCTGTTCCACAATGTTCTCAAAAATTTTATGCATTATTTTGGAGTCAAATAACTAAATTTTCTTAAAGGTAAAGGTTCCCCCGCACATGCGTGCTACTCATTTCCAACTCTAGGGGCCGGTGCTCATCTCTGTTTCAAAGCCGAAGAGCCAGCGCTTGTCCGAGGACGTCTCCGTGGTCATGTGGCTGGCATGACTAGATGCCAAAGGCGCACGGAACGCTGTTACCTTCCCACCGTAGTGGTCCCTATTTTTCTACTTGCATTTTTACGTGCTTTCGAACTGCTAGGTTGGCAGAAGCTGGGACGAGTAACAGGTGCTCACTCTGTTACGTGGCACTCAGGATTCGACCCACCAAACTGCTGACCATCTGATCGACAAGCTCAGCGTCCTAACCCACTGAGCCACCGCGTCCCTTAAATTTTCTTAGACAGTGTCTATTTTTATCCATAAATGGCTGTATAAAAATATTTTTATACAGCTAGCACAGATCTTCACAATCAGTACAGTAGCATCAATTTGTGGAATCACATTGGTATTACTGGTGGGGATAAGGATTGAATATATGACATCATTTGTTGCTATATGCCACTAAATTCAAGGCAAGTATTTTTTTTAGTTGCAAATTCCCTCTCAAATCCATCTACTGAATTTACTATTCATTATCACACTTACAAATAATGAACAGGAAATGAGCACTGCTGCAATAAAAATGAAAAACCAGAGAGATGAAATCTTGCCAGAAGTCTGAACACTCTGAAAATTTGCCAGTGAAAGACTATTGAAAATTAGAACATTGGAATAACTGCAGTTCAGGCTACACAATAAGCTATTATCACTGTTAATACTCAATCATCACAAATGTTTCTATTTAGTTTATACATAAGAAGTGGTTCTTTATTACAGAATGGCTTATGTTAAACTTTTTAAACAAGTGAAAGACCTAGGGCATACTGGACAAGTCTTCTTTATTGCTTGTCCTTAATCCAACGAAAAAGATACCATTAATAGGATTTACAGTAATATTTGCCTTGTGTGAATCGGTCATGTAATCCAATCTTTCACAAACAAAGAAGACCAGAACATACTATCCAATTATGACTAAACAAACATCCAAATAAAAATATTGTGAATCTACACATAGTTCCTGATCAATCAATCAACTTTTATTACGGTCACAGACCAGCATTAGTTCCTGATATAATAAGCTGAAGAAGTAGGTAGATTCATTTGAAAAATGAAATAGAGGAAGGCACAATGAAGGATAAGAAGCACAATCAGATTGAAAGATAACAATCTCCATCTAATCCATATTCAACTTGCAGTGACAGGAGGAGAAACTAATAAGACATTTTGTCTTGGTTAACTGCACAAAGTTATCCAAAGCCACAAAAGACCTAGATAGACAAATAACCCTTTAATGCTTCTTTATTCAATCATAAACTGTTTTTAAGTTCTCTTTTACAGAAATATTTTTGAAATGTAATTGCATTACTGTGTTGCTACAAAGTGGACATCATTTGCATGGAGTTGTGCATGTAGAACAACTGTTTCAGTGATTAACTTGCACTATATTTTGAAGAAATAAGATTGCGTAATTTCAGCATAGGCTATACATATTACAAGTAATCAAAGTTTCAATACATTTTCATTTTATGAAATATATACTGTAGTAGTTATCTAAGACAGTAATGCTTTCTGTGGAGATATTTTCAGCATATTTGGAAAAAAATACAACTGAAGTTATATTTTGTTGAGAAAGTCAACAGAAGAATATGCTGTAGCCAAATCTTATGCAGAATAAGATGGTGCTATGCATTTAGAAAGGGCATTTTGTAAAGCTTATTACGATATATACAGTAAGTGAACTATCTCTTTACGAAACATTAAAGCAGGACAGTTCAATTGGTTTAAAGGGTTACTGTTTGCCTGTCCATGTTTGTGCATATGCAGCTGTTTTGCTAGCAATTGCTGTGAAGATCCACACCATTGGATCTCCTTTGAAGTGGCCATGCCCAGCCTTCTGCAAAATGTGGATACTAAGTTAAAACTCTTTGAAGGGAGATGTTTCATTCAAACAATGCGCTTTCCAAAATGCCACCTTCAAATGGTTTGTACAGCCATAATGCAAAAGACACAGATTTTAGAAACATTTTCTGTGCAGCATGGTCAGATTAATTTATTTAAGAAATACAGTTATGCTGAATGATCAGCAGCCACTGAGTTAAACCACAATTTGTTAATGAACACATACTTTCAGGCAAAGAAACAAGCTTTTAAGAGTTTAAGTGGGCAATGGCAAATTCAGCTCCCTTACTCATGATTCAGATGTATTCATTGCTCTCCAACTACTTTTCCTTTATTGGCAAAGAACTACTTCAGACCCAGTCAGTTCACTCATTATTTGGATATTTTTCTTGGGGTTATGTGACAAGGAATCTTTTCAAAATTGAAATAGGGCCATAGTGATCTATGCTCCATCTGTGGTTCTAGAAGTACAGAGAAAGATACAGGAGGAGGAACTATTTTAGAGATTGCATGGAAGCAACATGATAGAAGCAGCAATTTACCACAATATGATTTCTGTAGCATAAATCTGCCTCAAAAAACAAGGTACACCTGGGTAAATCAAAACTGTTGGCTATGTAGCATTTTGTCAAAATATTTTATTACCTGTGCTAAAATAACCCATTCCAAATTTGAGGTGGAAGGTTTGCAACTAACATGTCAAGTAAAAACACAGTGACATCCAAAATGAGTTGCCTGAGATGGCTGTCTTAATCTTTCTAATTATAGGTCTGCCCATGCTGTTTTATTAACTCTCAGATTCATACTGGTAAATGTATTTCTGGACTATGGTGCTACAAATTGCAATGTATATATGAATATAGATATAGGTGCAGTTAACCTGCATGCAGAAAATGACAAGGAGACACAGCTAGAATCTTGTTTGATACTGATGCTTAATTTTTACATTGAAGAATATGGCTATTATAATTTTTGTCAAAGAACACAGTGGCTGGACACTATCAAAACTGACACCAGGCAGAGCATAGAAAAACTCAAAGAAATAGTGCAAGATCAGAAGATGTGGAGAGACCTGACCCATAGAATCGTCAAGAATCGAACTTGACTGAATGGATAACATCATCATCATCACATGTTTCCTCACATGAGTACACATTTGCTAGCTACGTTGGAACAATCCAGGTGCTTTTTTTTTAGTAACTCTCTATACCACTGTAAAAAGGGATGTGGTGGCTCAGTGGGTTAGGACGCTGAGCCTGTCGATCAGAAGGTCGGCAGTTTGGTGGGTCGAATCCTAAGTGCTGCGAAACAGAGTGAGCTCCTGTTACTCATCCCAGCTTCTGCCAACCTAGCAGTTCGAAAGCACATAAAAATGCAAGTAGAAAAATAGGGACCACTACGGTGGGAAGGTAACAGTGTTCTGTGCGCCCTTGGTGTCTAGTCATGCCGGCCACATGACCACGGAGACGTCCTCGGACAAGCGCTGGCTCTTCGGCTTTGAAACGGAGATGAACACCGGCCCCTAGAGTCGGAAACGACTAGCATGCATGTACGGGGGAACCTTTACCTTTACCTTTATACCGCTGTAATTTCCAATACACTAAGATATAAGTTTAGCATCTCAATGAGAGTTGGTTTGGTATACTGGTTGTGGTGCTGGCCTAGAACCAGGGAATTTCAGATTTTAGTCCACTGTTAGTTACTCACTTATGGAGTTTTTGGGGGAGGGGAGAGTGTGAAACAGGAGAAGCAATATGTCCACCTATACTTCCAGAATGAAAGGTGGTATAGAAATCAAATAAATACAATCTTCAGTTTAATGCCATTGTGGCAGCATTTTATTACTTTTACTGTTTCACTCTTCATTGTTTAGGTAGATTATTAAATTTAATATACTAAGTTTTATATATAACCTGCTTTGTTTTTTGATTAAAAATGGTATAGAGATAAATATGGAAACTAAAAAGGATATACTACTATAATTGATTCCCTCACATCCACAATCCACAGAAAATATCAAGAGATTGTTTATTTCCATTATTAAATAATTATTACAGCTTGTGTTGATTGTGCTGCATTGCCAAAATCCATTGCCAGTGCAGTGATAGCAACATATTCTGGCAATATCTCACAAGAAATATACTGTACATCTGGATTCAACTTGACTCTACATACATATTTTCCACAGCAGAAGCACTCAGTTTGATGAGTCAAGTGTTCAAAATTTGTAACTGGTATACTGTGGCTCTTTTATGATCTATCTATCTATCTATCTATCTTATTCATTTACTCATTCATACTTGGGAAGTGATTTCATTATCTTCAGAGCTCATGTCCATGAAAGAAATTTAGCTTTGCACTCACTATTGTCTTCTTGCCCTGACATTCATAAAGTACATCTTTAAGTATCCTGTAGACATCAGATTAGCAAAAAGTGCCAGTTAAATTTGCTGGAATGTCTGATAGTCTCAGGTTCATTTTTTGTGTGCCAAAAACTTTGTTTACTTTGGTGTTTTGTAGCAAAGCTCCATTCCCATAAACCTCAGTTAACATGTGTACAGTTGAATTGTACTTAGCAATACAACAAATTGTTTGCTTAAATCTGGATACTGAAATGACAGTATCTCTTTATTTACAGGATAGCTATTAAAATCTCTAATGCAATTTTGGCTCACTGATAAAAGGTTTCTTGGCTTAGTCAATGAGAGAATATAGTATTCATAACACAGGAAATGCATAGATTAGAATGTAAGAACTGCCATGCGTTTTGAGTCAAGATCCATCCACTTCAGTATTATGTTTGATGGAGTCATCCAGATGTCTGGAAGCTCACAAGAAGAATATGAAGTTAACAGCCTTCCATAAATTTATTCCAAGCATAAAGAGTGGGAGGAAAAAATACACTTGAACAGATCTCACCTTGGCTTTGTATGTGAAAGCTACATCTTGTTCAAATTCCTCCCACAACCATTTGCCTTTGGTGCCAGGAGACTGTGGGAATTCTTCACTGACCAACTCATATTGCTTTGTTCCTTTCATTAATGCAGGGTTGCACAAAATATACATATCCATTACTAATATGGCATATAGACTAATTTGCGACTGGGAATCCTTACGTCTGAATACTTAATGCTTATCATGAGCTGACACAATCTATATTCCTCCTGTCCTGCTGTTTGCTGCTTTCCATCAACTAATTAACTGGTTGATATTGTCTTCTCATTTCATAGTTCAAGGATTATATAGCCACTGAAGGTGTTGTTCATTAACACTTACAATCAGTTGATCTTAAGAAATCTTAAAAGAAAAATAGAAGGGACTATTTATACCATCAAGTCCAACCACTCTTCTCAGTGCAATAATCCAAATTAAAACATTCCAAATTTACAGCTATCCAGCCTCCATTTGAACACATTAAATAAAGGGGAGCTTCTTCCCTTTTCAGTATGTGTGTTATGTGAACAAGACACAACTTAGCCTTCCATCAGTTAGTATTTTTGAAGGGTGATGCTTGCAAGTTTGGAAGCAAGGAGTCTGATATCAGAGAAGACTATTATTAAACACAGTGCAGATGCCCTTCCATCAAATGCAAAAAAAACAGACAAACAAAAACTAAGCAGCAAGAAGACTGTTACCAGTTAATGGTAGGAGAAAGAGATGCACAATTAAATCAAAAGCTTTATGGCTTGATTTTGCCATAGCTGATGTACTTCACAATTAACACTTGTATCCACAATAAATATGGGGTTTGTTTTCTTAGAGAGAGCTTTATTGCCAAGCACTGCACAAAGCCCTATTAATATCCTAGGTTGCAGTTCAGTTCAAGATCTGAACTCATTCAAAAAGCTATTGACCATGTTGATCCTCACCATTTCTATCAATCTCATTTTTTAATCTTGTCCTTTAACCATGTCTTTCCCTAATTTCTGGTGCAATGTGTAATCTTTTTTTGTTGGAGAAAACCGGATCAATGAAAAGAATTAAGCAGCTCTTTTTAACCTGCCAGCATTTTTTCAACTGAACATCTGATATGCCGATTTGTTTCTTTTCTTTTTCTTATATCTAAATAAATTATTTTAAAATTATTCTTACCATCCCTTGCCAATGTTTATTTATTCTGAGGTTTTCCTGACACCAGTTCCATTGTTTTATGTTATAGACCTGTACCCATGTTTTGGGACCTGCCCCTGCTTACATTTCATTTATGAATCTTCTTTTGTTTTCAGAGCCTCACATCGGCTTCTTCTGCTGCCCTCATGTTTTCTCCATGTATTGGAATGATTTGCAACCATGCCTTTAGAATCTGTTTTGTAGGAACTCTGATCCATCCATCCCATTAACTTATCTTACCATAAGAGCCTAGTTAACATTGTTAATGTTGCCTTAAAATCAATAATTCCAGCAATATATCACCACTTTTCCCAAAGCTCCTACTACTTCCCCTTTTATCATTGTCACTTCAAGTCTCCGAAAGATCTGAAATTTACTTTTGGAGGTCATCATTCACATCTTCTTTTTGGTTGGAATAGCAATCACCATTAATTGTGTTACTTTTGTTTCTCCACCTGTGTTAACCCAGAAATTTTCTATAGCATTGCCATTTGTTTTTCTTTCATGCGGGTTATTATTACTATTATGCTTAGTTGCACAGTGAGCCAGATATTCAGACTGGCTTGGTCATTTTTGTCTACCTATCAAGTCCTTTCCAAGGACCTGGGATAGGCAGATCTGATGGTGTTACAGATCTTGTCGGGGGATGGAAGCTGTTCTGAGTAAAGCTGCCTTTTGCAATTGACTGATGGTGAATTTTTCAACGCCGATGGTGTTCAAGTGGTGCTCCCAAGGTGCCTATTGCTATTGGTATTATCTTTGCTTGCTTTTGCTACAGTCATTCTATTTCTATTTGCAGATCTTTGTATTTTGTTATTTTCTTCAATTCTTTTTCTTCTTCTCTTCTCTTCTCTTCTGCTGTCTGCAGGACTGTCCACTAGCCAGACTTTTTTGTCTTTCTTATCAACTACTACTACTACTACTACTACTACTACTACTACTACTAATATTACTACTACTATTATTAAAATTATTATTATTGTACGGCATTGTTACATGAGCCAGAAGACCCCAATACTATTGCAGAGCAATAATTTGGCTGCCAATTTATCAACTCTGTTGTACGACATGCTCACATGCTTCTCAAGGTGTGCCACTGGAGGGCAAGCTGGCTTCGCATCAGAAAGGAAGGCAAATGGCTCTTCCTGCAGCATCATCCTAGGCCCCCTCCCTTCTCTAGAGCTGCTTCATAAATGGGCGCTGCAACCAGGAAGGTTCAAAGCTGGCAGGAATCTGATTGCCTGCATGGAGCACTAACTGATCTCCACACCACGTACAACATGCTTTCAAAGTGCAAGGTGGGCAGAAGCCAAGGCACGTGATGGGAATTCACCGCGCCACACAGCGTTAGGACTTGAACCACTGGAGCAGAGACCATCTCCAGCATCATGAAGCCACTGAGCCATCGTGCCTCTCTTTCTGAATAGATTCCATTAACATACAGTGCAATTTCTCCTCCTTTTCTGTTCCTTCTCTTTTTAAATACATAATTCTGAAGTTGATGCTCTTACGCAGACCAGAATTTTATATGTTTAAAATTATGACTGAATTGTAATAAAAAACACTAAGAGAAGAGCAACAAGGAGGATCAAGAGATTATAAAAGGCACAGTTGAAAAACACAATAGTCGGGTCCATAGTGTTCCATATTTGTTCTTGTTTGTGAGGAATGAGATGCATAATTGTATTAGAAATTCAATATATTTATTTATTTATATTTCATATTTCTTAACTGCCCATCTCCCTGTCAGACATCAATCACTTTTTCCTTTAATATTTCTAGCTCTAACAATCAAAATGATAAACATATTAACAGTTAAATGTAACCAGCTTTAATACCATTTAAATTACAAGAACATTTTGTTACAAGCCATCTTTTTTAACACTGTAGATGAGTCTGAAGAGGCTTTTTCAGCATCTTCTTGTTGTTACCCATTCACCTTGATCCGTTGCATGTAGCAACTCATAATTGCAATTCATTGGCACACTCTCTTCATAAAGATGATTAAGGGCCTCTTGAAAGTAAATCCTGCTGACAGCACAGACTGACACATTCTCGTGCTTGTGGGTTAGTCTGACTTCTGCCACACGGTCTTTAATCTGCTCAACCTTGGTAAGTGTTGAGTGGATAGAAGATACAGCCAGCTACAACACTGATCATTTCCAACTAGCTCTGAATTTTGGAGGTCAAGCACTCTTACATTTCAAACTGTCCTTCTCTGTAAAGAGAACTCTTTTCAGAGAAAAACTCTCAATATCAGCTGTTCTTATTTTTGTAACTGAAACTAGAATATATGCTATTTTCATTGTATTTTTGATCAGATAACAGCAGTACTTTGAAAACCAGCTGGGAAAAGTATCAAGAAGATGCAAGCATCCAGAATGCAAATGAGCCTTTCATGTCCTTACACTGAATCTCTTTATATAAGGAAAAAAAATCATTATTTACAATATATAGGTCAAAGAAACTTGATCTAAAAAACCCCAATTATTGCAGCTGGAATCAATTTAATTCCAGCTAACGTATTCCAGTGATTTTTCATGCAAATGATTCTGTCATCATGTCAACTCTCTCTGAAGGCTCAAGGTCCATAACTGAATCTGAAATGTTTCTTGAGTTCACGGTTTAGTTGATACAGTCTATACTATACCCTATGAATGATTTAAATCATTATGCCAAACTGAAGGTGACTTCCATTTATATATCCCAGAGGACCACAGCTCAAAAATATAATTGATACAACCTTCTATTTTGTTACACTCTTGGAATTTCCTAGGACATTTCATAGCAAAATATACAATTGCATGTTTGCAATCTTCTATCATATCTTTGCTTATAGGAAAATCGTGACTTATGAAACAGGCTGAAATGTTATGTACACCTATTAACTGAATGAACTAAGATTATGAAAAAAATATTTTCCTGCAGTTTTTCTTACAAATTATATTCTCTTATTTAAATTGCAATACTGCTAAACTTAATATAAAATTAAAATTTTATATACCACCTCCAAAAGAAAATGTTATGTAATAGCTACACTATTGTACACAACAAAATATAACAAATATAACGAAATTGTATTTCATACCTCTTCATAGGGGAAAAAACTGAAACAGTGTCACCTTAAAATATATTCTACAAACACAGCAAACTGCTTAATGTATTAGGTAGCTTTGCCAATTCTCACTTTTGTTCCCCTTGGGACTCATGAAGAAGCTGTGAAACACTGAATTATCTAAGTTCTAGCATTTCAGTAATGCAAATAAATATAGCTGCAGGACAACTTAATGTGATATCAACTGTCAGATTTGCAAAATTTGGCCTTATGCTTTAAGATGGATGTTGCTAATGTACCAAATTGAACATTAAGCAGTTTCTTCATTCCAGTGACCCCATCCTCCCCCCCAACACACACCTACCATCCAAGCAAAATAAATAAATTGGAAGACACTATTTTAGGGCAGATGGAAATATGCCTCATCATTTTAGAAAAAATAATTGTGTGCCTTTGGAATTAATTAGTATGATCTATTACAGGTAGCAGAGACATCACTCTGCCAACAAAAGTACAAACAGTCAAGGCCATGGTTTTTCCAGTTACAATGTATGGCTGTGAAAGTTGGACCATAAGAAAGGCTGAGCGCCAAAGAATTGAGCCTTTTGAACTATGGTGCTAGAGAAGACTCCTGTGAGTCCCTTGGACTGCAAGGCTATCAAACCGGTCAGTCCTAGAGGAGATCAACCCTGACTGCTCTTTAGAAGGCCAGATCCTGAAGTTGAAACTCAAATACTTTGGCCACCTAATGAGAAGGAAGGACTCACTGGAGAAGAGCCTAATGCTGGGAAAGAGCGAGAGCGATAGAAGAAGGGGACGACAGAGTATGAGGTGGCTGGATGGAGTTACTGAAGTAGCAGGTGTGAGCTTAAATGGCCTCCAGAAGATGGTAGAGGACAGGAAGTCCTGGAGGAATGTTGTCCACGAAGTTGGACACGACTTTGCAACTAACAACAACAAATTACAGGTAAAAATTTCCACCTAGTCCAACATTCTTTTCCCCACAGTGATCAATACGATGTGAATGGCATTTAGAATCACTTCCTTCGAACCTCCTGGATCTACAATCATCAGAAGTGGTGGCTACTGGCAGAGATCTACTTATTTTGTCCCAGTAGGCTCAACACTAAGTTGCTGACTCAGAAACCAGGAGACTATGAGCTCTAGTCAGTGGTAGGGATTCAGCCGGTTCGCACCAGTTCGGCAGAACCGGTAGCTAAATTTTGCTGCATTCCAGCAAGCAAAAGAAGTCCAGTCTAGGCCTGGGAGGCCTGGAGGAGGTCTCCTAGGCCTAGAACAGCCTGCTGGAAGTGCATGGATGCCACTTCAGGAAGTCCATTCTAGGCCTTGGACGCCCAGGCCTCCATCGAATAAGAGAACCAGACCACGGAGACGTCCTCGGACAAGCGCTGGCTCTTCGGCTTTGAAACGGAGATGAGCACCGGCCCCTAGAGTTGGAAACGACTAGCACATGTGTGCGGGGGAACCTTTACCTTTACCTTTACCTTACTGGCTCTATACTGCCTTAGGCAAGAAAATTGGTTGGGTGATTTTGGCCCAGTCTCTCTCCCCCCTCTTTCCCCCCTCCCTCACACAGCAATCCACCTCACAGGGTTGTGGTTGAGGGGAAAATAGGAGGAGGGAAGAGTGTTAGGTATGTTTGCCACCTCGAGTTATAGAATATAAATAAATGAATAATTCCATTGTCTATTTTGGAAAATGTTCTTAATTATGGCCAATTTCATTATCTTAAGATGATAACTTATGATAATTAAAAATTAACCAACTAAAATTAAGGATTGCTTTTCCACAAAATAATTACAGTTAACTAGATGGTAATTCTTTCTATAATGGAAAATGGCAAGCATGCATGAGGATGGCTTCTTCTTTGATTTCTTTCTTTTTTACAACCATATAACTTATTTTAAGGCATATTACTTTTTTCGGTTTTTGAT